>NC_042618.1:3906195-4206195 GCF_901001135.1 Rhinatrema bivittatum | reverse complement strand
AGGCACGCAAAAGCGTTGGCTGCAACATTTCACTAAAGATACTCCTCTACATTTTTGTCCACTAAACTGGGAAGCAGTGAGCGCTGAGCATGGCAAATGATTTCACCAGGACATTGCAGCAATGGGAAAACGGTACCAGGCAAATAGAGCCCATCAAAGCTTGCAGACTATAGCTGGACAGTGGCAAGAGATGGTCCATTTAATGACCTCATGACACAAGCCAAGAAGAGCCAAAAAGTAGCCACCGAATAAGGACTAAACTAGGCACATATATTGTATGTACATAATAGATTTGGGCCTTTTGTTTCAGTCAATTTTTTTTCTATAACGTATTACATAAACAGGACAGGTGAAATATTATGCAACCATGATTACAAGAAGAGACCTAATTTTACAATATATGATTAAAACTCTACTATCTACACAATAGATACAGACGTAAAATGAAAAAAAAAACAAAATATCATGGAAAAAGCAACCAGATGGTTTGTCATATTTGACTTCAGACCACAACTAAGAAACATAAATCCCAATACATCCTGTATATAAAGGACATCCAAACCCACCATAAGCACAGGAGCCAAAACAGACCGCATGCATTGTTTAGTCACAAAGATAATTTCAATGTGGATAAGGGTGTCAGCAAGCCGGGGAACGAGGGCAAGATCACCTCAAAGTTGGTAGCCCGGACCTCTCAATCATCCACCCACAGAAGTTTGACGACAGTCAGAGCACTGTTCAGAAACCATGGATGTGTTTTTAGTATGCTTAGAAAACCACCACAAGTGTCAGAAAAATCAGCATGAAAGCAGAAAAAGCAAAACCCCAGCTGGCGTTTCGTTTCCCTGCATCAGGGGGGGACTTATCTGACAGCGGAGAGTTATCTTGCAGAATGGCGCGCTTCAACTGGATCCCCCAAATATTTCAATTCAGCACAGCAGCAACAATAATAAATGGCACATTTTAATCGCTGAAACAGACAACTCCTAAAAACGTGGATACCAATAAACCGGGTGAGAAGCAGTTTTCTGGCCCGCCGGTAAATCACCGGTATTTGTAGCAGGGGGAAAACATTGGGTACCAAGAGAGGTGCGCGAGGAGTTCTGCAGACAGAGCAGACACAGGACACACAACCATGCCAACCTGCTCCCTAGTGGTGCCATCCGGCGAAGCTTCACAATATCCAGTACGGGGATGGCGAGACGGGGCGGTGAAGACTGGAGCACCTCTGGAACGGCGACCATTACAGAAAGCTGGAAGCAGGGTGGGGGGAACCGGAATCCCATGTTAACTGGGGCAAGGCCCCAAGGACAGAACATCTCCCCCAGTTTGAGCCTCCTGGGGAACCTTTAACATCAGCCCTGAAGCAGCGGCTAACTTTACTGGAGCTTTATCGGGGGTCTGCTCATCACCACCCTATCTTCCCGTATTGAAGGCACATGCTCGCTGGTTTTTAGTGGGTGCCCGCGCCTGATTCAGCGCAGGTTTTCACCCGCGTTAACCTGTTCGTCATTGGAAGCAATTCGGCGTACACAGTAAGTGTGCACTGGCCCCAGAGCATCTTGTGCTATATCCCCCGATTAAAGGACAGCGACATCACATCTGGATCTGCACACACACACCTTTTTATCTTTTGCTAAATAGCTCTTGAGCAGAAGGTGCACGGTTACAGGAGCAATCTCAGATATCACTGTACAAACCGAAGAGTGACCTGCGAGTCAGGACTCGCGTCTGTGCCGCTACAACATCGTGGCCCTGACCAGAAAGGATTATGGGAAAAAAAAAAGTGTCATTGAATAAAGCCCTGACATATAACTACCCCCCTTTCTTTTTTTTTTTTTTTTTAACATTTATATTTTATTAAGTTTTCAACAGTTTTACACTTATGAAATCAAGAAATAATGGACACATGTAACTGCTACCATATGTATCTTACATATGCTTATTAAGAAACATTAATTATAGAAACAACTACCCCCCTTTCTGATGCCTCCCGTCTCCACCACAAGAGAGACAGCTGCACGAGGAGAAAAGCCAATTTTTGCATACAAAGAAAACCAGGCGAACCGATAAACAAGCACAGCTCGACTGAAGAAGCAAGCGAAGGCCAGAGGTCAGCCGGGGTCTACAGCAGGCATGGGCAGACGTTTGTGCGGGGGGCCACTATATACGTTGTTATCTGAAACGGGGGCAGCGGGGTCTCAAACACACACACAAGTACAATAAAATAGAAATAATCATAAGAATGGAGTAGAGCAGAACTAGGACTGGTCACATTACAACCCAACATGCCAAGTGTCACCTCAGGGGGCAGAACCAAAAATCTCACTGCTAAACTCTTTGTGAAGTAACAAACCCCTTAAAAAGTAGAGACACCCCTAGAACTTCGCCATACCATACAATCACAGCACGGACTCTCAGGACTCAAACAGCAGCAGCCTTATCTATGAAAAAGCAGCAATGCAAATCTACACCAAGCCCTAGAAACACTAATACACCACCTACTGGGATAACAGAACAAGCCGGACTGCTACAAATCCCTACAGAGAAACTACACGCTAGCATCCATACTGCACCTCTGCCACACACAGGCAGAGCACAGACCCACCCTCACCTAACGCAGAAATAAAAATTAGAAATAGAAACATGAAGACAAAATGAAACTAGAAAACCTGAGAAACCAGAATCTGAAGAGTGGAACTCTAAAGACAGCAAAATACAAAAAATGCACCTTCCCAAAGAGATATATTGGTCCTGGTCTCTTTTTCCAATTTATTTTAGAGGGTCTCTCTTCTCTCTCCTCCCTCCCTCTCTCACACACAAGCTCTCACTCACATACTCTCCGTAACACACACACACGCCCGCCCGCTCACTTTCACATGCTCTTCCACACCCACACTTATACAGGCTCCCACTCTCTCTCACACACACAAGCTCTCACTCACATACTCTCCGTAACACACACACACATGCCCGCTCACTTTCACATGCTCTTCCACACCCACACTTATACAGGCTCCCACTCTCTCTCACACACACAAGCTCTCACTCACATACTCTCCGTAACACACACACGCGCGGTCACTTTCACATGCTCTTCCACACCCACACTTATACAGGCTCCCACTCTCTCTCACACACACAAGCTCTCACTCACATACTCTCCGTAACACACACGCGCGCGGTCACTTTCACATGCTCTTCCACACCCACACTTATACAGGCTCCCACTCTCTCTCTCACACACAAAACCCCTTCTTTGACCCCCATGAGCTGGTATCCACAGTGGCCTTTCTACAGCAGGCCCTCTCCTTTGCCGCCGCGGGATGGGATCTGTGGTGGCCTCACTGCAGCAGGGCCCTCTTCTTCAGCCACTGCGGGAATGGGATCCACCGTGACCAGTCTTCAGGCTATGTCATTGCATCAAGGGTGACATTTTGTCCTTTGATGACCTCGGCAGGCACTCAGGGCAGAATGGAAAAACTCGGCAGACTGCACCTAAAGCTTTTTTTTTTTTTAAACAGGCTCAAGAGGCCAGAAGAAAGGTAAGAACGGGCTAGATTTGGTCCACGGACCATAGTTTGCCCATCCCTGGTGTATAGAACTGCATCAGGAAATAAACTGGGCAGACCAGAAGAGTCTTACATTGCTTCTCATATTCTGCATTTCTAACCACCAATTCCCTTCTTCCCCTTAATGATCCTACTGCAGGATTCAGGCAGTCCCTACCTGCCCTCTTCTGACCATTCCTGGGCCTGTCCCTGCTCCAGAACAATTTGCCATCAGCGCAGTAAATGTCACAAGCAGAATACCTCCAGAGAGGCCCTTCAACTCATCACAGGGGCCCCGGGGGACACATGCCGAGAAGCCCTCTAGTCAGGATGCAGCAGCACGGAGGCACACGCGTGTCTGTGTCAGCCCCTGACTGCTAGCACAGGCTGTTCCTAGATGCACGCCTCCATGATGTAGTTCTCTGTCGTGTCTTTGAAAGCATTTTAAAAATGTTTCATGCACCAGTTACTTGAAAGATACAGTGATACATTAGCGGCCCTAACAAAATGCTGACATAACTGCTCCAGACTTCAGCCTGAGGAGAAGAGAGAGAGATGCAGGCAGGAGGATTTAATGCTAGTGAACTAATCGAAGGGGCTTTCAGCCCATGGCAGGGTGTGGGGGAATCACAAATTCACAGCAGTGAAGCGGACCACCACTAGAAAGGCTAGTATCAATTCTCACGCTCACACCCACGTGGACAGGCAGATTCTGCGCGCGCACACACAGGCAAGCGGACAGGTGGATTCTGCATATATACACACGCACACCCCCCCACCCATGGGAACAGGCAGATTCTGTGCATGCACACACAATCAAGGAAGCAAACAGGCGGATTCTGCATATACACACACACACCCCCACCCACCCCCATGGGAACAGGCAGATTCTGTGCATATATATATATATACACACACACACCCACCCCATGGGAACAGGCAGATTCTGCGCGCGCACACACAGGCAAGCAGACAGGCAGATTCTGCATATACACACACACACACCCCCCCCCAATGGGGACAGACAGATTCTGCACACACATATGGATAGGTTTAAGTACATTAAAGTTCAATGTTTCTATGACTGAAGTATTATGGATTTGTAAACCATCTTTGGCAAGTGCTACACTGCAGCTGATTCTTGAAGATCTGCCTCTGTTGGTTAAGGCCGAGATGAAAGTTTTGGGAATAATCAGACAGTGATCTGAAGATGGAGACCAGATTTCCCATGTACTTAAATCTTTTCTTCAGCTGTGCCTAATTCATGACCTAAAATCATAACTGAACTTAAAGGACCTGTTCACCTTGACTCATGCGTCGATATTTATCAGACTAGATTACTTTAGGTCTTTGTAAACTGTAGCTGGAACTCATCCGGAATACCATTGTGCGTATTCATCAGGGGTGGAAATCCCAGCTCTGATGTAATTGCGTTTGACGCCAGTGAATTTTAGAATCCAGTTTAAGTTCTGATCTCTTGTTATTCCATCATCCTATATTCCTTCGTACTCCGGTCAGAAGCCGATGTTTATCATAAGATGCACTTCTATCCCTTTTATTAAGGTGCTAGATTGCTGGGAAGAGCACCCCCAGAGAACCAAAATACACTGGAGCTCTCTCAGACCAGAAGAGACCGTAGAACATCTGCTGGGTGTCAGCGGCAATGGACTCTTTTCGGAAGCAGATCAGGACTCCTGCTTGTTAGAGGGATTATGGATGTGTACTGACCTTAGTCTCTTTATATTTTCTGAAGAGACGCTCTCCAACAGATTAGTCTCCTCACTTGGATTAGTGTTCAGTTATGAATAGAGATTTCCATGTTCTGGAGTCTTCCAGGTGGTCACCCAGCTTCATGAGTCCTGCACTGATAAGCTCGCGACAAATCATGGATTTAGCAAGATCCAACATGCCCGTGGCCTCATCCTGCGTACAATGAAATACTTGTGGGATGCTCTTGGAAATCAGGTCTCTCTTCATCATTTGGCATGTCAGTTTTGAATACAAAGGTAGGGTGGGGGTTTGCTGATGTGCACTCTGGCCACGTGACGACCAGTGGCAAGCTTGCAGCCAATCACGACCCCCATTCATGCAGAACAGTCAAGTATGGCCATCAGGTAGCGTGGAGGTAGCAGTAATGCACCCGTGGTAGGGTGTGCATTGTACAACATTTACTTCATGAGAAGACGATCGCCTCAACATCGGACACCTCCTTATCAGCTTGGAAGCACGAACTGGAATACCTGGCAGAGTGCGTAGTCTCTATCCGCTGAAGAATTTAACTAACCTGGCTCTCCCCGTCATCCTGTCCTGCAGCTGTTTCAAGGATCCCAGCCTGAGCCTTAGCTGCAGCTGCTTCCTTTTCTTGAAATACTTCCAGGTTAGCTTCTAACGCGGATTTCTTGTGTGCAGCAACGGCAGCCTTCTGCGCCCGTTCTTCCAACTACTTTTTTTTTTTTATGTGCAGCTTCCACTTCAGCACTTGCTCTGGTGACGGCTGCGCTTGTTGAAGACAGGTTTGTGTGCACTGATTTTGAGGATTGCATGTTGCATCTAGAGGACTCAGAGCATTGCGACACAAGTTTCTTCTGAACGTTACATTTGAGATTCTACAATCTCTTATGTCCTTAATCACTATTTTTCTGAAGATCGCACTCCTGCAAGCTTTTTGAATCAGGTTAGTAAAGTGAAGTAGTCTCGTGAGAGGAACTGGTAGGTCCTGTAAGCAGACTTGAGCTGGCTCACAGCTTGTTTACTTGCTCTGCTTATAATATTACACATATCACTCAGTCTTTTTCCCAATCTCATGATACTGGTCCTCTGACAACCTGATAGTTTTTCTTTGGGTTTCTGTGTGCGAGTCACAGTCCTTTTGAAGTGCGACTTCAGCCTCTGCAGTTTAAAGAGAGAGTAGTGCTGTCACCTGTGGGCAAACATTGGTGTGCCATGATGCACTGCTGAAGTCTCTGCAGCACTGGCACCAGCTTAAAAGATGAAAGCTGACAGTTCAGATGGTACTGGTTGGTAGACTCTCTCTCACCAGTGGACCAAGAGGGCAGTCACTGCGCTGACAGCAGCAGCAGCAGGCGGCAGGGAAGGGGTGGAGCTCAGGCAGTGAGCTAACATCCCCTCAGAGGCAGCTTCTCTCGCTCCACGCTCTGTCTGGCTTACACTGAAAACATTTCTAGTGCTGACCCCAGCTGTGGTGAGAGAACCTGCCAACCAGTCCTTGGCTGCAGAGGGGAGTAGCTGGGGTAAGCAAGGGTAGATCCCCCTCTTATTTTATCACCCCCCCCCCCTCCGACAGGACGAGGAAAGAAACCAGAGACCTCAAAACGCAGTGTTTGTTTTGCCAAAAAGTGAATCGTTTCCAGCCGTTGCTGCATCTAAAAACAGCAAGCTCCAGCTCCCTAGGTTCCTGATACAGTAACGGTCTCAAATGCTCATGCACCGTAACCTCTTTGTTATGTTGGTCAGTCAAAAGGTATCACAGCCTGCTAAAACCATATCCATTACAAGTGGAAGGATGTGTCCAAACATGTCCATTAGCATCAGATCCAGCGGAGCACACGTAATAAGCAAAGAAAGGCTGAGCGACGGCACCGGAGAGCTGGGCCCAGCGCTCGCTGAAGCAGAGAAAGTGAAGGGAACTTTTAGTTATTTATTTTTTAAGCATAAAGAGGGATCATTAGATATTCCTGAAACCTCTGATCACTGCAGTCCTCAGCACCCCCTTTCCTCCTCCTCCATCCCTCCCCTAATTTATCATCTTAATAAGCAACTAAAAGCGCAAAAGCATTAAATGCGGCAGAGCTGAAAAATTGCTATAATTGCAATAGTGATGCTGTTCTGCATAATTAGAAAGGTGCTTTATGGCTTGCTCAGGTGGCATTTTGCATGGCAGAGGAGGCCCAGGCTACACACAGGGGAGCTATAAATTGTACTTAAAGGATAAATGTACAAATCAAGTTTAGTGTTCTAATAAAAAATGATGGGATCAGACAGACCGAACGGAAGCCCCCTCCCTATATCCACATGCCCTCCCCCACACATGAGAGATTTAATGAGCAGACAGCGGAGGATCAGAGTCACGTCAGCAGCCTGGGCTTGTGGAAACCAGAAACCAAGAATAGGTCACAGGACAGAGCCAGCTGGAGTAGCTACGCTTACACTTTTTCAGCCGCCTGCTTGATTTGCCCTCTGCTCTCTCAAAAAAGCCACAAATCCTGCGGGTGTGCCAGCACCTTCGATCCAGAAAGAAAGGCCTGGATAAGAAGGAGACCCTTTAGAAACGGGGAAAGCATAAAATAGTTACACAAGCTTTAGGCGCTGACACAGGCTCACACAGCGTCATTAATACCCTGGACCCTCCTGAAAGGATTAAAAATGTAGGATGCAGACTTTGCAAGCTCCCGCATTACTCATCAGGGGTGGTCTTTTGGCAGTTATAATCGGGGCAATGGTCAGTTATCTGTCTAACCGGCTTCTGAATATCCCCCTTCTCGTTATTTAAGATTATTAAATGGCTATGGAGGTGACAGACACCACTGACGTCAGAGGTGAAGAACCTGCTTAGGACAGTGAGGCAATGAAGATGTTTGTAAGTATCGAGTCTTGCACTGCCCCTTCCCTTGTGGCTTCTGTGGCCTTGACAGGAGCCCTGGATCGAGCTCTACTTCACAGATTTAAATCCCCCACCACAAATACATCCCCATTCACTGCAGTCTTGGGTACGTTTTTCATTAGATCTCTTCCCAGCTCTTCGTTTCTAAATCCCTCCAGTGTGGATGTAAGTGCCTCCCCCTTTCCAAGATGGCCTCCAGTGCCTCCCTCCTGTATTGTAGATGCTTTAATAATATTTTTATATAAAAAGGGCTACTCCCTGCCCACCCCGACTCCAGTCTTCCCTATCCTTACTGAACAGATTTTATATTCCACTATGGCGAACTCTCAGGTGTAAAATTCAATGAACCACGCGCGCCTGTGACTGCAACACTATCTAGAACTCTCTCAAAAACCAGAGCAAGCCTGGACGTTTATGAGCATTCGTGCTCACAGCCATCCAGATATTCCTCCTGGTCTCGCTGTCCTTTATAGCCTTCTACCTGGTCCCCTTGTCTCCTCTGTCCTCTGTTATTTAGTTTGCTCTGAAAGGTCCTCCCTTTTTGCATTTTTCCCAGTTAACACTGGTTGGTTGGTGGAAGTGATCAGCTTCCTCCCAGCACCCCCGCCCCCTTTTCAGGTTTTAGGATTTTTACCTAGGACAGACAGATGCAGAGCCCAGCCCCCAAATACATGCAAAGCTCTCCTCTTTGCATTGAAGCAATTGATGTGACAAGGCCTTTCCTTTCCAACAGAAAGCTGCCCAAGTCCATCCCCTATCTCTTGAATTCCTCCTGTTCCACACGGACTTTGGTTCTGAAGGGGACCATCACTTTCACTTCCTTCTGCTTCTGGAATAGCAGTGGTAACCTTTCACAGCAGAAGAGCCTGGTAGGCACTGACCTGATGGTTTCCCTCCAATTGTGCCCCCAGATTAATGCATCTAATAATGAGGTCTCCCAACAGATGCTAAGAGAAGAGGGACATCAGGGCATCCCAGTAGCGAGGATGCAACAAAAGCTAAAAGGGACCAGGTGCCTTTAAGTAAAGAGCAGAGCAATTCCAAATTCCCCCTGTCAACTGATGAGCAGGGTATTTAATACAAACAAGAAACATACTTTGAAATGTCTGTATACAAATAGAAGTCTAAAAAATAAAATGGAAGAGTTAGAGTGCATAGCACTGGATGAAGAGGGAGACATAATTGGCATCTCAGAGAACTGGTGGAAGGAGGATAACCAATGGGACACTGATACCAGGATACAAATTATATCGAAATGATAGGATGGATCACATTGTATGTTAAAGAGGGCATTGAGACAAACAGGATACAAGTTCTGCAGGAAACAAAATGCACTGTAGAATCTTTATGGATAGAAATTCCAGGTGAAAATGGGATTAATATAGTAGTAAGGGTATTTTACCATCTACCTGGCCAGAATGAACAGACAGACAAGGAAATGCTAAAATAATTAGGGAAGCTAACACATACCAGCAGCACAGTAATAATGGGGGGATTTCAGTTACCCCAGTATTGATTGGGTGAAGGTCACATCAGGACATGCTAGAGAGGTAAAGTTCCTAGATGAAACAAATAACTGCTTCATGGAGCATCTGGTACCAGAACCAACAAGAGGGGAAACTATTTTAGACCTAGTCCTTAGGGGGAACACAGGATTTGGGTGTGAGAGGTAACCATGGTGGGGCCACCTGGCAAAAGTATCACAACATGATCAAATTTGACTTAACTGGAGGGAAGACACTAAATCTACTGCAACAACACAACTTCCAAAAAGGACAGTATGATAAATAAGGAAAATGGTTAGGAAAAAAAAAGCAGCAGCTGTAATGGTTAAGAGTTTACATCAGGCATGGACCTTGTTTAAAAATGCCATCTTGGAAGCCCAGATCAGATGTACTCCACACATTAGAAAATGTGGAAAGAAGGTTAAACAACTAGCAACATGCTTAAAAGATGAGGTGAAAGGCTATAATAACTAAAAACATCTTTTAAGAAATGGAAAAGGGATCCTAATAAAGAAAACAGGAAACAGCATAAGCACTGGCAAGTTTGAAGCAAAGCAATGATAAGGAAGGCAAACAGAATTTGCCATGGAAGCAAAAACTCATAATAAAAACTTTTTTAGGTTCAAAGTAGAAAGCCTGAGAAGAAGTCAGTTGGACCATTAATGACTGCGGGGTAAAAGGAGCACTTAAGGAGGACAAAGCAATAACAGGACACTAAATAAATTCTTTGCTTCAGTCTTCACTGAGGAAGATGTAAGAGATAGCCTCATAAAAGAATAATGAGCAAACCAGTCCTGCAAATATAATCAACCTCAAAAAGAACAAGGACTAATCAAATACTTTTCTGGGAATTAGCATCCGATTCAGTCGTGCCCTCTCAAAGGTAATCCACAGGCTCTTACCCGCAGCCAGTGTCATACGAATGAGCACCTTAGTCACCTCATACTTTAATCCTAAAGTGTATTTCTTATACTTTTATTTATACCACCTAAAGTTTGTGCAACTTGTCAATGTTCAAACATTTTTTAATGGGCATTCAGCTCATATATCCAACGTTCCTACTGTGGTAGTATAAATAAAAATTATGCAAAGTTGTTAAATCACATGGAGGTTTGTGAGAAATTGCAAGAGGTTCCATATTAGGAGTCACCACTCAGGAAAAGGATCTAGGAGTCATCATTGATAATACGTTGAAATCTTCTGCTCAGTGTGCAGCAGCAGCAGCCAAGAAAGCTGGGGATTATTAGGAAAGGAATGGAGAATAAAACAGAGAATATCCTAATGCCTCTGTATCACTCCATGGTGCAACCTCATCTTGAGTATTGTGTGCAGTTCTGGTCACCACAACCCAAGAAAGATAGAGCAGAATTAGAAAAGGTACAGAGAAGGGCGACCAAGATGATAAAGGGGATGGAACGATTCCCCTATGAGGAAAGGCTAAAGAGGTTAGGACTCTTCAGCTTGGAGAAGAGACGGCTGAGGGGGGATATGAGAGAGGTCTATAAAATAATGAGTGGAGTAGAATAAGTAAACATTAATTGGTTGTTTACTCTTTCAAAGAGTACAAAGAATAGGGGTAACAATGACATTACTAGGAAATCCATTTAAAACTAATAAGAGAAAATACACAAACTCTGGAATTTGTTGCCAGAAGATGTGGTGAAAGCTATTAGTGTAGTCCTGCATCTGGGTGAAAGCTATTAGTGAGTCCTGCATCTGGGGGAGTGGAAATCCGAAAGAACTGTATTTGATGGGAGGAGAAGGGTTGATATGCACGGAGCAGGAGAGAGACCTTGGGGTGATAGTGTCTAACGATCTGAAGTCGGGGAAACAATGCGAGAAGGTGATAAGGAGAGGAGGTGCAGGGGAGATAGGATACAGACCTTCAGATGCCTGAAAGGGTTTAATGATGCACAATCGATAAATCTTTTCCATTGAAAAGAAATCAGTAGAACTAGGGGTCACGATTTGACACTCCAGGGAGGAAGACTTAGAACCAATGTCAGGAAATACTTCTTCATGGAGAGGGTGGTGGATAGCTAAAGCCAGAAGAATGCTGGGCTGCATAGAGAGAGGAATAACCAGCAGGAAAAAGGAGGGTGATAATCCCCTTGTACAGGTCCTTGGTGAGGCCTCAGTTCTGGAGCCCGTATCTACAAAGAGACAGAGACAGGATGGAGGCGGTCCAGAGAAGAGGAAGACTTAGAAACCAATGTCAGGAAATACTTCTTCACTGAGAGGGTGGTGGATGGCCTGGAATACCCTTCCAGAGGAAGTGAACAGAAACGTGGGGGTAACCCGCACGGAAGCAGCAGTTACTAACCCTTAACAGAAACGTGGGGAAAGTGGTGTGAAGACTAAAACTTGAAGGATTTCTAAGGGGCATGGGATATAAACAATGTGGATCCCTAAAGGCTAGAGGATGGGAATGAATAAAAAAAAGCTTGGGGATAACCTGCACGGAGCGGCAGTTACTACCCTTAACAGAAACATATGGGGGGGGGGGGGGGTAACATGCACGGAGCGGCAGTTACTACCCTTAACAGAAACATGGGGGATAACCTGCATGGAGCAGCAGTTACTACCCTTAACAGAAACATGGGGTAACCTGCACGGAGCGGGCAGTTACTGCCCTTAACAGAAACATGGGGGGTAACCTGCACGGAGCGGCAGTTACTACCCTTAACAGAAACATGGGGGGGGGGGATAACATGCACGGAGCGGCAGTTACTACCCTTAACAGAAACATGGGGGGTAACCTGCATGGAGCGGCAGTTACTACCCTTAACAGAAACATGGGGGGGGGGGGGTGGGGGAACATGCACGGAGCGGCAGTTACTACCCTTAACAGAAACATGGGGGGTAACATGCACGGAGCGGCAGTTACTACCCTTAACAGAAACATGGGGTAACCTGCACAGAGCGGCAGTGACTACCCTTAACAGAAACATGGGGTAACCTGCACAGAGCGGCAGTTACTACCCTTAACAGAAACATGGGGTAACCTGCACAGAGCGGCAGTTACTACCCTTAACAGAAACATGGGGTAACCTGCACAGAGCGGCAGTTACTACCCTTAACAGAAACATGGGGTAACCTGCACAGAGCGGCAGTTACTACCCTTAACAGAAACATGGGGGTAACCTGCACGGAGTGGCAGTTACTACCCTTAACAGAAACATAGGGGTAACCTGCATGGAGCGGCAGTTACTGCCCTTAACAGAAACATGGGGTAACCTGCACAGAGCGGCAGTTACTACCCTTAACAGAAACATGGGGGTAACCTGCACAGAGCGGCAGTTACTACCCTTAACAGAAACATGGGGGTAACCTGCACAGAGCGGCAGTTTACTACCCTTAACAGAAACATGGGGGTAACCTGCACAGAGCGGCAGTTACTACCCTTAACAGAAACATAGGGGTAACCTGCACAGAGCGGCAGTTACTACCCTTAACAGAAACATGGGGATAACCTGCACAGTGCGACAGTTACTATCCTTAACAGAAACATGGGGGTAACCTGCACAGTGCGGCAGTTACTACCCTTAACAGAAACATGGGGGTAACCTGCACAGAGCGGCAGTTACTACCCTTAACAGAAACATGGGGGTAACCTGCACAGAGCGGCAGTTACTACCCTTAACAGAAACATGGGGGTAACCTGCACAGAGCAGCAGTTACTACCCTTAACAGAAACATGGGGGTAACCTGCACAGAGCGGCAGTTACTACCCTTAACAGAAACATAGGGGTAACCTGCACAGAGCGGCAGTTACTACCCTTAACAGAAACATGGGGGTAACCTGCACAGAGCGGCGGTGACTATCCTTAACAGAAACATGGGGGTAACCTGCACGGAGCGGCAGTTACTACCTTGGGAAGCTTGCTGGGCAGACTGGATGGACCATTTTGGTCTTTTTCTGCCATCATTACTATGTTACTATTAAAAAAAAAAAAAGTTTCTACAGGTTCCTGGAGGAAAAGTCCACAAACCATTATTAAGGTAGAGTTGCAGAAATCCCCTGCTTATCCCTGGGATAAGCAGCTTGGAATCTCTACCCTTGGGATCCTGCCAGGTACCTGTGACCTGAATTGGCCATTGTTGGAAACAGGATACTGGGGGCTTGATGGGCCCTTGGTCTGATCCAGTAGGACAAGTATAAGTGATTTTGCTGCTCTTTTGAATGTTTTTGACACAAACAAGCTGAAGGTGAGACTTTTTTTTTTTTTATTGGCGTAACAATGCACTTGTGACAAGCTTTCAAGAGCTATAGCTGACGTGTACTGACTGGATGAAGGGAGCACAGCTCTTGAAAATGTGTCACAGATTTATATGCATGAGTCCAATATAAAATCTCTCACCTACAGCCTGGCCGTTGACCTTTACCTTCTGCATCTCCAAATGGACTAACAAGGCAATGGTACTGCTTAGCTCCAGGCCTGGATAGTGCAGGAAACTTAGCCTTTCACCTGCAGGTCACACATTCAGGTCCTGGCTGAGGAAGCCACTGAGCGGCCGAGGTGACTTAAGCTAGTGATCACTAAGACTGCTACCAGAGAGGACGCAGACTGCCCAGATTTGGTGACTAAGGACGGAGGCTCCCTGGCTGAGCTACGTGCTCACTGCATGGGCTGTATCGGTTACGTGGACAATCAGAGGATCTAGGTTTCTAGAGATTTCAGTTTGCAAGTTCCAATACTTTTACTACTTTTGACTCTCAAATTACTTCGATCATTCACTTCCTGAATTTTTAGGTTTTTTTTTTACTTGCAAGCATTAGAAAACAATTCCTCCCTTCCCGGATGGATCTCCGAGTAGGTCTCCATGGGCAATGCTGTAAACTGGAGAGCACCAAAGAAAAGGTTTCAGCAGAGCGCGATGGAAAAGCAGAAGACAAAAAGACGGCAAGAAGGGACCGTGATGCTTTGCTGCAACACAGAATACATTTTCTCATCTTGAGTGTTAAATTATGCAGAAAATATCCCCACAGCTCAAACATTGAACAAACGGTAATGATGTTGTCAGTTTAGCAAAGTGTGTAAATATCAATTCAAAGGACGAGTACTCTGCAGAGATGAGCGGGATGGCAAAGTTTTCCTCCCAGAGGCACGAGCACTGCCGTCCGGACCTGGGGAGCGCACAGAGTCTAAGATAGCCCCTCACCTAAGAAATCTTTGGCAATCCTGCTTAGCAAGATCCCAGCTTGGACCTCTCCTGGCTATGCTGCTGCTTCTTTTGGTCTTAATCCCCGTTCTCCTCTTATTATTCTGAAGTATTTCTCTGTCTCCGTTATTACCAGTTTCTGTGGCCACATCCTATTCTAATACACATACGTTCTTACTCTGCATGGCCCACCATTTGCATGCATCCGTGACACCCCTGCATGATGCTCTGATGAAGATCCGCTCTTCAGCAGTCCGTGCTGTATTCATGCTTTCCCTGCAGTGACACCCCTGCATGGGGATCTGATGAAGATCCGCTCTTCAGCTGTCCGTGCTGTATTCATGCTTTCCCTGCAATGACACCCCTGCATGATGCTCTGATGAAGATCCGCTCTTCAGCTGTTCGTGCTGTATTCATGCTTTCCCTGCAGTGACACCCCTGCAAGGGGCTCTGATGAAGATCCGCTCTTCAGCTCTCCGTGCTGTATTCATGATTTCCATGCAGACACACCCCTGCATGGGGCTCTGATGAAGATCCGCTCTTCAGCTGTTCGTGCTGTATTCATGCTTTCCCTGCAGTGACACCCCTGTATGGGGCTCTGATGAAGATCCGCTCTTCAGCTGTCCGTGCTGTATTCATGCTTTCCCTGCATCAGCGACACCCCTGCATGGGGCTCTGATGAAGATCCGCTCTTCAGCTCTCCGTGCTGTATTCATGTTTTCCCTGCATCAGCGACACCCCTGCATGGGGCGCTGATGAAGATCCGCTCTTCAGCTCTCCGTGCTGTATTCAGCTCTATTTCAGTGCGGTGCCTGCATGGGTTTCTGATGAGGGTCAACACACAGCGCCCCCAATTTCCTCAGCCTTGTAATCATGGAGGTGAGAGAAGAAGCGCTTTCAAAACTCTTTAACACAGATCTGCCCTCAGGAATGGCACAAACATCAGAAGGAAAAGGCGCGTCCTAAGCCCTGCTTGTAATAACTGCCAACTGAATCCACACTGCCACTGCTCACTTAATGCAGCCAAATGTGTATCAGATTCACCACAGCACTTATCACTAACCAAACCTTTCCAAGACTTCTGCAAGTAATCTGGAGATATCCTATAAAGGGAAGAATCCTATTTAATACCGCATCAATATTTATAAGCTCCTCTTATAAGTTAAACTTGCTTCAGAATTCAGGAAAGCACTTTGCAGAGGATAAGTTATGAAACCCTCTTCCACTAAGCTTAGGTAAAGCATTTGTTTATGAAAAAGGGGAGGAGGGTGAATGCATGGAACAGTCCTGGAGGGCAAAGCAGCACCAGAATTCCAGAAAAACGGGAGAAGCACAGAGGATCCTTAGCTGTGAGGGAGTGAGGGGTAAAGCCTGGGATAAGCACAGAGGATCCTTAGCTGTGAGGGAGTGAGGGGTAAAGCCTGGGATAAGCACAGAGGATCCTTAGCTGTGGAGGAGTGAGGGGTAAAGCCTGGGATAAGCACAGAGGATCCTTAGCTGTAAGGGAGTGAGAGGTAAAGCCTGGGAAAAGCACAGAGGATCCTTAGCTGTGAGGGAGTGAGGGGTAAAGCCTGGGATAAGCACAGAGGATCCTTAGCTGTGGGAGGGAGTGAGGGGTAAAGCCTGGGATAAGCACAGAGGATCCTTAGCTGTAAGGGAGTGAGAGGTAAAGCCTGGGAAAAGCACAGAGGATCCTTAGCTGTGAGGGAGTGAGGGGTAAAGCCTGGGATAAGCACAGAGGATCCTTAGCTGTGGAGGAGTGAGGGGTAAAGCCTGGGATAAGCACAGAGGATCCTTAGCTGTGAGGGAGTGAGAGGTAAAGCCTGGGATAAGCACAGAGGATCCTTAGCTGTAAGGGAGTGAGAGGTAAAGCCTGGGAAAAGCACAGAGGATCCTTAGCTGTGAGGGAGTGAGGGGTAAGCCTGGGATAAGCACAGAGGATCCTGAGCTGTGGGAGGGAGTGAGGGGTAAAGCCTGGGATAAGCACAGAGGATCCTTAGCTGTGGGAGGGAGTGAGGGGTAAAGCCTGTGATAAGCACAGAGGATCCTTAGCTGTAAGGGAGTGAGAGGTAAAGCCTGGAATAAGCACAGAGGATCCTGAGCTGTGGGAGGGAGTGAGGGGTAAAAGCCTGGGATGAGCACAGAGGATCCTTAGCTGTGGGAGGGAGTGAGGGGTAAAGCCTGGGATAAGCACAGAGGATCCTTAGCTGTGAGGGAGTGAGGGGTAAAGCCTGGAATAAACACAGAGGATCCTTAGCTGTGAGGGAGTGAGGAGTAAAGCCTGGGATAAGCACAGAGGATCCTTAGCTGTGAGGGGAGTGAGAGGTAAAGCCTGGGATAAGCACATAGGATCCTTAGCTGTGGGAGAGTGAGGGGTAAAGCCTGGAATAAGCACAGAGGATCCTTAGCTGTGAGGGGTAAAGCCTGGGATAAGCACAGAGGATCCTTAGCTGTGGGGGAGGGAGGGGTAAAGCCTGAGATAAGCACAGAGGATCCTTCGCTGTGAGGGGTAAAGCCTGGGATAAGCACAGAGGATCCTTAGCTGTGAGGGGTAAAGCCTGGGATAAGCACAGAGGATCCTTAGCTGTGGGAGAGTGAGGGGTAAAGCCTGGAATAAGCACAGAGGATCCTTAGCTGTGAGGGGTAAAGCCTGGGATAAGCACAGAGGATCCTTAGCTGTGGGAGAGTGAGGGGTAAAGCCTGGAATAAGCACAGAGGATCCTTAGCTGTGAGGGGTAAAGCCTGGGATAAGCACAGAGGATCCTTAGCTGTGGGGGAGGGAGGGGTAAAGCCTGAGATAAGCACAGAGGATCCTTCGCTGTGAGGGGTAAAGCCTGGGATAAGCACAGAGGATCCTTAGCTGTGGGAGGGAGTGAGGGGTAAAGCCTGGGATAAGCACAGAGGATCCTTAGCTGTGGGAGGGAGTGAGGGGTAAAGCCTGGGATAAGCACAGAGGATCCTTAGCTGTGGGAGGGAGTGAGGGGTAAAGCCTGGGATAAGCACAGAGGATCCTTAGCTGTGAGGGAGTGAGAGGTAAAGCCTGGGATAAGCACAGAGGATCCTTAGCTGTGGGAGGGAGTGAGGGGTAAAGCCTGGGATAAGCACAGAGGATCCTTAGCTGTGGGAAAGGTATTGGAAGTGGGCAGATGCAATAAGCTGGAGAGTTTATTGTGCATTGAGTTTTAGGATGGTGGTGGTTTAGGATTTTTTAGTGTCACGTCAGCTCTGCAATTCCTTCTGCTTGTTAGCATCTTTTTATCATGATGGGCGTTTAGACCGCTAAGACAGATTCACAATCCCTTCTAAGCAGTGGATATATCACTGTGAAAAGGGCGATTTCTACATCAACATCATCGAAAGTCTCAAATTAAAATGTAAAAGAAATTATGTAGGATGGTGGTAGGGGTCAAAAAAAAAAAAAAAATCTCAGGACAGACTGAGAGGAGATGAAGCGTTTCCTTGCAGAAAGAACAGCTGAGAAGTGGTAATACCAGCACTAGGCTTCAGGACCAGAGCCCGAGCAGGGGCAACCCTGACGGTACTCGCCATCAGCTTTCCCCCTCCCCCCCCGGGTCTTTGGATCGGTGCTGCTGGAGTTTGTGGCCCCTGCTGGTAACCTGAAGGGAGTTGCAGGCACGGAAGCTCCTGCTCTGGGTCACTGAAAACAGGGACATGCACGGCACTCAATCCTCTCCTCTAGGGCCTGCGTTACTCCTTTGGAAACTGGGGAGAGAGAGAGCAGGGCGCAGGGCGCTCTCAGCAGGATCCGGCGTGGGCTGCGCCGGAGGGTTCTGCCTGTTCGCAGGCCGAGGCTCGGCTTTGCTTCTCCTTTTCATCGCACGGTTACTGAAGCGTCTCCCCCTGGGCTTCCTAAACCCTGATCTGGCCGCCCCACGTCCAGCTGGGTTTCAGGCAATCCGCGATGCTGAATTTGCGCAGTCTGGGTCTCTCGTGCACGTTCACTGCGGCTCGCCTGAAACCCTGACCGGCCGGGGAGCTCTGGCCTGGGTTTATCTTTTAACGTTTACTCGCCTTTCCTTTCCGGCTTTGCTGGCTAATTCTGAGCGCTAACTTGGCCTCGCTTCTCACTGCTCGAAACACAAACAGATGGAGGGGGATGTCTGAAGAGCAAAGTCAGCAACGGCCATGGAAAGCAGCCCACAGCCAAACGCCATGGAAAAAACAGCTGGTTTGGGGAGTTTACAGCCTCCATTACTACTTGTATTAAATGCAAGCTCATTTGGACGAGCAGATGGAATAGCGAGGGCGGGTTTCCTGTGGACTGGTTCCTCGTTCCCAGATCTCCTGCCCCTACCTCTCTGCTTTCTGTTTTAGGTAGGCCTCGGATAGTTTCACTGCTTGAGAAGTGGCCGCGGTTTACCTGTTTCGTCAGCTCGCTCTGGGGTTAGAATTAATGATCAGGGTTCAATGCACCAAGGTGCTCCAGTGGAAGCTGTGCGAAAGGTATGAGAAAGGAGGAGTCAGAGAAAAAAAAAAAGCCAACAAGTAGTGGGGGGAGGAGAGAGCGACCGACACCCAGCAGATTCTCCTATTCCTTCGGGGGTCCCGTTCTGTTGCAACCGGACTACTGGGATATGACATCGTAAGCCTCACACACTATTAGTTTTATAAGGGTCCCCACCCACATGTAGCTCGCCTATTGCCGTCATGGTCATCGGCCACCTCTGGAACTCCAAGTCCAGCCAGAGATGCCCTGCAGCGAGGGCCCGACGGCTGCCAGCAAGCCGTCTGTAGCTCCAGCTGGCCAGGAAGTGCACTCGGGCCCTCTGCATAACAGCAGCACCAGGCCACGGGGCCAGCCTAGGAAACTCCATGCCATCAGCCAGCCTCGGGTCTAGCCCTTGTGAGACTCTAGCTCACTCTGTACAAGGTGCACACGTGTGGACACAATGGGGAGCAGAACGTGGAAGCCATTTAAGGATACGTTCATTTTTCCTCGCATGCAGGCATTGCTAGAAGGTTGGCCGGACCGCAGGCATCACCTGCAGTGCCTTTGAGGAGGACATAGGACTGGACCTGCTGAGGCCGGGCTGACCGCCATCAGACCTACACGCGTCTTATCTGCCTTCTGGTAAGGAGAGCCAGCTCTGGGCATCTTCGTTTTGTCATCACCCACCTTGTTACACCAATGCCTACAGTCAGTGTGCGGGCCGGTTAATTATTATTATTATTATTATTATTAACTGAATGCACAGACCAGGACAGGCTCCCTCACCACTCATTTTATTTAAGATATCAGAGGCAACTTTGACCAGCACCACCTCTCCTCTTCCAGTCCCGGAAGTGGTCTGATCCGCCAGCGGCAGGGTCTGTTCTGAAAGAGGGCAGCGGGGAAGAACGAACAGACGGACAGACAAGGGGAGAAGGAGGCGCACCTGCTCTCAGCCTTTACTGAACGGCAAACCGTAGACGTCCGCCTGCACAAGTTACCATCTTATTAAAAAGCACCTCGGGCTGGAGTACAGCGGTGCACGTGGAAACAGGTGGGCATATCCTGATCCCAGTGCCCCAGGCTGGCACCCTCTGCCAATGCGGCTCTGACCAGGCTTCTGCTAGTAAAACCCGAAAAACCGGCAGGCATAGCTTTTCACTCTCCCCCCCACCCCACCTCCCAAGAGTCACTCGATCCCAGTTTGAAAACAAAGCAGAAGCGCCGTCGCAGTGCCAGCGTGACGCGCCATGGAAAGCGCGCAGGGGCCGCGCACAGGGACCCACACTCAGGCCACCCCCCGAGGAGGCTTCACACCCAGGAACAGGAGCTACAGCAGGGCTCGGGGGCTGAAGGCAATCGGAAGAGGCTGGGCAGAGGCCGCACTGCCGAGAGAGAAACCCAGCGGCGAGCCCGGCAAAAGTAATGAAATCAAGGACAGATAAAGCCTCCAATTTCAGCTCATCAGCGGCGCGCCGGCAGGGACGCTGAGCGAAGCCTCGGCTTGTACCTGCCTTTATCTCCAGCGGGGAAAGTAGGCGCGCTGTGCTGAAGCTCGGGCTTACTGGCATTACGGCGAGCCGAGGGAGCCCAAAATACATTTAAACAGATTCAATTAGGCCCCGGACAGGGGCCGGAGCAGGATCACTTCTGCATGCGTGCAAGATATTAATTAGAAGCACGAGGAGCCCAGCACAAGTCCCACCCCCTCTGAAGGCGAGAGAGACGAGTTTGGCTGCTGGCACCCGTCGCCACGGTTTTTATTTTTCCTTCAGGCGGAAAGATCTGAGAACGTGAAGAAAAGCACCGATACCAAGTGGAATCCAGAGTCAGGAGGAGAGGGGAGAGTTTGGGAAAACAAAGGATCAAGCGCTGCTACTAAGGGGCTACCTGCATCTCTTCCAGCAGCGCCAGTACCGTGTTATGGGTTTTACGTGCGGTGTTTAAAGATCCCTTTCCCAACCTCCAAAACTAAAGCAGTGCAAAGGAACAAAGTTACAAAATCATACAGCCACATAAAGCAAACATATAAAACAGTGTACAAAAACAAAATCATAAACACATCCAAGATCTGTCAAAACCCCAGACATCCAGCATCACCGAGCAGCAGATCTCCCTACATCCCCTTCCGATCAGACTCTTCTGCAGGCACCAGCCTAACTCGATAGGGGTGCAGACAGGACCCTGAGAACGTAGCGAGGACAATCAGGGAGGAAAAGGTTAAGTTGTGCACGGCAACAGGGCTCCACTCTGAAGGATGGACTCATCCAACCCGCACTAAGATGTCTCCTAACGCCACACACACTGCCATCCAGCACTTCATGGCACCTCTGCAATGAGACCTCCCCCTCCCTACAGCTCTGTAGTTCTTCCTGTGATGTATCCATCCTACCCCACACACAGGTCTATCCTGTGTTCTGTGACACGCCAACGCATCCCGTGACTCGCCCCAATGAGATCCCCCACCCATTACCCTCCAAGCACTCCCTGTGACTCGCCCCAATGAGATCCCCCACCCATTACCCTCCAAGCACTCCCTGTGACTCGCCCCAATGAGATCCCCCACATTACCCTCCAAGCACTCCCTGTGACTCACCCCAATGAGATCCCCCACATTACCCTCCAAGCACTCCCTGTGACTCACCCCAATGAGATTCCCCACCCCCTCACATTACCCTCCAGCACTCCCTGTGACTCGCCCCCTCACATTACCCTCCAAGCACTCCATGTGACTCGCCCCAATGAGATCCCCCACCCCCCTCACCTTACCCTCCCGCACTCCCTGTGACTCGCCCCAATGAGATCCCCCAGCCCCCTCACCTTACCCTCCCGCACTCCCTGTGATTCGCCCCAATGAGATCCCCCACCCATTACCCTCCAAGCACTCCCTGTGACTCGCCCCAATGAGATCCCCCACGTTACCCTCCAAGCACTGCCTGTGACTCACCCCAATGAGATCCCCCACCCCCTCACGTTACCCTCCCGCACTCCCTGTGACACGCCTCAATGAGATCCCCCACCCCCTCACGTTACCCTCCAAGCACTCCCTGTGACTCACCCCAATGAGATCCCCCCACCCCCTCACGTTACCCTCCCGCACTCCCTGTGACACGCCTCAATGAGATCCCCCACCCCCCTCACGTTACCCTCCAAGCACTCCCTGTGACTCACCCCAATGAGATCTCCCACCCCCCTCACCTTACCCTCCCGCACTCCGTGACACGCCCCAATGAGATCCCCACCCCCTCACATTATGCTCCAAGCACTCCCTGTGACTCACCCCAATGAGATCCCCCACCCCCTCACATTACCCTCCAAACACTCCCAGTGACTCACCCCAATGAGATCCCCCACGTTACCCTCCAAGCACTCCCTGTGACTCACCCCAATGAGATCCCCCACATTACCCTACGAGCACTCCCTGTGACTCACCCCAATGAGATCCCCCACCCCCTCAAATTACCCTCCAAGCACTCCCTGTGATTCACCCCAATGAGATCCCCCACCCCCTCACATTACCCTCCAAGCACTCCCTTCACGCCCCAATGAGATCCTCCCACCCCCTCACGTTACCCCTCCAAGCACTCCCTGTGACTCACCCCCAATGAGATCCCCCGCCCACTCACATTACCCTCCAAACACTCCCTGTGACTCACCCCAATGAGATCCCCCACATTACCCTCCGAGCACTCCTGTGACTCACCCAATGAGATCCCCCACATTACCCTCCGAGCACTCCCTGTGACTCACCCAATGAGATCCCCACATTACCCTCCGAGCACTCCCTGTGACACGCCCCAATGAGATCCTCCACCCCCTCACATTACCCTCCAAGCACTCCCTGTGACTCACCCCAATGAGATCCCCCGCCCCCTCACATTACCCTCCAAACACTCCCTGTGACTCACCCCAATGAGATCCCCCACATTACCCTCCAAGCACTTCCTGTGACTCACCCCAATGACATCCCCCACCCCTCACATTACCCTCCAAGCACTCCCTGTGACTCGCCTCAATGAGATCCCCCCCCCCCCTCACATTACCCTCCAAGCACTCCCTGTGACTCACCCCAATGAGATCCCCCACCCCCTCACATTACCCTCCAAGCACTCCCTGTGACTCGCCCCAATGAGATCCCCCACCCCTCACGTTACCCTCCCGCACTCCCTGTGACACGCCTCAATGAGATCCCCCACCCCCTCACATTACCCTCCAAGCACTCCCTGTGACTCACCCCAATGAGATCCCCCACCCCTCACGTTACCCTCCCGCACTCCCTGTGACACGCCTCAATGAGATCCCCCACCCCCTCACGTTACCCTCCAAGCACTCCCTGTGACTCACCCCAATGAGATCCCCCACCCCTCACATTACCCTCCAAGCACTCCCTGTGACTCACCCCAATGAGATCCCCCACCCCCTCACATTACCCTCCAAGCACTCCCTGTGACTCGCCCCAATGAGATCCCCCACCCCAAAGCACTCCCTGTGACTCACCCCAATGAGATCCCCCACCCCTCACATTACCCTCCAAGCACTCCCTGTGACTCACCCCAATGAGATCCCCCACGTTACCCTCCAAGCACTCCCTGTGACTCACCCCAATGAGATCCCCCACGTTACCATCCGAGCACTCCCTGTGACTCACCCCAATGAGATCCCCCACATTACCCTCCGAGCACTCCCTGTGACTCACCCCAATGAGATCCCCCACCCCCTCAAATTACCCTCCAAGCACTCCCTGTGATTCACCCCAATGAGATCCCCCACCCCCTCAAATTACCCTCCAAGCACTCCCTGTGATTCACCCCAATGAGATCTCCCACCCCCTCACGTTACCCTCCCGCACTCCGTGACACGCCCCAATGAGATCCTCCACCCCCCTCACATTACCCTCCAAGCACTTCCTGTGACTCACCCCAATGAGATCCCCCGCCCCCCTCACATTACCCTCCAAACACTCCCTGTGACTCACCCCAATGAGATCCCCCACATTACACTCTGAGCACTCCCTGTGACTCACCCCAATGAGATCCCCCACCCCCTCAAATTAACCTCCAAGCACTCCCTGTGATTCACCCCAATGAGATCTCCCACCCCCTCACGTTACCCTCCCGCACTCCGTGACACGCCCCAATGAGATCCTCCACCCCCCTCACATTACCCTCCAAGCACTCCCTGTGACTCACCCCAATGAGATCCCCCCCCCCCCTCACATTACCCTCCAAACACTCCCTGTGACTCACCCCAATGAGATCCCCCACATTACCCTCCAAACACTCCCTGTGACTCACCCCAATGAGATCCCCCACCCCTCACGTTACCCTCCAAGCACTCCCTGTGACTCACCCCAATGAGATCCCCCACCCCCTCACATTACCCTCCAAGCACTCCCTGTGACTCGCCCCAATGAGATCCCCCACCCCAAAGCACTCCCTGTGACTCACCCCAATGAGATCCCCCACCCCTCACATTACCCTCCAAGCACTCCCTGTGACTCACCCCAATGAGATCCCCCACATTACCCTCCAAGCACTCCCTGTGACTCACCCCAATGAGATCCCCCATGTTACCATCCGAGCACTCCCTGTGACTCACCCCAATGAGATCCCCCACATTACCCTCCGAGCACTCCCTGTGACTCACCCCAATGAGATCCCCCACCCCCTCAAA
Source organism: Rhinatrema bivittatum (assembly GCF_901001135.1). Taxonomy (NCBI): domain Eukaryota; kingdom Metazoa; phylum Chordata; class Amphibia; order Gymnophiona; family Rhinatrematidae; genus Rhinatrema; species Rhinatrema bivittatum. The sequence continues at coordinate 4,181,232 of NC_042618.1, read as the reverse complement.
TTACCCTCCAAGCACTCCCTGTGATTCACCCCAATGAGATCCCCCACCCCCTCAAATTACCCTCCAAGCACTCCCTGTGATTCACCCCAATGAGATCTCCCACCCCCTCACGTTACCCTCCCGCACTCCGTGACACGCCCCAATGAGATCCTCCACCCCCCTCACATTACCCTCCAAGCACTCCCTGTGACTCACCCCAATGAGATCCCCCGCCCCCTCACATTACCCTCCAAACACTCCCTGTGACTCACCCCAATGAGATCCCCCACATTACCCTCTGAGCACTCCCTGTGACTCACCCCAATGAGATCCCCCACCCCCTCAAATTAACCTCCAAGCACTCCCTGTGATTCACCCCAATGAGATCTCCCACCCCCCTCACGTTACCCTCCCGCACTCCGTGACACGCCCCAATGAGATCCTCCACCCCCTCACATTACCCTCCAAGCACTCCCTGTGACTCACCCCAATGAGATCCCCGCCCCCCTCACATTACCCTCCAAACACTCCCTGTGACTCACCCCAATGAGATCCCCCACATTACCCTCCAAACACTCCCTGTGACTCACCCCAATGAGATCCCCCACCCCTCACGTTACCCTCCAAGCACTCCCTGTGACTCACCCCAATGAGATCCCCCACCCCCTCACATTACCCTCCAAGCACTCCCTGTGACTCGCCCCAATGAGATCCCCCACCCCAAAGCACTCCCTGTGACTCACCCCAATGAGATCCCCCACCCCTCACATTACCCTCCAAGCACTCCCTGTGACTCACCCCAATGAGATCCCCCACATTACCCTCCAAGCACTCCCTGTGACTCACCCAAACAAGACCTCCAATCATGGCATACTGTCCCTCCTGGACTCTCTGTACCTAACGCAGCCCCAACACATCCCCCATCAGCAGACAAGAGTCCAGCGGGGTGAGGTAAAGGATCCCTGGCATCCAAAGGGAAGAGGAGAGCTGGAGAGAATGTGAGAGGAGAGGAAGGTAGCGAGGGTGCAGATTAAAGAGGCAGTGTTTGTGAGGAGGGAGGGACAGAGTGAGAGTGAGAGAGAGTGAGTGAGTGCCACCAATACACACTACCCTGCCATTCCCCTCCCCCACCCTCGGGACAGATACTGAGGAAGGGGGAGGGCAGGTGCTAGGGTTGCCAATTTCCTGGAGATATTTACCCTGCCTGAGTGGGAATCATCTCCCCCTTCCGCAGCATTTCAAATCACTCAAAGGGCCGGGATGCAACCCTTTAATCCCGCCACGCTCAGCAGAACGTGGACACCATGGGGAAGCAGGCAACATGAGATCAGTGATGGACCTTCCAGTGAATTGCCTCTCACTCTCTCCGAGTTAGATTTGCCTGTTTTTATATTTCTAATTTATGATCCGAGCTTGTATTTTATAACCGTAAGTTAGAGACCATGAAATATTACTAAATTCGAAAACCAGGTACTTCAAAACTAAGCATCAGCATGGTCTGCTGATGTACTGGGAAATTTAATAAACATGTAGACAATGTTAAAAGCTAATCAGAGGAAAAATGTATTTTAAGATCAAGGAAAAAACTTTTCTCTTCTTTTAAAGGCCAGGGTAGAGGCTGCCATTTCTTTCCGAGGTAATTAAGAATAAGCCCAGCAGACCCTCAGCTGCTCCGATGCAGACTGCGCATGGGCTGCTTCACACAGTTGGATGAAGTTGCGTAGGACGGATAAAGGATTTTCTCTCTTCTAAAACCTCAGTGTTACTAGTTATGCTGCAGACCTGGACAGTGCAACTTAGGCAGTCACCAGCCACAGCGCTGCGAGCTCCCTGCGCTTCGTCCGAGATGCAATGACCACTGGGACACTCACAGGACATCCTGGAACCCCTGCCTTATACTGCGTTAACAGTAACGCAAGCGCTGGCGCACGTTAAAACGCCTTTATTACTGCAAGCTGTCAACAGGCAGAAATTAGCTTGCATTAGTGTTACCCCAAATTCTTTTGCTGAGGTAATGATATGCAAAAAGTATATTAAATAGCTCATTACCCACGCAATGAAAAATTACATATGCTAAAATGCACAACAGGTGCATCAACACACAAAAAAAAACAAACCCCAACCTCAAACTGTATCTTGAAATGTAGCAGACCAATGCTATGGAGCTCTCTACCAGAGTATCTACTGACTCCAGAAACAAAGAAATTCAAACCTGACCTAAAAAAACATGGTTATTTCAGACTACCTCTAACCTAACTTAAAATCCCCTGAACACAGAGCCTGTACCCTCAGGGATAAAGTCATTAAGACCCAAATACCTTACCCCAAGCATGTGCCAATGTTTAAACTGTACATTGTTGGTCTTCATTAATTCAATAATATGAACGTCATGTTGTAAGATGGTATAGAAAATGGCTGATTAAAATACATTTTTCCTCACCGTCTGTATTAACGTGCACCATGGAGCAGAGGCTGCTGTTACGTGCATCTTCACAGCGCCGCACGGTAGGAATCAGAGAGTAGCACTATTTTACCATCTCATTTGCATCTTCACTAACAGCAGCCATTAACACACGGGCTCAATGCTGTTTACAGGTGCTAACTGGCCAGTGTTGGCGCAGTTCAGTAGGGCAGAAGTGAGCATTTTAAGCAGCTGCAGCTCCTCCTTTAGCGGCCACAACAGGGTTAAGGGAGGGAGGATTCAGATTCTCACCAGCAGGCACTGGCCTAGATCAGGCATTAATAGAAGGGGAATACACTGCTTTCTGTAGTGGTCAAGATGCGTTGAAAGAGAAACAGGGTTAATTCATGAATTTTCAGACATTGATGTTTTTCTCAAGTCACCTTCATGGAAAAAGCCATCACTGTGCTAAGTCATTCATTCACCCCCCATGGACCTCAATGAATCATCCACAGCTACAGGATGACAAGCTGCAACCCGACGACAACTCAATGCATGGACCCCCCCCCCCACCTTTCCAACCCCAAACCGGCATCGCTCATCCAAGGCGCGGGGATCGCAGGCAATCTGTGCTCAGGCAAGACTGCAAAAGCGCAGCTGCAGGGTTCATGCGCCCAGTTGGGCAGAGCGTCCGTATGAGGGCGCGTGCTGCGCAGTCACACGTGCAATTAGTGGCAGCCACGTTACAGGCCACGTTACAGGGCTCACGACACCCCCTGGTGGCCATGGGGGGAAACAGTGCAGAGAAAGCTGGACATAAAAAATAAAAAGAAATCTCACTTCTTGGTGACTTGTAAACTCTAAAGGTTATAGGCCAGGTTCTGCAGCTTGAACAAGGACGACTGCTGGTGCCCCTAAAGCATCTCGCCTCAAGCTGATCTGTACAGCGGCATTAACCCAAAATGGAGCACCATGGAGGTGAAATCCCTGAAGGAGGAGGTAGTTAGGGGGTGGAGTGGCGGCTCCAGTCGGGCAGGGTTTCCCTCCAGATGTTTACAGAGGCATATGGCGTCCATTTAATTGATACCTGCAGGTATTTAACAGCGCTCGCTCTCTCTCTAACAGCTGTGCAATATATTTTACCCGCCTTGGCACACTGCTGCTAGGTTCCCGTGCAGGTTTTAATGGATGAACCATCTGATCTGACCCCCGTCGTGTCATTTAAAGAGGAAAGGAAACAGACCCCTGAAACCCTAAGGCTGATTTTCACTTCAGCTTAATTTTTCCTTGGCTGCTGCCTGAAATCTTCTGAATAATTAAGCTGAAAAGCTCTCCTTGATTGAACAGCTGTGGAGAGCCTGCCCGGCACTGCACAGCAGCCCCAAAAAAATGGCAAAAGCTCCTCGTGCGAGCCCGGCACGCGCAGCCTCCGATGGCAATATGCAAATGAGGAGTAATTTCTGAAGGGCCGTGGCCATCTCCCCCCACTGGGAAACTCTCGGCTCCTGCGGGAGCAGCAATAATGAGTTCTGCAGGTACACAAACCCCCCCCCCCCAATCTGTCCACTTCTGCCGGAGAACCCGCTGCCAAATTCTGCTCAAAGCTGCACGAGGCCAAGCAGAGAGCCTCGTCCGTGGCTGTGCAACGTGTCCTCCCTCCCCCAGCCTCGTGGCAGCAGGAAATGCATGGAGCTTTCAACCCCTGCTATTCCAGTACAAAAGGAGCCGGCCTTAGAGTCCCAGTGCAGACTAAGCAGGACACCCGAGAGACTGAGATCTTACAGGAGCCGCCCTGCCTCACCGGGGATCTTCATTCTGGTCATGGTTTGTGCACACCAAGACGACACCCGCCCGGGACGAGCCCAGGCCCAGCTCTACAGCCCCTGCTTACTGCCAAAGATGCTAAGGACATCCCCTCGTACAGGAGGGGGAAGGTTTGCTGAAGCTATAGGAGAGGAGCAGACAATCCAGATGCAAGATGCAGCTGTGAAAAGCACCAGCAAGCCCAGCAGAATGCAGCTGTGCAAAACGCCAGACGCACACGTGTGTGTGTGTGGGGGGGGCTTTGGTTTCTGCCGCACAGCACGGCCCCTCTCTCAGACACCAGGGTAAAGTCTGTAAAACTGCATTTCTTGGGTCTCCTTGAAACCACAACAGTGCCCGAGACGGGCTGTCCCTTTCGTCTCCAGCAGCAGCCTGGCCAGGTCCAATGTTGTAGGGACGCTGCACATCCAGGGTTAATGCAGCCCTGAGCCAGGGGACGCCTTCAAATGCAGCCAGAACGCCAAACCCGAAGAACCCCTTCACGCAAGAAGGCAGGGGGGACGCTGAAAACCCCAGGCTCGTTTTCTGGCTCCCTCGCCTTGTACAGTGCTGTGTACAGACTCTATGCAACATAAAATTCCCCAAACTTCATCTAATGGGTCACTTCTCTGCCACTTGGTGCTTAGGTCCTCAGGGCGGACAAGCGAGCCATCAGTACGGGATCCAGGGGGGCGGGGGGCTCACAGCTTTCCCTCTGCCACAAGATGCCACGGTGACCCCTGACCAATACAGAACGAGAGAGGGCGGAACAGGAGGCACGGTCGGTCGGGTCCCTCAATTCTGCAAAGCAGAAGCACATAGGCCTTCGGCACAGGGCACCCGCTTTAAGATTGCAGGCCATTATCCTGACCTGTGCAGCATCCGACAGCGGCAATCAATGCAGCACTCAGAGGAAGGAAGGACGGGTCACCCCCACCATCTCTCCATAAAGCTCTCTCCACCCCGCTGACGCTCGGCAGTCTCCACCGTGGAAAAGTCATTTCTATTCTAATGTGCCACACAAGAAAAACACTGCTCAGATATACATAGACATACGTACACACTCACCAATATATCCCGTGCATCCCCAGAGATCAATCACATAATTCTCCCAAACTTAGCGCAGGAGACAAATCTTTTCAATTATCTGTAGGTAGCAGCACACATACACACACACACAAAAGCATAATTTGCCCCCAGAGCATGTAATTATATTGAAATCCAAGCCTACGACGCTCTTTCAAATTCACCGTTCTTCTCTGGCCAGTGGGGAGCAGAGCACTCCAGGGCGGACGCGCGGTACTTCTGTTTGTAATGACACAAAATCTATTTCCAACAGCCACCGACTAGGGCTCTCGGCTTTCACTGCTGCAGATTGGTGTTTACTTTCGGGAAAGGATTTCTCGGAGGGCACGAAGGTGCCAATTGTCCCGAAAGACCCAATGTTCTGGCTTTCCAAGGCAGAAAGCACAGCGGCTTCGATTGAAACAAGCCTCCGAGAGGAGCCAGGGCGCCGTTTCTAGGCGAGGCGCACGCACGTGCCGTCAGGGAACAGCGGCATCTGGTGGCACCGTGGCATTCCTAGGATTCTCCGTTTCCCAGCGCCTTCGCTCTCTGCGGCCAGGTTGTAAAGGGAGCACTTTTCCCCCTGAATACAATCCTGCAGGATCTCCACAGGCCACTGGAAAACCTAACAAAAAAATATTTTCTTGGCCCAAAACACACTTGTTGGTAACACAACACTTGGCAGTTCCAACTGGATTTTCCCAGTAAAATCCAAATGTAAAAACCACAGGTCTCTCTCTCTAATACTTCCTACAAGAATGCCCACTATGGATAACAGGATTTGAGATTTGTAATGCATATAACAGCACATTGCCTCTCCAGATTGGAAAAATGTTCTCCATAATGTACACAAAGTTTCCAACAGCGTTATTTAGATTTTGTGAGTTTATAAACTATTAAAATCATCCATTGTACCTGAAGACTGGAGGATAGCAAATGTAACCCCAATATTTAAAAAGGGCTCCAGGGGCGATCCGGGAAACTACAGACCGGTTAGCCTGACTTCAGTGCCAGGAAAAATAGTGGAAAGTGTTCTAAACATCAAAATCACAGAACATATAGAAAGACATGGTTTAATGGAACAAAGTCAGCATGGCTTTACCCAGGGCAAGTCTTGCCTCACAAATCTGCTTCACTTTTTTTGAAGGGGTTAATAAACATATGGACAGAGGTTAGGGCTGTTCATCTTGGATAAGAGACGGCTGAGGGGAACATAATAGAAGTCTTTAAAATCATGAGAGGTTTAGAACAGGTAAATGTGAATCTGTTATTTCTTTCAGATAATAGGAGTAAGAGGGACTCCATGAAATTAGCACATAGCACACTTAAAACAAATCAGAGAAAATTCACATATGCAATACAATTAAGCTCTGGAATTCTTTACCCGAGGATGTGGTTAGGGAAGTTAGTGTAGCTGGGTTTAGAAAAGGTTTGGATAAGTTCCCAGAGGAGAAGTCTATAAACTTGCTATTAATCAATAGGGAACAGCCACTGCTTGCTGCCAGCATGGGATCTACTTAATGTTTGGGTACTTGTGACTTTGATTGGCCACTGCTGGAACAGGATGCTGGGCTGAATGGACCCTGGGTCTGACCCAGCAGGGCATATCACCTGTACATTCTTATGTAATCGGGCCTGCTCATCCCTCAGCGTCTCCCCCACATTCACATTCTCTATTCCCCCCTCTCAGATACCGAGTCCAGTGCCCCCAGCCATTTTTTGTGCTTCTTGCTCTCTCTTAAGCACAGGCCACTGTTTCCTGTTGCCTTTGCACAGCAAACGTGTTTACAAAAGCAAGAGCAGCTCCGGCAGAGATCAGACCAGAGGAGGGGGGGCAGCTTGGGAAGCAGGTGCCAGGCCGAGCCACTCAATGCTGAAAGCTGGGAAGTGCCCGGACAAGGGAAACCACGACCTTTGCAAAACTGAAGCGAAGCAAGTGATGTCGTGGGTGGGGGTCCTCAGGTCCCCCTCCTTCAGAAGGGAACGGAAACGAGTGGGCATTACCCAAATGGATGGCAACAGCGTCACCAAGTGCATCAGGGCAAGATCGGTCCGAGGTGAACTAAGAGAAAACAAACGTACGGGCAGTGCTGCAGCACCTGAGTGGCCCAAAGGAGAAAGACTGAGATCAAAGGGTATAAGAAATTGCTGGGTCAGAATGGGCCAGACAGAGGGTCCATCGGGCCCAGCATCCCGTTTCCAACAGTGGCCAATCCAGGCGCAAGAACCCAAACATTAAATACAATCCATGCTACTGATGCCAGTAACAGCAGTGGCGATTCCCTAAGTCAGCTTGATTAGTAGCAGGTAATGGACTTCTCCTCCAAGAACTTATGCAAACCATACACATACTGACTACATGCTGGAGGGGTAATTGTGAGGTGTGTGAGAGGGTGGAGAGGACCTTACAGTACAGCGACAGGTCTGAGCCGGAGGAAGTCCCAGAAAGCCTGGGGGTCACGGAGATTGCCATAAGGGGCAAGGTGTGGTGAGAAGCTGTGTCAGGAAGAAACCTCTCCACTGAAGCTTGCGTCATGCTTACCCGCTGCCGTTCAGTACTGGCTCCGTGAGAGCGGCAGCTCTGCCAAGGGTCAGACTCACTTCCAGGTGGCTCCCTGGAGCTGGAGGGTTTCTGTGTTATCGAATGCTCAGGAAAAGCCAACGTTAAACCCACCCACGGGGTGCTAATGTAAAGGCCCAGCCACCCCTGTCCAGCGTGCATGGCTTCCCTGGGAGAAGACAGCTTTATTCATCTCCCGTACAGCTTTTCAAACCTGTAAGAAAGCGACTCTGCCCTCAGGACCCCTCCTATTTTGTCTGTCGCCTGCTTCCCACTGGGATTTAACAGCTCAGTTTAGATAAGGCGTGATGTTTTCAGCCACGGCCGAAACCCCTCATATTTACCTGTGAGCACAACGGTGGAACCAGGGATTCCTCCGGTCTCACTGCTATCAGAAGCCTAGCAGATCACTCGCACTATCACTCGCTTTGTACAAATAGCAGAGGTCACCCACATCTTATCCTGACTGGCTGCTGTCACCATGGGGGCTGTCAGCTGCTTCCTAGAAAATATTTTGCCGAGGGATGTCTGTGAATATCTGCAGCCAGCTTTATATATTATACAGTAATGGGCCTGGCACATCCCAGCTGCCTGGGGTATACATAACCTATTATAGCTATCAGACATTCTTGTGAACAACGACAGCCCAAAAGCATTAGTAATTTAAAAAATGGCATTTAAATTCAAATGATGCTACTCCTGAGACCCTCACAGGCACATATATAGACACAGGCACATATATAGACACAAACGCACGCAGCTGCACCCTGAAACACACAGACTCACGCAGGTACACGGGCGACCTGCAACACGAGTGGCCTCCAGCACTTTATCCCAGCAATAGTCTGAAGAAACGCCCTTGGTATGAACAGAAGAAAAGCAGTTTCGGGACGCGGTGAATGGTGATCAAATGCCTAGCGTCCTACCCAATTCATGGCCGTGAAAAATGTGATGGATCATGAAAATCCATTCTTCGTTGGGCAATTAGGTCTGCGCCATGAAATCCCTGCCCGCAACACAGGTACAGGTAATGTTCCCCCGGGCGGGATTCACTGAAACTATATAACGTGCAGTTCTCCCTCCCCGATCCAAACTCTATAAGCATTCAGGCGACTGGAAATATGCATTCCTAGCATGCGTTTTTATCTTCACAGAGGGACTGAGGCTTAGGCAGCTGTGACCACAAAATACCTCGCCAGCAAGCTCGCATCAAGGTGCGCCACGCGCCCCCTGCGTGCCGCACTTAGGAGACACGCAAGCGCATTTCCTTTGAATCTGTTTGCATTTTCACTAGGTGCAGTCAGAGTCTCCAGGCCCGGGGGGGGGGGGGGGGGGGGGGGTGTTTATGGGCTCAGGGATGAGGTTCAGGAAACTCCGCGTCCCGCAGCCCTGCATCAATGCAGTGTTCAGGCCCTATTTATTTATTTATTTATTTAATTCTTTTTAATATACCGATGCTCAAGACCATGTCTTATCGTACCGGTTTACATCAAACCAGGGGAAAACCATAAATTATGAAAATGAAAGTTACAATGAACAGGGAGCATAATTCAGGACAATTGAAAGTAGAAGGAATTAGATTAAGAAAACGCTTTTTAAGGAAATGCATAACAGGCAACTATAAACAATTGTTTGCAAGTCATTGCTAGTTGGGGAGAGTCTCATACTGGAAAGGCTTGAGAGAACAGCCAAGTTTTCAGTTTCTTTCTGAAGCGCTACCTGCGGGGACTAGCAACCGCTGGCCAGGACACAAGTCTGCATCCTGGCTAGTGCTGATCAACGCCACTCCCCCCCCCCCCCTCCCCTTACTCCGTCCCGAGCATATGAAAACCAGAGAGGCGTCCTAAGCACGGAAACCGGCTCCTCCCCCTCGCCACCGCGAACGCAAGGCAAACGGACTGGCGATGCACGGCGGAGCTCCTTCATTCCGTGCACGAACAAGCTTCCGTACGTTCAGAGGGCCTGCGCAACGTTCGTGGCGCGCGATCGGGCCAGCCGCTGGCTGTTGCACGACTGCATTCCTTGTCCGGACCGGGCTTTACATTCTTCCTCTGCATGGCTGCACCAGCAGAGGGTCGAGGTGCTGGTAAATGTTTGCGGGTATTGTGGAGGGGGGTTATTTATACTGTAATTTCACAGGGAGAGAGAGTCTTCACCATACCCGTGCTTTTCTAATCCCGGTATCAGACTCCTCCCGCTGAATTTCAGCACGATGCCCGCCTGCTGTCCCGTATCAAAATATGAGCCCAAGGCACAGAATCCTCCCTGCCTGAAGCCTCCAAAAAAACCAAACAAAAAATTCATTTTCATCACCCACAGAGCTTGAAGGGCCAGAGTAACTGCGCCAATTCATACGCCACCGACCCTCGCAGTGACACATGGCAAAGCGGGCAAGAAGGGAAGAGGCGAAAAATTAATTAATTTGTCAGCAAGACAAAATGTATTCCAATCTCACGTTATCTGTCAACGGGCTGCATGCATTATTCAAGCAAGCCCCGGCAGCAGAAAGGAAGGCACAGCATGGGGCTGGCAGAGCCGCCGGCGCAGGCTACAGATGAGCCGTTGCCCCAGGGAGCCACACTCATGGGCTGGAAAAAAAAAAAAAAAAAGCAAACAGAGGGAAAAAGCAAACTTTCAGATATTAAAAAAAAAAAAAAATTGACAAAAAGTACTTTAAGCATGAAATGCTGCTTTAACCAAAGCCATCCCAGGCAGCGAAACGTCCGGGCACCGCAGAGAAACAGCTGGACAGCAGTCCCCCGACTCACAAATCTAACTCGCAGGGCACCTGCCATCACTCAGCCAGAAGGGGCTGGCTGGCGGCTTATTTTGCACCAAGTTTGATTCCCTTCTGGCACGCAGGACGCGGCAGAGCGCCGTGGCTGGGACATGACTTGCAGAGCCCTCCAACCATGCAGCAGGGGAGAAAAGGCTGCTCCGTCGGCGAAGAAACGCCAGCAAAGACCTAGAAAAGCGGCCTGCAGTCTCGTGCTGGGGCACCCAGGAAGGCAGCCCTAAGGCTCGGTACTGCAAGACGTGGTCCACTCTCGGCCAGGCTTTCGGTCCGAGGCAGGAGCAGCGGAGGGCCGGCGTGAAGAGGCAGGAAGACGTTGAAGGGTAGCTTTACCGCGTACTTCTGCGACTCAGCTGCTCAGTCTCGTAGAGGCGAAAGGGCAGACCTTGTTACCAGATTTGGGTAATCTGCCGCCTTCACCCGGGCAGCGCAGAGCAAGGAAAAGGAGGCCACGCAGAGAGCCAGAGCAACTCCGGCCTCTCTCCCGCCGAGTCCCAATGGGCACAGAGGACTGCACCAGCAGCGCCCGTTCCCAGAGCTGGGCAGAGAGAGGAAAAGTGCGCTCTAAAGCTCCTTGCAAAATGTTCTAAATTCATTCCATCAGAGTCTCGCCCTCAGTTCACTCCCTCGCTCCCTCTCTCTCTACGTCTAAGAGAACCAGCGCGGCCATAATGCCAGGGCTTTCTAATCAGACCCGAAAGGCAGATGCAGCAGGGAGGCAGCCCCCAGCCTCCCTCACAGAGGCTCAGCCATCGCCCCGTTCCCGGGATAATTCCTAGCCCGATCCGCCACACAGAAAGGTCCCAGAGCCTCCTCCAAGGAAGCGAGTCTTCCCAGACCCCCCCCCCCCCCCCCAAAGGGTCAGCTCGGCTGCCTGCAGCAGCTGGTCACGTCCGGGTTCCCAGGCACACCGTCAGCCCAGCCTCTGCCCCCGGGTCTGCCTAAGCGAGGCAAATACCGAAAGGTCACCCAGCTGCTTCTGTTCTCTCTCTGGCGAGCACGGGGCTCTGTCCCACTTACACTGACACACTGGAGACCTATGCTCGGGAAGGCAGGACTTACCACCTAAGCGATTATTTGGGCTTATGGCGCTTCAGGAGAGGGCGAGTGCAGCTCTCATCACACAGTCGGAGGCTCGGGTCCTGAGCTGAGCCCCCCATCCCAGCGCTGCTTCACCTGCCACGCCACGGAGCCTTCCCTCCCCCGGTGCAATGCAAGAGCTGCAAGCTGGGTTCAGCTTTCTCGGAAAAGTGCACTGCTAATTTACTCCGGCAATATGCAGTGTGCACAAGGATAATTTAATTTCTTAACATACATAAATGACTGAATAATTGGTTAATAAATGCAGAGCTGTAGTGCCTACGCTGTTTGCTATTAACCCCTATTTGCGTGCTCCCCAATGATTTTTTTTGTCTTTAAATCTTTTTAGTGATACTTCAAATTCAGATACTTGTCAAAGTGTACAGACTCAAAACAGAGCAGCGAGATGCTAAACAAGCTTCCTTGGCACCCCTTCTACCCCGCAGCACCCCCTGCTATTCCACTACTGAGACCCCCATCTGCAGCTCTGCCGGTGCCCCCTGCTCTGCCATTCCCCCTCCCCCACACACACATGCTGTCCTGCCAATGCACCTCACTCCTGCAGTGCAGCAGCCACTGCTATCATTTCCTTACTGAGACCCTCACACACACAGCTCTGCCAGTGCCCTCTCCTAGCTCCGTTCTGGTCCGCTCTGGAGCAGAACCTGATGTGCAATCGTTTACTGCCCCAGGCACTGGCAGAACTCATGCTCTGAAGCCAGCATGTTTCCCCAAAGAAAGAGGGACTGCAGCTCATCCTGCTCCTGGGTGAACAAACTCGCATGTCCCAGCTTCCAAAAGCTGGGACATCCTGCTCCTGGGTTTGTTCACCCAGCTTCCAAAAGCTCTCCCCTAGAAATGCAGAAGTAACTCTTTGGAAAAGAAAAGGCACAACTGGAGCCAGAGCTGTCATTCAGCTCCTGCACCATACACCGGCTCTCCACTCGTTCAGCTCTACAGACAGAACACAGTTTTATTTCTTAGACCAGGTATACGAGGTGGTGCACACACAGTAGGAAATCATAACCATCTCATTACGGCGCAAATCTACAATGAAATAAGCCCAGGTCTTTCCTAGCACAGCCGGGGGAAATACCTCCTCCTCTGGGGGCAAATCTTGACCCAGATCCCTGCACCCCAAAAACCGCCTCCCCCCATGCATGCCCTGGGGCACCTCTACCATTTGCAACACTCGGGAGCCCCGGCTCCTGCAGGAAAAGTTTCCTGCAGGAGCCGGGGCAGCTCCGAAGTGACCTTACCAGCCGGGCACCGCTTCAGCCCGGGGGGGGAGGGGAGCGCTGCTGCTCAGGTGGGATCGCGGCCACGGCTCTGCCGAAGGCACCCGGAGGGGATGCAGCCCCTTCCCTCTCCCCCCCCGAAATTTGCTTTTCAGTCCAGCAGATCCTTTGCACTAAATCAGCACGGAGAGCTGGTTCTGGCGGCGCCTGCCCGCGTCGAGTCCGGGCTGCCTTTCCGCCGATCCCCTGCGCTCCCGGACAGCAGCAGCAGCAGCCGCCCCCTCCCCGCCGTGCCCGGAGCCCCTCTCACCTCGGCTGTGCTTAATGCAACCCCCCCAAGCCCTCCCGCACCCCCCCCCCATCCGTCCCCGGGCGCAAACCTTTCGCAGCAATCGCCAGGCGGAAAGTTTGGCCGGCAGCCCCGCAGCGGAGAGAGAGACGCACCGTGCCCTCCGCGCAGGGAGGCGGGCGAGCGGTAGATGGCGACGGGCAGGGCGTGCAGCCGGCCCCCGTGCAGCAGCAGCGGCGGCGGCGGCTCGTCCGCGGAGCTCCACACCAAGCCCACGACACATCCCCAGATCCAGAGGGCGCAGCCACCCCCGGCGGCTCCTGCCAGGTGCATGCTTAGTGCCGAGGGCTGCGGGCGGGCCGGCACTGCATGCTCCCGGCGCCCCGGGCCCGTGTGTGCAAGCAGCCAGCGAGGGTCCTCCCTGTCCCCGGTCCCCGGGAGGAGGGCGCCGGACGCCGCGGCACTGGGCGGACGCGCTCTGAGGCGCAGGTGGAGGCAGGCGCGCGAGGAGAGGGGGGGGGGGGGGCACGCGGTATGCAAATGAGCACGCGCCGCCGAGCCAATCGCCGGAGCCCGGGCCTTTGGCGGCGGCGCTCAGTGGCCGGGGCGCACGAGGGTGGGGCGGGGCCGGAGCAGCCCCGCCCCACCCCCCTCCATTCATACGGGGAGAGCCGGGGCACGCGAGGCTGGAGCTCGCGCTCTCTCTCTCTCTCTCTCTCTCTGTGCGCCGGGAAAGCAGGGAGGGGAGGAGGACGGACGGATCTCCAACTTGGGATCCGGACCGGGTACCAGTACCAGTGCCAGTGCAAGGCTCTCCTCCGAGATGCTGTGCCGGTCACTGCTACCTTACCCTCTCTTACGTTAACAGGGGTAGGCAGTGTCCTGGGCCATAAGGTTTCACAGCAGTAATGGACTGGCCAGCAGCAGCCTGAACCTTTACTGCCAACTCTATCCGGGCAATGCAAACCAAGCCTTGTATTTCACTGCCTAAGAACATAAGATTTGCCACGTGGGAGGCAGATAGAGGGTCCGGCAAGCACAAGTATCTTTACTGGTTAACCCCATATTTACTTATCCAAGTTATATCGACCTGTTCTTTGTAAGACATTTACTTGTCAATGTTATTGTTCTGTTAAAATGTAAACCGAATTGATCAGTAATTCTGTTATTGGAAAGTCGGTATATAAAAATGCTAAATAAATAAATAAATAAGTACCCAGCAGGAGCCCAAACACTAAATACATCCCAAGCTGCTAACCCCAGGGATAAGTAGTGGCTCTCTCCCCATCTACTTACAGTTCTTCATTACACTAGAGGATGTTGCACACACGTGTGCCACACACACACTACTGGCAAGAGGGAAACAGGCTGACGCGCTCAATCTGCAGGTAAAGGGGGCCGCTTCTGGAGGCTGATGCACGGGGCAGCGGCCTCCGGCCAGTTCAGGACACACGCTTTCCAGGCGCACCCCCTCCTGTCCGTTCTGCGGGGAGGAGGTGGACATGTTCCACCTGGGGCTTCGGTGTCCCAGGCTGACCCCATTCCTGTCCTTTTTGCAGGTTTTATTTCACCCCGCACTTCCTGATTTACAGGCACGCATCAGGAGAGTTCCCCTGTGCCAGAGGGACGACCTGATCAGCTTTCTCCTGTCCACTGCCAGGCACTCAATCTGGCGGACAAGGCAGGAGAAGTTGCCGGGGGCAGGTCCCTCTTCCCTGGCACGGTGCACGCCCGAATCAAGGTGGGGCATTTTGTGCCCTGTCTGCCAGTCGGGGGGAGGGATTCGCCCGCCGGTGGGCAGTGGATGGGCTGCTCTGCTCCCTTCCCCACTTTGAGTTAATCCTGAAGATCTAAGTTTCTTCAGTTGTGCACTTTCTAGGTGTCCCTTGCCCCCCCTCAGAAACAAAGTGAGGGGGTGAGGGACCCCTCCCCTCCCCCTAATTCCTAAAGGGACCCTCTCCCTCCCCCTGGTCCTGTCTGTGACCCCCTCCCCCGCCTCCCCATAGAAGGTGGATCAGGGCCCCCCTCCCCCCTCCTCATTGTTGAGGGGGACGATGGCGGCTGAGAATCAGGAGACAGTGCCGGGTGTGACAAACTGTGCCCGCGCCCCCAGATGCTGGAAGGTGAGTGGTGATGGGTGGGTTTGGGCAACAGGGAGACCTGTGGCCTTTGGTTTTAAAGTCGTCCTCCCCCTCCCCCTTTTATTAGTTTCCGGTGTCCTCGTAAGACGGCACCAGAGGAGAGAATTTCTTTTTTCCTCCTCCTGTTTCTTTAAGGGGGCGAGGCCGGCCTATGGCTCAATCGGCAGGGCCCCCATCCACGGCTGAAGCCCCAGAACACAGAGCGTGGGTTTTCTGGCGTGGGTGTGCACACGTGGCTGTGAATGGACATGCACGGGGCAGTCTCACGAGTTTACCCTCCCTGAAAACAAAATATCCAGGTACCTCCTACAAAGATCAGGCTGACTTCCCATCAGGACTCACAGAACCTAAAATCATTTGTATGGCATCAGCAGCAGCAGTGCCAGCTTAGCCCAGGCGCGTGTATTTATTTCTTTGTGAGTTACATTTGATTACTGGCTTTTAATTGCAAGATCCCAGCGCAGATTACTGTAAATATATTCAACAAGTTAAATGAATGCGATGTAAAAACAACCCAGCCCAATCCATTCAACGGTGGTGCACACACCGTCTCCATCCCCCACTCTCTAAACCCAATTAGCAATACGAGCAGATCCTGTAAACAAAAAGAATAAATATAGAGTCCCGCGGATAATGCACAGCATTTCCCAAGCTCCTAAATTATAACCTAGACATCATCTCCAACCAACTAACCCCGGATTAATAATGCATGCAATCTGCGCACAGAGGAATAAATATGTTATAGCACTTTCCATGCTCCGAAATGATAGTGGGAGACCCTCGTTCTCAGGTTTCCTGGAAATGTAGCAGTGTTTATTGCAACAAGAACAGAAATGGGAGCTATCTGGAGGGGGGGAATTGTCAGATCATTTTTCTGGGTAAGGATGTTTCTCCTTGTTGCAGTAAACAGCGATAAATTCCCAGGATAAATGAAATATAAACTGAAAAGGAAAGTCCCTAATGACAACTTTTACCCATGCAAGGGAATGCCCTGCCCCCGTACAACACGAATGCATCAGGGATGGTCTCCTGGTCAGCTCTGGCACAGGGAGAGGAGATTCCCGGGCACATTGCACAGGCAGCAGGAGACCTCCCGCTCCTCCAGGAAGTAAAGGTGATTGCTTTTCTAACCCTTTCAGCACCTGTGCTGGGAGCCCAGATTAAACCCCCTTCCATTCTCTCTTCCTCACTGGGGAGATCTGGGGGTCAGGCCTCCGAGGTATCAATATATGCGACAGCTTCCATGGAAGTCAATGTTTTCAGAGCTCTGCCAATCTGACGTGGGAGGTGAAGTTCCTGGAGGCCGTGCCCTAGGGTACACGAGCTTGGAAAACCGCTGAGGTCCCTGCTTCAGAGGTTCGCCTTCTTATACTGTGAGGGGGTCATGTTTTGACCGCCTAACGTCTGACAGATGGATCTAATCCAAGCAAAACTGAACCTGCAAGCGGTGCCCATGTGGAGGGCTCTGTTGGGCCAGTGCCAGCGCAGGCAGGCATCAGAGCGCTGTTACCTAAGAACATAAGACGATGCCATACTGGGTCAGACCAAGGGTCCATCAAGCCCAGCATCCTGTTTCCAACAGTGGCCAATCCAGGCCAGAAGAACCTGGCAAGTAGCCAAACACTAAGTCTATTCCATGTAACCATTGCTAATGGCAGTGGCTACACCTCTATCATATCCCCCCTCAGCCGTCTCTTCTCCAAGCTGAAAAGTCCTAACCTCTTCAGCCTTTCCTCATAGGGGAGCTGTTCCATTCCCCTTATCAGTTTGGTAGCCGTACTGTCAGCACTTAAACAGTTGGGAATAAGTTTGGAGGGAGACACACGGCCCCTGCAGTAATTTCTCTGAGTGGCAGGACTTGTGGGTGAGCGACCGTCTTTGTACGCAGTGACAGAGCGCTCTTTTGCCTTCCGAAATCATAAGTTGAAGGTAAGTCAGAGAGAGGGACGCGGAGAGGAGGCTGAGCCCACCGGATCTATCCATCTGCGGTTGTTTCTCAGAGACCAGCGGGAGCTATAAATCCAGAGTCGCACTGGACTGGATCAGCTTTCCCCCCCCCCTGACATGGAGCTGCTTGGGGCAGACCTTAGTGCCTGGGCAAGCTGTTGCTCGGGTGGCAGGACTGAGCAGAGAAGCCTTTTCCCGTCCCTTCCCTTGTCTCCTCATCCTTCGCAGGCTGCTGGAGGCTCCCCAGTCCCGCACGTGGTCGCTGTGCACCGCATCAGTGGACGCTCGGGGGAGCTGGGTAAATGCCCTGCAGTTACCGCTCTGAGGTTGCAGGCCAGGCCAGGGGGGGGGGGGGGGGGGGGGGTAAGGGTCGCTGCTGGAAATTCACATCCAAGATCTCCGCTCCGGGGAGGAGGGAAAGGAAGCGGCTGCTGCTGGCTTGGTTCTTCCTGGCTGTCCCAGGCGCCCGGTTCAGAAGCATTACCTGTGAAGGTTTGCCCTCCCTGTCGGCTGATGCTTTTGGGAAAAGGTTCAGAGCAGGCCACCCCGGTCCTGGTTACTGCACTGCTCCGTGGTAACTCTGGGGCGCACAGCACAGGTTTCCCTATGTAGAAAAAAAAAAAAAGAATACAACGCAGAATACGTGGGAGTGCGAGATTTAAACATGAAAGTCCCGGGCAGATATGGAGCCACTCGGGAGACGGTAAGGAGATGCGGCCTGCAAGCTGGCGTCGGCACTGCCATCTAGAGAGCAGATCCCTGGGCTTGCCTGCGCTCTGAGACAGTGAGAAGGGCCGCAGGGGACTTTTCAAAGCTTCCTGAGGGCAGTTTCCTTCTGACATTTTGCTGAGCTGGGGAGAGAGACCCCCGGAGTTGTTTGGTGGGGAGACCATGTCTGGCGCTCTCACTGATCTGAGATTTTGGGGGAAGGAATGTCAGGGCTAGGGGGGGTCTGGCAGGCACCGTCAGGGCCTGCTACATCTCCCTCCTTCCCCAATATCTGCCTGCCTGGGGAAGCAGGGGGCAGGGAGGGTAATTGGATGGCAGGATGGGGTGTTTGCGCGCGCAGGTGTGTGTGCGGGGGCTGGGTGCGTTCTCTCACATATCCACACCCCCCCCCTCCCCACATGCACTCTGGCTCCCTCTCCCCTTCCTCTCGCTTCCCTCTCTATAAGGAGGATTCTGAGCTCTGCGCTTCCTCTCGTCCGTGCCCTCGCCCCCCGCAGCTCCGAAGAGACGGCAGCAGGGCTGGGAGCTCCGGGAGCCGCCATCCTGACCTGGCTTCTGCTGGCGGCCCCACAGCTCGGCACCGCCAGTGCCCTCCTCGCCGCGGCCCGCACCGCCCACCGCCGCCGCGGCTGAAAACTCCTTCAGGCTGTACTGCGGCCTCCCTCCCTATCTTGGGGGGGGGGGGCCAAATGGGGCCCCACCTGCGCCGGCAGCACTAATGCCAGCAGCGCCCGATGGAGCCAGCCCCTGGTGGCCTTGCAGCCCTGCCCAGCCGCCAGAGGCACTCCCCATCCTCGCCACCACCGCAGGCCAGCCCAGGCTCCTTCTGACACTGCTGCCGGGCACTGGGTGAAGTTTGGGGATCCCTCTTGATTCTGGGGTGGCAGCAAGCGCTCGGGACTCTACAGCCTGCGGAAGGGATCACACCAAAGGCTCTCTTGGAACCATTGCTTTTTAAAACTAAAAGCGAAAGCCTGTACACAGCAGCGGTTTTCCAGGCTTAACACAATTTCAGCAACAAAGCCCAACTGCACTGCTGGGTCCAGTCTTTCCGTGTCTCTTCCTTCCCGTGCTCTCGTTCTCTGCAGGCATCCACGCCCGTTCCTGCCACACCCAAGAGGCCACGAGCGCCTGCGATGGACGCTGTCCAGAGGCCTGCAGCCCCCCTGGGCTAGGATCATGCACGGGATCATCTGAAAGGGTTAACTAGTCTGACTGAAATCTGCTGTAAGTGGGAGGCCAACCAGGGCGGGCCTGGAAAACATCGCCCGCAGCTGGGGACAACTGTCAAAGGCAGAACTGCGCACGGACCTTTCTCTGAAAATTCAGTGCAAGGTCTTACCTGGGCAGGTTATTTCAGAAAAGATAGTAAGTGATGCCTGGTATTGGGCTAACTTAATACAGTTTTTGACTAGTTTTCGGGGGCTAAGATACCCTTCATTGCACCAAATCTTGAATTGATCCGATAGGGTAAGAGCTGGGACCTGAGAGTTAGGATCCAGGATTTTACCAGCGGGTTAACTTTCTCTCACTTCCAGTGAAACTGTGCAATCTGCTAACCAACCCAGTAACCCCGATTTTAATACTCCATGCAATCCTCTTGCCAATCACATGACCATCTTTTTCACCATTGGTCCCAAGACAACGAGTAAGGTTAGCAATCTGAAAAAGACACTCAGCACATGCATTCAGACCACATGGTCTTCTATCCAGTCTGGATCCTCTCTGCGTAATGTGCGTTGATTATTTTGTATATCCACAGCAGAGACCCCCAGTACACGCCCTGCCTTCATAACCCCATGTGCCACCGCTCCCTCTTGCCCTCCGTAAAGAGTCAGACCCTGCAGGAGAGTCTTACGGGAGAAAGGAGCTAGGACCCAGGCAACAACGTACACGAGATCTCTGGAAGAGGGGGAGCCCCTGGCAAGGGAGCCCTCTATGTATTTATTTATTGCATTAGATGCGCTGCCTAAAATGTTAAGATTCTCCAGGCAGTGTACAGATTAAAATAACAAACTCATCCTGGCAACCAGTCAAACAATACACAGATTAATACATCCAGCCCCCATGTCCTCAACAGAAACTCTTCAACGGGAACATTGAACACAGTACAATTCAAAGATAAAAACACTAGCACCCTGCAGGACCTCAGCATCCAATTAAGTGAATGAGAGGGGCCTCTTAGGTAAAGGTGAAACAGAAAGTGGCCACGCTGGGATTAGAACTCAGGCACAGTGAGTCAGAGAGCGGAAGCGCTGGGATTAGAATCCTCCCGTTCCTCTACCCACAGACCCTGCCTCCGCCTACTAGATTACACTGTACCTGCTAAGTGAATAATGTTTTCCCTCTTCTGTAATGAACAAGAGCACAGGATTTGTGCGTAGGAACTCCTGTGAAAACAGCAAAGCTGCAATGCTGTCAGTGTGTCAGAGCTCGCGTCTGGAGGAAGGACGGAGAGGCAGAGCGAGGAGAAAAGCAAAGGCTGAGGGAGAGGCAGGCCGGGCCAGATCAATAATCCACCGAGACCCAGGGGCCAGTCCGGATTACTGGGAAGTACCCAGCAGCTCCCAGTGGCAAAGTCCGTTCCCTGTTGCTTATTCCCAGCCTTCACGCGTACCTGCCTAGTAATTCTTAATGGATCTGTCCTCTAGAAACCTCTTCAAATCTTTCTCAGATCGAGATATTTAATACATGATAGGCCTTGACCATATTCCCCAGCAACAAATTGCATAGTTTATTTGACCATGGGGTGTCCCCTAGTCTTAGTACGACTTAAAAGGGTAAATAGCCATTCCTTATTTATCTGTTCCCTGCCATCCATCATTTTAAGATGGGGAGTAGCTCAAGAAGCCATTAACTGAATGGGATTAGCTGGGGGAAGTGAAAGACGAGTGTGCAGAATCAAAAGAAGATATTGTTACAGCAACCAACCTTTTTATTAAGAAGGCAAATGAAGCTAAAAAGAACACACGACATCTGTGGCTTTCTGAAGAAGTGACTGTGAAGAAAAGAGAACATAGGTTTCGGGGAAGGCTTCCTGGATAGCGCACACGTTAAACTGCTTGCTCCATGTTTCAAGAGGGGTCGAGCGGGTCACCAACATTTCTGCAATGAGCGTCGCAAACGAGCACCTTACTCCGCAGTGCCAGTTCTGCTTAAGAAAAGTGGCTCACTAGGCACTCGATTCCATTTTGTCCATTTAAAGTCTGAGAACACATTGAGAGCAAGACTCAGGGACGCTCCATGACAAGAAGAGGTCATTGGTGAAAGTCATTTTCCACTCAGTGTACTATCAAACCGGGGGATTTGTTGCTGGAGGCATCTAGCAAAGCTGGGCTTAAAAGAGGGTTTTCCTGGAGGAAAACCATTAGCCAAGTGGACTTAAGGAAAGTCATAACTTATCCTTGGGCACGAGCAACGAAGAATTGGGTCTACTGTGTGGGATTTACTGAGTACTTCTTAAGGACCTACATTGTCCACTCTCAGAGGCAGGATGCTGGGCTTGATGGACTTTTGGTCTTACCCAGCATGGCACTTTTTATAAATCTCTAACACATCCCCTCTCAGTTATTGCTTCCCCGTACTGAAAAGCTCCAATCTTTAAGCCTTGCCTCATAGGGGAATCGTTCGATCCCCTTTATCATCTTGGTCACCCTTCTCTGTACCTTTTCTAATTCTGCTGTATCTTTCTTGGGATGTGGTGACCAGAACTGCACACAATACCCAAGATGAGGTTGCACCATGGAGTGATACAGAGGCATTATGATATTCTCTGTTTTATTCTCCATTCCTTCCCTAATAATCCCCAGCATTCTGTTTGTGTATGATATATGAACACAAGATGAGGATGCACCATGGAGTGATACAGAGGCATTATGATATTCTCTGTTTTATTCTCCATTCCTAATAATCCCCAGCATTCTGTTTGTGTATGATATATGAACACAAGATGAGGATGCACCATGGAGTGATACAGAGGCATTATGATATTCTCTGTTTTATTCTCCATTCCTTCCCTAATAATCCCCAGCATTCTGTTTGTGTATGATATATGAACACAAGATGAGGATGCACCATGGAGTGATACAGAGACATTATGATATTCTCTGTTTTATTCTCCATTCCTTCCCTAATAATCCCCAGCATTCTGTTTGTGTATGATATAAGAACACAAGATGAGGATGCACCATGGAGTGATACAGAGACATTATGATATTCTCTGTTTTATTCTCCATTCCTTTCCTAATAATCCCCAGCATTCTGTTTGTGTATGATATATGAACACAAGATGAGGATGCACCATGGAGTGATACAGAGACATTATGATATTCTCTGTTTTATTCTCCATCCCTTCCCTAATAATCCCCAGCATTCTGTTTGTGTATGATATATGAACACAAGATGAGGATGCACCATGGAGCGATACAGAGACATTATGATATTCTCTGTTTTATTCTCCATTCCTTTCCTAATAATCCCGTGCATTCTGTTTGTGTATGATATATGAACACAAGATGAGGTCGCACCATGGAGAGATACAGAGGCATTATGATATTCTCTGTTTTATTCTCCATTCCTTTCCTAATAATCCCCAGCATTCTGTTTGTGTATGATATATGAACACAAGATGAGGATGCACCATGGAGTGATACAGAGACATTATGATATTCTCTGTTTTATTCTCCATTCCTTTCCTAATAATCCCCAGCATTCTGTTTGTGTATGATATATGAACACAAGATGAGGTCGCACCATGGAGTGATACAGAGGCATTATGATATTCTCTGTTTTATTCTCCATTCCTTTCCTAATAATCCCCAGCATTCTGTTTGTGTATGATATATGAACACAAGATGAGGCTGCACCATGAAGTGATACAGAGGCATTATGATATTCTCTGTTTTATTCTCCATTCCTTTCCTAATAATCCCCAGCATTCTGTTTGTGTATGATATATGAACACAAGATGAGGTCGCACCATGGAGTGATACAGAGGCATTATGATATTCTCTGTTTTATTCTTCATTCCTTCCCTAATAATCCCCAGCATTCTGTTTGTGTATGATATATGAACACAAGATGAGGTCACACCATGGAGTGATACAGAGACATTATGATATTCTCTGTTTTATTCTCCATTCCTTTCCTAATAATCCCCAGCATTCTGTTTGTGTATGATATATGAACACAAGATGAGGATGCACCATGGAGCGATACAGAGACATTATGATATTCTCTGTTTTATTCTCCATTCCTTTCCTAATAATCCCCAGCATTCTGTTTGTGTATGATATATGAACACAAGATGAGGATGCACCATGGAGTGATACAGAGACATTATGATATTCTCTGTTTTATTCTCCATTCCTTTCCTAATAATCCCCAGCATTCTGTTTGTGTATGATATATGAACACAAGATGAGGATGCACCATGGAGTGATACAGAGGCATTATGATATTCTCTGTTTTATTCTCCATTCCTTTCCTAATAATCCCCAGCATTCTGTTTGTGTATGATATATGAACACAAGATGAGGATGCACCATGGAGTGATACAGAGGCATTATGATATTCTCTGTTTTATTCTCCTTTCCTTTCCTAATAATCCCCAGCATTCTGTTTGTGTATGATATATGAACACAAGATGAGGATGCACCATGGAGTGATACAGAGGCATTATGATATTCTCTGTTTTATTCTCCATTCCTTTCCTAATAATCCCCAGCATTCTGTTTGTGTATGATATATGAACACAAGATGAGGATGCACCATGGAGTGATACAGAGGCATTATGATATTCTCTGTTTTATTCTCCTTTCCTTTCCTAATAATCCCCAGCATTCTGTTTGTGTATGATATATGAACACAAGATGAGGATGCACCATGGAGTGATACAGAGGCATTATGATATTCTCTGTTTTATTCTCCAGTCCTTTCCTAATAATCCCCAGCATTCTGTTTGTGTATGATATATGAACACAAGATGAGGATGCACCATGGAGTGATACAGAGACATTAGGATATTCTCTGTTTTATTCTCCATTCCTTTCCTAATAATCCCCAGCATTCTGTTTGTGTATGATATATGAACACAAGATGAGGATGCACCATGGAGCGATACAGAGACATTATGATATTCTCTGTTTTATTCTCCATTCCTTTCCTAATAATCCCCAGCATTCTGTTTGTGTATGATATATGAACACAAGATGAGGATGCACCATGGAGTGATACAGAGACATTATGATATTCTCTGTTTTATTCTCCATTCCTTTCCTAATAATCCCGTGCATTCTGTTTGTGTATGATATATGAACACAAGATGAGGATGCACCATGGAGTGATACAGAGACATTATGATATTCTCTGTTTTATTCTCCATTCCTTTCCTAATAATCCCCAGCATTCTGTTTGTGTATGATATATGAACACAAGATGAGGTCGCACCATGGAGTGATACAGAGACATTATGATATTCTCTGTTTTATTCTCCATTCCTTTCCTAATAATCCCCAGCATTCTGTGTGTGTATGATATATGAACACAAGATGAGGTCGCACCATGGAGTGATACAGAGACATTATGACATTATCTGTTTTATTCTCCATTCCTTCCCTAATAATCCCCAGCATTCTGTTTGTGTATGATATATGAACACAAGATGAGGATGCACCATGGAGTGATACAGAGACATTATGATATTCTCTGTTTTATTCTCCTTTCCTTTCCTAATAATCCCCAGCATTCTGTTTGTGTATGATATATGAACACAAGATGAGGATGCACCATGGAGTGATACAGAGGCATTATGATATTCTCTGTTTTATTCTCCATTCCTTTCCTAATAATCCCGTGCATTCTGTTTGTGTATGATATATGAACACAAGATGAGGATGCACCATGGAGTGATACAGAGACATTATGATATTCTCTGTTTTATTCTCCTTTCCTTTCCTAATAATCCTTAGTATTCTAGACTGAAAGAGCAAGAGGAGTGAGACTGAACACAGAGGGAGAGGAGACAGGCAGGGACAGAGAGCATGAGCAAGAGATGATGAGAGAAATGGAGACAGGAGGAGCGATAAGGAGCAGGGACAAGATGGCTGACTGATGCATGAATTGAACAAGAGGAGAGTTTTAGAAGAAGACGCCAAATTATTTGAGACAAGCCCTGATGCAGATGTACTGTACAGTGTTGGAGACTGAAACATGGCCCGTGTCAGGACTCTGTGTGCTATAAAGGGAAGGAATATGTGGTCCATTCGAACAAGGTAAGTATCACTAGTACCATACAAGCATAGTTACCATTTGAGTGGAAAAAAAAATATCCTGGTTTATTATTGTCAGGTGATAAAATATTTGAATGGAATAGAAAAATATATATTTTTAGAAAATCCAACATTTTGGTATTAGGACTTTATGGACGGGTGATTAAAATATTGTGTGGCATTGTCAATACAAGTGTGTGCCATGCAGAAATGAGGTCCTTATTCACTCGTTCCTAAAGACCGATCTTTGCATGTGATAAGAAAACTGATACGGGAGTATTCTGAATCAGAGAGAGATAAGGAGAACCAGGGCAGAGAAAGGCGAGTGCAGTACCCAGTGTCGGAGAGAGAGAGAGAGTGTGAGAAAGATGACAATATCTGTCCTGGATAAAGAGGGCTGGCTTACAAGTGGCCATGCTCCCTGGCAGGGTGGGCAGCTTCGTCCTCTTCTGCCGTCATCTACTGATATTCTGTTACCGAGCTGGAGACGGAGGGCACCAGTGTTACCCACATAGTGCAAGCAGGCACAGAAGGGACTGGGAATGCAAGACAGGGAGCTCTGCCCCTTGCAAGACCTCCTCCTCCCTCCCAGGATTTCAGCCGCCAGAGAACAGCGAAAAGGCAGCCCCTGTGCCCATCACCTGCAGTCACTTCTCAGAAATGTTTCTCCTTTGCCTGAGAGCCCTGTTCCAGGCCTCCAGCAGAGCCTTTATGTGTGCTGTAAGAGCTGCTCTTAGCGTGCAAGGGAAGTCGCTGCCACTTAATTACACTGCAAATCCCACGGCAGAGGCCAGCGGAGACTGCAAAGCATACGGGGGCAGACTCTGCTGAGGCCCCTAAACTGTCAGAAACATCCAGGCCCAGCCTCCTGCCTCACACTAAGGGGTGAACGATCCAGACGTTCTCTTCAAGCTATTCTGGAGCTCATGAAAATGCACGTGCACTTTCACTTTCCCGGGCAGACAAATGCAGGTAGAAGAGGGCAATCCGGGGGTGACGCTTACGCGCGTCCGTAGCTTCTCCTGTCATTGTACAGCTGAGAATTACCTGTTTATTGTGCAAGTTCTGACTGGGCGGGAGTCTGGGGGAATGAGGGAGGGATTCGGGCTACAGAACTAGGGGGGTCCTCATGACTTGGAGACGGTTTGGGGCAACCGGTGGACTAACGGGTAAACAGGTCCATTTCATTTAGGCGCGCATGTTTTATGCGAGTACGTCCTGCTTTACTTTCGCGTGTAAAACGCATGCATGTACATTTTTAAAGCAGGTAGGAGAGGTTCGATGCATTGATAAACGTGGTTTCAGTGCATTGCATCTGGTCCCCCCGCGTAAGCCTACCCACACGGCTATGCTGTGTTTCTTAAAACGCGCGGGTTATAAAATGCTTGCGTAGACCCGCTCTCAGCCAGACGTGGCGTCCAGGCCGCCATACATGCTTGTTTGACAGTTATCCTCAGTTCTGGACACAGACATAAACATATAGGCTCCCATTCCTGCTGCTGGACTGGGGAGGACGAGTTCGACATATGTAATTTTCCCGGGTAAACTGCTATTAACCATGCAAAGGGCTTTGAAAAAAGCTGCCAAAGTGGCTAATTTAATAACGACCCATGGAACCTGTGCATTTACAAAATGCATAACTTAAACCAATATTCAAAGTGAACCTTTCTACATCAGTTCATTTTGAAGAAAACTATCTGAAACCACATGCAGACACGAAGCCGCAGAAAGTTACACCTTCCTCTCTGCAGGGCGCACAGCTTTGTGTGGAGATTCCAACTTAGCTCTAGCTGCACCCCCAGAATGCTGATTTCATGCGTGCGCAAACATCGATTTATACACTGACATTTTACCCAGTTATACGCATAAATCCAGGTCTCTGAATTCTGTCCCCTAAAGGTCTGAGCCACCCCCTCACCACCGCGGGCATACTTCAAAATAGATATTGTGGGTTTTTTTTTTTGTTTTTCAAGCTGTGTCAAGAAAGCTTAAAAGTAGGTTCTGAAGATACTTTTGACTATCTCTGTCTGATCCTTGGAAATTAAATTTGTCTACTTGCCAGGTTCTTGTGGTCTGGTTTGGCCACTGTTGGAAACAGGATACTGGGTTTGATGGACCCTTAGTCTGACCCAGCATGGCAAGTTCTTCTGTTCTTTTCTTCTTATCCAAACAGACAGACAGACACACACAGGCTCTCACTCACACACACACATACATACAGGGCCTCCTGTTCTCATCGGGCCGTGGTAGGATGAGCTCCACCATGACCCACCGGCCTTCCTGCTTGGAGGGGGGGAGCCGAAACTGTGTGTGGGCATGCGGTGCCCGCACACACAAATAAAAACACGAGCCTCTTCTTCTTCAGACGCCAGAGGGTTAAGCTCCGCCGGTGGCCCCATGGCATCTACCGCCGTTCCACTACCCCCCTGCTTGTGCCGTCTCGTAAAAATGCACGTTATACATGCCTGGTCATGCCGGGCCTGGTTACAAATTAATTGAAATAGGTCTGAAATTTCATGTTTTAGTTCCTTCAGAACTCTGGGGTGTATACCATCCGGTCCAGGTGATTTACTACTCTTTAGTTTGTCAATCAGGCCTACCACATCTTCTAGGTTCACCGTGATTTGATTCAGTCCATCTGAATCATTACCCATGAAAACCTTCTCCATTACGGGTACCTCCCCAACATCCTCTTCAGTAAACACCGAAGCAAAGAAATCATTTAATCTTTCCGCGATGGCCTTATCTTCTCTAAGTGCCCCTTTAACCCCTCGATCATCTAACGGTCCAACTGACTCCCTCACAGGCTTTCTGCTTCGGATATATTTTAAAAAGTTTTTGCCACTACAGCCAACTTCTTTTCAAATTCTCTCTTAGCCTGTCTTATCAATGTCTTACATTTAACTTGCCAATGTTTATGCTTTATCCTATTTTCTTCTGTTGGATCCTTCTTCCAATTTTTGAATGAAGATCTTTTGGCTAAAATAGCTTCTTTCACCTCCCCTTTTAACCATGACGGTAATCGTTTTGCCTTCTTTCCTCCTTTCTTAATGTGTGGTATACATCTGGACTGTGCTTCTAGAATGGTATTTTTTAACAATGACCACGCCTCTTGCACATTTTTTACTTTTGTAGCTGCTCCTTTCAGTTTTTTTCTAACAATTTTTCTCATTTTATCAAAGTTTCCCTTTTGAAAGTTTAGCACGAGAGCCTTGGATTTGCTTACTGTCCCTCTTCCCGTCATTAATTCAAATTTGATCATATTGTGATCACTATTGCCAAGCGGCCCCACCACCGTTACCTCTCTCACCAAGTCCTGTGCTCCACTGAGAATTAGATCTAAAATTGCTCCCTCTCTCGTTGGTTCCTGAACCAATTGTTCCATAAAGCTATCATTTATTCCATCCAGGAACGTTATCTCTCTAGCGTGACCCGATGATACATTTACCCAGTCAATATTGGGGTAATTGAAGTCTCCCATTATTACCGCACTACCAATTTGGTTAGCTTCCCTAATTTCCCTTAGCATTTCACTGTCCGTCTCACCATCTTGACCAGGTGGACGGTAGTATACCCCTATCACTGTAGTCTTCCCTGACACGCAAGGTATTTCTACCCATAAAGATTCAATTTTGCATTTAGTCTCATGCAGGATGTTTATCCTGTTGGACTCTATGCCATCCCGGACATAAAGCACCACACCTCCTCCTGACTGCTCCTCTCTGTCATTGCGATATAATTTGTACCCCGGTATAGCACTGTCCCATTGGTTATCCTCTTTCCACCATGTCTCTGAGATGCCAATTAAGTCTATGTCATCATTCACTGCTATACATTCTAATTCTCCCCTCTTACTTCTTAGACTTCTGGCATTAGCATACAAACATTTCAAAGTTTGTTTATTGTTTGTATTTTTATTCTGCTTTTTAATTGATAGGGATAAGTTAGAATTTTTTAGCTCAGATGAGTTTTTAGTTACAGGCACTTGGACTACTTTTCTAATTATTGGAACCTCACTGTCGGGATGCCCTAATTCTAATGCATCATTAGTATCCTTTGAAGATACCTCTCTCCGAACCATGCGCTGCTGAGCGACTGTCGGCTTTCCCCTTTGTTCTAGTTTAAAAGCTGCTCTATCTCCTTTTTAAAGGTTAGTGCCAGCAGTCTGGTTCCACCCTGGTTAAGGTGGAGCCCATCCCTTCGGAAGAGACTCCCCCTTCCCCAAAAGGTTCCCCAGTTCCTAACAAAACTGAATCCCTCTTCCTTGCACCATCGTCTCATCCACGCATTGAGACTCCGGAGCTCTGCCTTCCTCTGGGGACCTGCGCGTGGAACAGGGAGCATTTCAGAGAATGCCACCCTGGAGGTTCTGGATTTAAGCTTTCTACCTAAAAGCCTAAATTTGGCTTCCAGAACCTCCCTCCCACATTTTCCTATGTCATTGGTGCCCACATGTACCACGACAGCCGGCTCCTCCCCAGCACTGTCTAAAATCCTGTCTAGGTGACGCGTGAGGTCCGCCACCTTCGCACCAGGTAGGCAAGTTACCAGGCGATCCTCACGCCCACCTGCCACCCAGCTATCTATATTCCTAATAATCGAATCACCAACTATGATGACCGACCTAACCCTTCCCTGCTGGGCAGTAGGCCTTGGGGAGATATCCTCCGTGCGAAAGGACAATGCATCACCTAGAGAGCAGGTCCTTGCTACAGGATCCTTTCCTGCTACACCTGGTTGGTGCTCTCCCATTATGAGACCTTCTTCCTCCAAGGCAGCACCAGGGCTGCCAGTCTGAAGTTGGGACTTGACTACTATGTCCCTGAAGGTCTCATCTATATACCTCTCTGTCTGCCTCAGCTCCTCCAGGTCTGCCACTCTAGCCTCCAGAGATCGGACTCATTCTCTGAGAGCCAGGAGCTGATGTAAAGTTGTTCCACTAATTTATATTAGTCAGAACCGCCCCTCCCCAAATCTACCTATCTCGTTCCAGCTGCCCCTCCCCCCTCCCCTCCAGTAATTCTCAGCCCTCTGATGCTCTCCTGATTGACAGGACTAACTTTACCAACTCACAGCTTCCAACCACCCCCAGTCTCAAATTGGGCCACCTAATGATCGCTCCACTTAGGCCGTGGGATGATTGGGACCCTCTTCCCCATCTACAGAGGGGAAAATGACTCTCATTCTCTGTCTCAGCTCCCCAGCACACAGCTCATGCTCTTCCCCATGCATAGCACTGGGACCTTACCTGCTGCCTCTCTCGGGCTACAGGCATGTGTTTCAGAATTAGCCGGCGGGGATGGAGGCTGGCACACAACACAGCTTAGATTATTTTTAATACTCTTTCACACCTCCTCTGCCTCCTCCCACCCAAAAAGGGATTTTTATAGCTGCAGGCTCTGAAGCATTAACTGACAACCTTAGGAACTATCTTGCAGAGAGAAAAAGAGAGGGAGATCTTTGCAATGGTGTTCCACAGTAATATCTGGTGCTCTGAGAGAGCAAGAGGCAAACTTCTCTCCCTGGCTCTGAGGTGTGCAGACACAGTGCACCGGGCTCTGCTGTGGGATATGGTGTGTGAGTGAGAGAGAAGCTCCCCACCTCTGAGGTGTGCAGACACACTGCTATGGGATATGGTGTGTGAGTGAGAGAGAAGCTCCCCACCTCTGAGGTGTGCAGACACAATGCACCGGGCTCTGCTATGGGATATGGTGTGTGAGTGAGAGAGAAGCTCCCTGCCTCAGAGGTGTGCAGACACACTGCACCGAGCTCTGCTATGGGATATGGTGTGTGAGTGAGAGAGAAGCTCCCTGCCTCTGAGGTGTGTAGACACAATGCACCGGGCTCTGCTATGGGATATGGTGTGTGAGTGAGAGAGAAGCTCCCTGCCTCAGAGGTGTGCAGACACACTGCACCGAGCTCTGCTATGGGATATGGTGTGTGAGTGAGAGAGAAGCTCCCTGCCTCTGAGGTGTGCAGACACACTGCACCGGGCTCTGCTGTGGGATATTGTGTGAGAGTGAGAGAGAAGCTCCCTGCCTCTGAGGTGTGCAGACACACTGCACCGGGCTCTGCTATGGGATATGGTGTGTGAGTGAGAGAGAAGCTCCCTGCCTCTGAGGTGTGCAGACACTGTGCACCGGGCTCTGCTATGGGATATGGTGTGTGAGTGAGAGAGAAGCTCCCTGCCTCTGCAGTGTGCAGGCACAATGCACCGGGATCTGTTATGGGATATAACGGCTCTGTTCTGAGCTCTAACACCACCATAAGTGGCTTTTTGCATACAATTTCTTTCTTTTTTTAAAAAAAAAGTTCGAATAGTGGCATCATGAACACAAGTGCTAAACCCCGTGATTAAATGTTTGAGCAGGTATATGTTACATTTGCAACAAAGTAACTGAAATAACAGAAGTGAACAAGCAAAAAAAAACAAACCATTTTGTTACGTTTGTGCTTTGGCTCATTTATGAGGGTTATCACTTGAATCAGCAACAAGTGGCATTTATAAGATACGTGTGGTTCACTTATTTGTTGGGGAATCTGAATGAGCATCTCCAGATAAGAGGAACTTGGTTTCTGGGCCATAAATTGAAACTGAATCCACATTATTGTGAGATGTTACGGTTGAGAAGACCTAAGAGCACCTTATCTGGTGTCCCTATTATCTCAGGGATAGACTGAAAGAAAAAATGTGCTACCGAGTTTACTCCTGGGGTAATTCTGCGCTACTGCCTGTGTGAGGGTGTATGCATCAGAGAGAAAGGGAGCCGGTGTGGGTGTGGATGTAAGAGAGAGAGTGAGCCTGAGTGACAGTTTGTGTCTGTAAGTGAGAGAGGGGGAGCCTGTATGAGGGGATGTGTGTGTGCAAGTGAGAGAGGGGGGGAGCCTGTATGAGGGGATGTGTGTGTGTGCAAGTGAGAGAGGGGGAGCCTGTATGAGGGGATGTGTGTCTGCAAGTGAGAGAGAGGGAGCCTGTATGAGGGGATGTGTGTGTGCAAGTGAGAGAGGGGGAGCCTGAATGAGGGGATGTGTGTCGGCAAGTGAGAGAGAGGGAGCCTGTATGAGGGGATGTGTGTGTGCAAGTGAGAGAGGGGGAGCCTGTATGAGGGGATGTGTGTGTGCAAGTGAGAGAGGGGGAGCCTGTATGAGGGGATGTGTGTGTGCAAGTGAGAGAGGGGGAGCCTGTATGAGGGGATGTGTGTGTGTGCAAGTGAGAGAGGGGGAGCCTGTATGAGGGGATGTGTGTGTGCAAGTGAGAGAGGGGGAGTCTGTATGAGGGGATGTGTGTGTGCAAGTGAGAGAGAGGGAGCCTGTATGAGGGGATGTGTGTGTGCAAGTGAGAGAGAGGGAGCCTGTATGAGGGGATGTGTGTGTGCAAGTGAGAGAGAGGGAGCCTGTATGAGGGGATGTGTGTGTGCAAGTGAGAGAGAGGGAGCCTGTATGAGGGGATGTGTGTGTGCAAGTGAGAGAGAGGGAGCCTGTATGAGGGGATGTGTGTGTGCAAGTGAGAGAGGTGGAGCCTGTATGAGGATGTGTGTGTGCAAGTGAGAGAGGGGGAGCCTGTATGAGGGTGTGTGTGTGTGTGTGCATGAGAGAGAGTGAGCCTGAGTTTGTGTGTGTGTGTGTGTGAGAGAGAGAGAGAAACGGACGGATGGAGCCTGTGTGAGAAGCAGAGCTGAGAAAGGGTTCAGACTTTGGGGATGGAGATAGAATGGAAGGGGTTGAGCCCAGAAGGGGAGGGGAGAGATAGTGGAAGGTGGAGGGGTTGGGGGCCTGACAGGACAAAGTGGCCAGGGGAATAGAGAGAGAGGGTGGAAGGGACACTCTTACAATGAACTTCTAGGAAATCCTGCTCCTGCATCTTTAAGTAATAACTTTGGGGCGGATTTTCAGAGCCCTGCTCGCGTAAATCCGCCCAAAACCGGGCGGATTTACGCGAGCAGGGCCCTGCGCGCCGGGAAGCCTATTTTACATAGGCCTACCGGCGCGCGCAGAACCCCGGGACTCACGTAAGTCCCGGGGTTTTCGGAGTGGGCGTGTCGGGAGGCGTGTCGGGGGCGGGGCCGGAGCGCGCGGCGTTGCGGGGGCGTGTCGGCAGCATTTTGGGGGCGGGTACGGGGGCGTGGCTACGGCCCGGGGGCGTGGCCGCGCCCTCCGTACCCGCCCCCAGGTCGCGGCCCGGCGCGCAGGAGGCCCGCTGGCGCGCGGGGATTTACGCCTCCCTCCGGGAGGCTTAAATCCCCCGACAAAGGTAGGATGGGGGTTTAGACAGGGCCGGGCGGGAGGGTTAGGTAGGGGAAGGGAGGGGAAGGTGAGGGGAGGGCAAAGGAAAGTTCCCTTCTAGGCCGCTCCGATTTCGGAGCAGCCTAGGAGGGAACGGGGGTAGGCTGCGCGGCTCGGCGCGCGCAGGCTATACGAAATCGATAGCCTTGCGCGCGCCGATCCAGGATTTTAGCCGATACGCGCGACTACGCGCGTATCTACTAAAATCCAGCGTACTTTTGTTTGCGCCTGGAGCGCCTGGATTGGCCACTGTTGGAAACAGGATGCTGGGCTTGATGGACCCTTGGTCTGACCCAGTATGGCATTTTCTTATGTTCTTATGTTCTTATGTTTCAGTTTACAAACGAACGGGTCGATTTGAAAAGCGTTGCTTGCGCAAAAGTGCCCGCATACGCACCTGCCTGGGCTGCGCGCAAGCCACGCGGATTTCACGAAGTCACAAAATATGCGCGAATGTACCCATTGAGTGAGTGAAGAACAAGGGGGCAGGAGAGGGGCAGGGAATGGACAGGGAATGGACAGGGCATGGGCGTTCCGGGGTGGGGCCATGATTTGCGCACATAACTCTGAATTTTAAAACCGGAGAGCGCGGCACACGTCGGCGCGCAGCACACGTCGGCGTGCTAGCCGCATAACTTTACAGCTGCTCCAGATGAGGAGCGAGTCTGCAGATCTCGAGGTTTTAGGGCTAACAGGACAGGGTGAGGGGTCCGGGTCAGCTGGGGTGTGTGTGTGCAGGATGAAGAACCAGAGGGCTCTGGAAGACTGCGATATTAACTGGGCAAACCGGTGGACTAATTAGAAAAACTGGGCTGTCCCTTGTGCGAACATGTCTTAGAATTTGCTGACGTGGGTGCGTAAAAGCCGACAAGGTCCTGCTGAAGACACCCGCACGCTAGCTCTGCTCGAGAAACCTCTTAGAATTAGCAGCACGCTTACGTGCGGTTGGTGCATTTAAAATTGTACACACAATTAAAAATTCCTGCCTATCTTTGCTTGTGCATCAATACATGCGAACAGGGTGCGTGCGGGCTCATTTTAAAATCGGCCTGCAAGGCTTTTATTGAAAAAATATTGTTCATAGGCACCGAATGGCAAAAGTCTTTTATGGACAAAGCCCTAAACCTGCACAGAAATTTCTAGATACAGAGATACAGATTTAGTATTTGAAGGGGCTGTGCTTCCAGTCCAAGGCAAACAGGTCAAACACCTGCTGACAACTTCTGAAAGTTCAACCCTCATCATTTGGCCATAAAACAAACAGCTTGGGGTGAGGTCCCTACCGCTTCGCTTCCTATGGAAGTGCTGGCTGACTGGCCTTGGATTTTGTCTCCTCTGGGTCTGAACAGGGCTGGCACTAGGTTCGCCGGCGGCCCGTGTGAAAACTGAAATCGGTGCCCCTCTCTCTGGCACCCGTAGCCCGTTCTCTAGCTCCCCGCCTGTGAATGCAGAGGCAGCCAATGGGCAGTGGGGACGGACGTCGCTGGCGGGAGCTCTGAGGATGCTTCCTGTGAGCTGCAAGTTTAGTGTCTTCGCTTAGCTTTTAGACAGCATGTAATGACCTGGCTTTTACAACAAGTCCTTGCAGAAATTGTTTCTCTTTGTCTTATTACATCATTTAATTTTACTATCTGTTCATCTTGCCTTCTTTTTATGGCTTATTAAGGAGATGTATTAATGATCATTATAGTTTTATGGCATGGATGTGTTGGACTTGTGCCCTGGGCTTTTATGCTATTATTGTTGGTTGGTTTTATGTTATTTCTATTTGTTTTTTTATTGTAGCTTTAATTTACTTATACTGCATGAGGAAAGGCAAGATATAGGTAAATACAATTTAATAAAACACTGCCAGTATGGGCAGAGCCTGAGGCTTTGTAGGGAGGAGACAGGGACTGTGTGAGGAGGGAAAACCATGCTGGGGGGGGGGGGGGGGGGCACCCTGTGAGTGTGACCAGCACTGCGGGGAGGTGCAGCACGGAGGCTCTTGAAAACCGTAACCATGAGCCATAGGCTCTGTCTGCGTGTTACTGCATGTGCAGAATAAAACTGCTCCCCAAACATGTAACAATATCATAGAGACTGCTCAGATGTGGGTGGTGAGACGTGCATGGAGACCCACTAGGAAAGTTTAGGATTGACTTCTGCCACCTTCCCCATGCAAACCTTTAGATCTCAACCGTCGGGCCAGGACTCTAATGCGGCAGCTCTCTTGGCTGAACTGGTAGGAGATCCCTATTTTACCCTTGCTCCTCCTATCCCTGCCATTATCACGCTACTCTGTTGTGCAAGCCCAAGGCACTTCCGTTTTTAGAGTAATCTCTCCAAATGTACACCTCAACAAGAATAGAGCTCATCCAAACAAGACAGAAATCCTCATCATCTCACCAGACGAAAATCACACCCCCACCAACATTCAAAGCCTAACTCAATTCTCATATCCAAACACTAACCTATCCACCTCCATCAGAGACCTGGGGGTGCGTCTCGACAACAAATTTAACCTAAAATCCTTCATAACCAACACAACTAAAGAATGCTATTTCAAACTCCAAGTGCTGAAAAATCTCAAACCTCTTCTTCACTTCAGTGACTTCCGGCTAGTAGTCCAGTCTTTAATTCTGTCTAAGCTGGACTACTGCAACTCACTACTGCTAGGTCTCCCAGCTTTATCCACCAGACCATTACAGATGGTGCAGAATGCAGCAGCAAGGCTACTCACCAACACTAATAAAAGAGCCCACATAACACCTATTCTTCACAGCCTACACTGGCTTCCTATAAAAGCCAGAATCACCTACAAGACACTATCAATGATCCACAAGGACATAATGGGCATCGCCCACCTAAATCTAAATTCGCATCTCCGCCTCCACACATCTCAAAGACCCATCAGGCACAACTACAAAGGTTCCTTATATGCTCCCCCGATCAAAACCTCATTAACAAAACGAGCACTCTCAACAGCCGGACCCACACTCTGGAACTCACTACCGCCAGATCTACGCCAAGAGACCTGCCATCTAACTTTTAAGAAAAATCTAAAAACGTGGCTTTTCAGGCAAACATATACAGAATCACAAGTTTACTTAGACACCGGCCAGAAAGAAAAATAGCCCAAACACCAGATCCTAGTTTCACCTATACCCCCTTCAAGACCCAACCACGTCAGATCTGAACTTCTCAACTGTTTAAGACTTCTTCTCGGATTCATCAGTCTTCCTTAACTCATGCATTTCTCGCATATTTTGCACATCAACATGGTCTATGTACCCTCATATCACAATTTAGTCTACCCTTTAATTTTTTTTTCCAGACATTTATTCTCGCTATAAACATGCCGATCATTTACCTACGTCCTGTTGACAAGTTACTATTATAATTATCTATGTAATATATAATTTATTATTAATATCTATATGTTATAGGTTATATGCTTTATAAACCCCGATGGTTATATGCATATAAACCCCGATGGTTTACTGTAACCTCTCCTCTAATCTTTATGTTATCTGTTAAAAATGTTAAATGTATTTATAATATTTATAATGTTATTTAAATGTTAATTGTTATTTGTTATAATGTAAGCCGCCCACGTGGCGACAGTTTTTTACTTCACTGTACACCGGTGTGATATGTATTTTATACAGGAACGTCGGTTTATAAAAACTAAAAATAAATAAATAAATATGCTATATGTTATACGTTATATGTTAAGAAACGCTGTTCCATGTAACGCCTTTTGTGCGAAAGTTTTGTTATATGTAAACCGACCTGATTCGATACTTGTATTGAGAATGTCGGTATATAAAAATCCGAAATAAATAAATAAATAAATAAATTCATAAGCCAGGGTGTGCCGGATACCATCTCAGGCTCTCAAATGTACTGTTAGTGCTCATCTCAGAACATGCATTGTGCCAGGAAGAGCTTCCTTCTGCAGTTCAGAAGATGTGAGATACATTACATATATACATAATATATACATATATATAGAGAGAGAGAAACAGCGTATCAAGGTGTGCCTGGAAGCTCCCTTTAATGAGGCTGGCTTTGCCCAATATAGTTCTGTATCTTTCTGTGGCATTGTCTTGCTCTCTGATTGCATCTCTTGGTACCTGGTGCTCTTCTCTCTCTCTCTCTCTCTCTCTCCACACCTTGCACAGAGCAGTCACTTAGTACTGACACTTCTATTAGCAAGGCTGCTCTTGTGTTTTTCTCCTTTACCACAACGTCTGGTTTTCTTCCATCGAGCTTTTTATGGGTTGGGAGAGGAATGTCCCAGGTGATCACAACTTCTTCCTTCTCTGCACTTCTCACAGTGATTTTCTGGTGCAGGGATATTATGGTGTTTGCACAGTTTCCAGTGGATGATCCCTGGCATTTTATTGCGCCTCTCCGCATGCAGGCCACCTGACATCAGCCGGCCACACCCAGCCACAAGATGTGTAACCGTTTGCAGGGCTGTTCCGCAGAATCTGCATTTATCTGATTTACTATTGTTTTTCTTTGCTGGCTGTAATCCACTGTCCTGTGCTGCAGTTATCAATCGCTCCTCTTCAGGGTTACCTTCACCTCTCCTTAGCTATTCTTGGGTTAGGCCTTGATCTACTTGTGGTTGCAGAGGTAACTCTGTATTCCTCACCCTGTCTGTGCTCTCTACCCAATTCTTTTTCCTTATTTGCTGGTTCAATTCTTTAAAGAGTTTTTTTTCTCATTTTGCAAATTCTGTTGTTTATTTTCCCGAGTGTGCTGATAAGTTCTCACTCGCTCCGTCTACCGCTCGAAATGATTGTCCATACTTAATGATGGAGACAGATTTTGTCCATTCACTTTCGTAGCTCGGCACTTTTGGAGTACTTGGGTCTGTTGGTGCTGTCAGGTAAGCCTGGAGACCTTGGACGTCTCCTGTCTGATAGCTTACAGGTAGATTTTAAAGGCGTTGCTTACGCAAAGACAACCCACATACGCACGTATTAGGGCTGCGCCCGAGCAACACAAAGTTTAAGAATCCGCGAAGTATGCTTGTACATACCTATGCACGCGTCAAGAATAAGGGGGCGGGGATAGGGGCGGGGCTCAGGCAGGGCGGGGCCAAGACTTACGCACCTAGGTCCGTATTTTATAAAAGCCGACCATGGCGCGCGTCGGCGTGTTATCTGCGTAACTTTGCTGCTGGTCCCGATGGGGCGCAGGTCTGGAGATCTCCAGTTTTAGGGCATTCAGCACAGCGTGAGGGATCGGGGTCAACTGGATGAAGAACCAGAGGCGTCTTGAAGACCTCGATACGAACTGCGCCGGCTGGTGGTCTCCTTGGAAAAACTGTTGTTTCCCTCACGCGAGCAGGTTTTGAAATCCGCACATAAAAGCCACTAAGTCCTATCGGAAATACGTGTGCGGGACGTTGACCCGAGCCGCCTCCTAATACCACGCCTACACACACGTGCATGGGAGGGGCATTTTAAATGGCACCTGCCTGCTTGCGCGCAGGATATAAAATTGCGGCGTGTCTCTGCTCACTCACCGATGCGCGCTCCTTTTACAATGACCCTGCTCGTGTTTCAATCCTGAGGATACAGGGCAGGTCAGCTGCTGGTGCTAGTGCCTCTGTGCTCACCGAGATGAGAGCTCCCCCTGCTCTGGAAGATCCAGCAGGACCCCTCTGATCCTGCCTTACAACAACGCCCGCAGGCTTCCCGCTTTTATCACCCACAAAGACGAGCGAACAGTAAACTTCTCTCATCCCTCTCCAGCTTACAAGCGCCAGAGAATATCGATCCGGCTGCTTTGCTGAGCTGCCTGCTGTTCATATATTTAGATCATTAAAAAGGAACAGATTTCCTAGGACCTTGCGATTCCAGAGAGGACTGAGAAACAAGGCACCTGCAAAGCCAGGAGAGAAGGAGGAGCAGCGGAGACAGCAGAGCAGAGCTATTTTAATTACATTCTCCTGTTTCTATTCTGTTTTCTACAAAACCAGCACTTCTTGGCTTTTTTGGCTGAGATGGAGAAGTGCCCACTATAGGTGGGGGGATGGGGTAATGCCCTGCCACCTGACCCCGCGGGAGGACATAATAATGCTATGACCAGGGCCAAAGAAGAATGATTTTAAACCTTTTTGCCGAAAATAAAGCAGGAGCACAAGCCCCAGTTATGGTCCACCCTCAAGCATGCCTGTTAGCCTGGGTTTAGTTGGGGCAGTGATGGCACCCTCCCATCCTCACATACCACACCCAAGTCAGGTTTTCAAGGAGAGCCAACCTGTGCAAATTAAGCCGGGTCATAGATCATATGCATGCAAATACAGCTCTCAAATATTGATTGTGGGACATCCTGAAAGCCCCACTCGAGGCAGTCAGAACCTTAAGTCCATATCCTCGCGCCCTGGCTTAGACTGTCCCAGATGACCTGGACCAGCTGCTATCTCTGCTTGAACTGCTTTGGTCTGCATAGATTTCTGTAGAGCCCCTTCAGCATTGGAAGCTGGGGCTCTGAACAAGTGTCTCTCTTTCAGGAGGGTGCTTAAGACATAATTATAATCAAAGCATGCTTTTAACTGTTTATGATTCATTTTATCTCTGAGTTTTTCAGCCCTGGGTTTGTTCATTTTTTGGGCTGATTCATCTCATTTTTATGTTCCCATGGCTGATGCTTTTAGTGTCTTAAGACAGGTATTTGAAATCTTATTAATGTATTATATGGCTGTCTTGTGAATTATTTGTGTTTATCTATTGAATGCATATTACTTATCATGATTTTAAATTATTGCACATATTTAACTTTATAATCTATTTTGATAGTATTAAGAACATAAGAACATATGAAGTTGCCATATTGGATCAGACTGAGAGTCCTTTAAGCCCAGCATCCTGTTTCCAAAAGAGGCCAATATAGGTTACAAGTACCTGGCAGGATCCCAAACATTAAATAGATCCCATGCTACTGATACTGGTAATAGCAGTGGCTATTCCCTAAGTCATATTGATTAATTGCAGTTAATGGATTTCTCCTCCAGAAACTTATCCAAACCTTTTTTAAACCCAGCAACACTAACTGCCCTAACCACATCCTCTGGCAATGAATTTCAGAGCTTAATTGTGCATTGAATGACAAAGAATTTTCTCTGATTTGTTTAAATGTGCTACTTGGGAGAGTGGACCTGCCGGCCACAACACCCAAGTGCCATCACCAGGGGGGGGGGGGGGGGCAACAGGAAGTCACGCTGCAGGGGCTCTACCTCCCGTGCACCATAAAGAAAGGAGACGACGCGGGTGCCAGGTGGGTGAACCCACTTCCTGCCCGCCCACCATCCCGGCATGATCATCCCAGCGGCAACGCTGAAGGTGCTTGAGCCGGGAGGCACGCACCCTCAGCACGCGCACGAAGGAGTAAAACAAAGAAGCTTGCCCCTTTCCGCGCCCCTTCATGCACACCAGAAGTGCTGGCCCAAAGCGGCTTTACTACATGGCTGGCCTGGCTATCTAGCTAACTTCACTATCTAGCTGACTGCACCACCTGACTGGCTTTACAACCTGACTAGCTTGCACCTGAATTAAATAGATCTTAATCTCAGCCCCAACCCTACATATCTTCAAATGGAGCCTGTCCACTCCATTCAATTCATCCCAGGAGATGCAGAAAACAAAGAAAGCGGCAGAGAACTCCAAAACACAAGCAAAGAGAGAACGAAACCCTGATCTATCCCACGTTAAATAACTCCTCCTCTGCAACTTCCCCCTGCCTAATGTTTACTCTCCTACTACTAAATGCACAATCGCCATAAAAAGAAATCCCACTAATAAATGATCTGCTAGAGGAACTAAATCCCTCACCGAAACATGGCTGAAAGATAATGATCCATCACCCAAATATGATATCTTTCACTTCCCCAGAACAAAACGAAAAGATGGGGGTGTATTAATGATCAGTAAAAAGGAACTCAAACTCAAACCCTACAAAGTTGAGATAAACCCTCCCTATGAGGTTTCTATACTAAAATCACCACTTCTAAATATTGGTTTGATCTATTGCCCAGCTGGAACCCTCCAAAAAGACTGCTCACCACTAATCCAAATCTTCACTAAAGCGTTTCCAGCTCCTGAATCAACTCGAATTGTAGGGGACTTTAATCTCCAAGTGGACAGCAGACCTCAATCCACAGCATGTGAAATCTTTCTAGAGATGATGGAAGCCATGGGCTGGCCTCAATTTATAACCAAACCCACTCATAAAGCAGGACACATTCTTGACTTAATTTTCGCCAATCACAATAACTGCGTAATCAATCCTTCCCACAAGATATTATGTTGGTCTGATCACCAGCTAATAAAAGCAGAAGTAACTCTCATCACCACACGACAAGCAAATGCGCTTCATAATCAATCCTTCACATACTGAAAAAAGTTAAAACCTAAATACTTGAAGAAATAATTACAAAGAAAATACATTAATCTGATCATCAATATGCCTCCTCATCCTTTGACTCCTGGGATAAAATTATTAACGAAATAGCAGACACCCTATGCCCAATCCAGAAAAAAATGTTCCAAAATGAAGGCAACACAACTAAACAAAAGAAACCTTGCTACAACGAAGAGCTAAGTCCCTGAGAAAATCTGAAAAACAATGGAGGAAACGCCAATCTATAGTTTCTCTATAAAACTACAAATCCCTATTAACAAAATACTGTGAACAAATCAATAAAGAAAAAAAAAGAATACTTTGTAAAACAATTCATGGAGTAATATTTAATTCCAAATTACTCTTCGAAAGAGTTAAAAACCTAATCAAGGACCCATCCTCCTCTGTCTCCAATAACTATGAGTTTTCAAAGAACTCATGCAATGAATATGCCAAATCTCTGCTAAACAAAATTAACAATCTAAAAACACAATTCTCCACCAGCTCATCAACAATAGAGCCTGAAGAGAAATCCGGTCAAGTGAAATGGAACTCATTTGACTCAGTATCGAAATTTGAAATAAACCAAATCATTACTAAAATGAAGCCTGCCACCCACCCATTGGACCCTATCCCTGCAAGTAAACCGCAAATTAACTCCGATATTCACAACAATAATAAACCACTTGCTAGAGTAGGCTTGGTCCTCAATAAGGCAAAACAAGCTGTAATTAAACCAATCCTAAAAAACAGAACTAGCAGAATAGAACATTGGGACAATGATCGACTGATATCCAACCTGCCTTTCATTGCTAAAGTCCTGGATTTATGCACTGTCTTACAAACACGAATATTTTCAGACTTAGACTACTGCAACTTCCTATTATTAGGCCTACCTTCAAGCTTACTAAAACCACTACAACTACTCCAAAATGCCTCTGCTAGACTATTACTAGAGACAACAATACTGACCCTAACATCACAAAACAAGGGACTTGTAACGGTGCCTTCTACTCGGAACATATATCTAACACAAATAAGGGTCCGAATGTTTCCCATAGCAGGCCCCACGTTGTGGAACTCCCTGCCAGAGTCATTACGCCAGATAACAAAGAGAGAATTTCAAACGTGAACTGAAAACATGGCTCTTTAGAAAAGTTTATGATCTAACATAAAACACCAATACACTGAAAACCTCATCGTCAACACAAGAGACAATGATAGTGAAGTGAGCAATAAGTAATGATTGATGTAAAGTGTATAGGTAGTAGAACAAGAATCTGCATTTGCTGTAATACCAACTTTGAAAATGTACAAATATGAAGACTATAAATCCACTGTCATGCTGACCAAAAATATGTATGAACATGATTAAGAACAGATATCTGCTGTGGTTCTGACCTAGATTATGAATCCTGGCACGGAATATGATTGTTAAACAAAAATATGAATGA
Organism: Rhinatrema bivittatum; assembly: GCF_901001135.1. Classification (NCBI taxonomy): domain Eukaryota; kingdom Metazoa; phylum Chordata; class Amphibia; order Gymnophiona; family Rhinatrematidae; genus Rhinatrema; species Rhinatrema bivittatum. Next base: position 4,137,801 of record NC_042618.1, on the reverse strand, counting down.
TGATTTTGTAAACTGTTGTGATCTTATTCTGGAGCAACGGTATATGGAAAGCCTAAATAATTAAATACTTGATAACTTCATGAAAGTGTAAATAACCGATTCACATCTACCCGTTCTAGACCTCTCATGATTTTAAACACCTCTATCATATCCCCCCCTCAGTCGTCTCTTCTCCAAGCTGAAAAGTCCTAACCTCTTTAGTCTTTCCTCATAGGGGAGCCAATCCATGCCCTTTATCATTTTGGTCGCCCTTCTCTGTACCTTCTCCATCGCAATTATATCTTTTTTGAGATGCGGCGACCAGAATTGAACACAGTATTCAAGGTGCGGTCTCACCATGGAGCGATACAGAGGCATAATGACATTTTCCATTGTTTGTTTTGACTGCCGCAGCACACTGAGCCGACGATTTCAATGTATTATCCACTATGATGCCTAGATCATTTTTGTGGTTGGTAACCAATGTTCCCTCCAAGGTGTGTCCTGTTGCGTTTGGTAGTCCGCAGGCTCCTCTCATGGAGCTCTGCACTTATCCCTCAAGCTGGGCCTCCTATGGTGCTCCCTGTCACTGCCAGACTGCCTCTCTCCAGTGCAGCGGGATGCCGTGCCTCGGCATTGAAAAATGCCAACATAGACTCCTGCAGCAGGATGCTGCCATCTCATCTGGGCCCTACTTCCCCACATTATCTAATTTAAAGGTCCAGCAGTGGGGAAAAAGCATACGGCTCCCTTTGATGACATCATTCTCCTGGCTTATAAAAGGACCCTGCAGACGCTTCTCCAGTGCCTCGGCAACAGGTCTTCCTACTTGCGAGTAGTGCGTGCTGTCAGCGTTCCCAGTCTTCAGTCCCAGTGTTCCAGTTTTGTATTCTTTAGTTCCTGCTTCTTGCTCTTCAGTCTGGTATCTTCATTCCCCAGTTCCCACGCTCCTCGTCTTGTCCGTTAGTCTCCGTGGTCCTTTCTTCTTCAGTTCTTCTGTCTGCCTTGCCTCCTGTGTTGCTCGTCATATTTCTGCCCTGTTTTTCCATCCCACCTTCCTTATGGATGGATACCCGGTAGTGAGCATGGCCTGACTGCTGGACATTCTTGATCACTGCCTGTCACCGACTCCAACCTGCTTCAGATACACCCGTTCTACCCAGCGACATTGCAACCATCAGCAGAGGCTCCCACTTAGGATCTGCCAGCCCTGGAACCCCGAGGGGAATGTGGGCTAGTATAGGTGAAGCTCCAGTTGGGTCTCTGCCTCATCCGACTCTGCCTACTGATGGTGGGGTCCTTCAGGGCTTCTCCCTGCAAGCTGCACTAATTCCATCTCGGTTCAAGGGTCCATGCTTCCAACATGTGCGTATTTTCTTTGTGTGAGCAACAATTTTTTTAAACCAACAATTTTTGAGCATCAGTAGTAGTGTTGCATTTCTGTATATAGCACAAAGAAAAATTTTTGTGAACTACCATGTAAAACCAGTGAGTGACACTTTGAAATGTATGAGTGATTGCTCATGCTCTTAGCTTCGAGGGAACTATGGTGGTAACTCTAATATGGAACCTAACATCGTGTAACTACAGCAAGGGTTATTTTTCCCTATATGCAACACCTTGCACTTGTCCACATTAAATTTCATCTGCCATTTGGATGCCCAATCTTCAAGTCTTGCAAGGTCCTCCTGTAATGTATCACAATCCGCTTGTGATTTAACTACTCTGAATAATTTTGTGTCATCCGCAAATTTGATTACCTCACTCATCGTATTCCTTTCCAGATCATTTATATATATATACTGAAAAGCACCTGTCCAAGTACAGATCCCTGAGGCAATCCACTGTCCACTCCCTTCCACTGAGAAAATTGTCCATTTAATCCTACTCTCTGTTTCCTGTCTTTTAACCAGTTTGTAATCCACAAAAGGACATCGCCTTCTATCCCATGACTTTTTATTTATTTATTATATTTACATTTTATTGCTCATTGTCAAACAAGTAGAATAAACATCTTGTACAGTCATGGTTGTAATACAAGTGGTAAACAGCATATATCTGATTTAAATATATTCTAACACGATCAAACTGTTATAAAATAATACTACGTACAACTATCCTGTTACAAATAAACTTGCAATGCTACCTTCCGCTGTATCTCAGTCGTTCTTTTAGAAGCGTCTCATGAGGACATATATGTCCAAATATACCCCATCTACCTGTTCACCTTTATCCACTTGTGGCAGACCCTTCCAGTCTGGCCACCAGATGTCACTGTCCCTGTATTATAAGCCATCCATAGCCCTCTTTCCTTCCCACCTGGAGGGTCTGGATTGGATGCATCAGTTTGAGGAAGCCTTGGAACAGTGAGGAGGTTTTAGTTTCACCTTCTGGTGAGGCCTCCCAGCTTCAACCAGATGGAGTTTCGTGCACGCCCTGCCAGAAGATCCTTCTCCTACTACGGTAATTTACAGAGAGATAGAATTTTAGCCTGAAAGCCTTTTGGAGTGAAAGGGCTCTCTACAGGGGACAAAAGATCTGTGGGCCTACTCTACACCCTAGGTGGACAAGCACCAGAGACAGTGAAGGCAGAAGATATATCCAAATTAATCTTTCAAGTATTTTATGGACTTAAGCAGAGTGAGAAGGCCTTTGGATACCCCTTCCCCACTGGGATTACAGTGCTGAAAACTAGCCTGAGCCCAACGACTTTTCCTCACGGGAAGTCCCCCAGAAATATCAAATAACCAAAGGATGGAAGAGCTAGCGGGAGGCCCCATCCGGATCTCCACATAACCCCAAGGGATCAGGACAGTCTGGATGTCAGAGGAAGAAGATAGACTAAGGTAGGATTTTTGCAGTAAAGTTGGGGACCCCTCCAGTAGGATTCTCGGACAGCCCCTGGGAGAGTGTGTGCATTAAAGATCACCATGGGGTTTACTCAGAGGTCACACTTACAGAAGAAAATCATATATGAACCTTCATTCAGATGTAAATTCACACTTCTGGACAATGGACTTTAATGATTTCCAATCAGTAAACTATTATTTTAATACCCAGAGCCTGGTCCTGTCTGGGTCATTATAGCCTCTCACCTGATGGGAAGCATCAATAGACTATATTTATTTATTTATTTTTAACTTTTATATACCGATCTTCTTGCATGGGATACAAATCAAACCGGTTTACAGTGAAACAATAACCTCGCATGAGAGCGTTACATAGAACATGAAACACCGAATAAACTTTGAATAAAAAATTAAGAATAGAAAACATTAGATAGCATTAAACATTAAACATTAGATAGCATTAAACAGTTGGGGCTTGATTGCACCAATGATAAACAGGGAGCTTTTTAACATTGTTTGGGCCACAAGTGAGAGCTTACCCCATAAAAAGAATCCGCCCCTTCAGGGATTGAGTCAAGAGTAGGATAGACTATCTAGCTGGAGAAGCCCCAGAAGATATAAATTTATTGTGCGCCCTGAAGGGAGTTACTATTTCCTAAAAAAGGAATTATACATGTTTATTAATCCCTTCAAAAAAATGTTGGAGATTTGTGAAGCAAGACTTGCCTTGGGTAAATCCATGCTGGTTGTGTTCCATTAAACCATGTCTTTCTATATGCTCTACGATTTTGATCTTTAGAACTGTTCCACGATTTTTCCCAGCACTGAAGTCAGGCTCACTGGTCTATAGTTTCCCGGATCACCCTGGAGCCCTTTTTAAATATCAGGATTCCACTGGCCACCCTCCAGTCTTCAGAATCAATGGACAATTTTAATGATAGATTACAAATTACTAGTAATAGATCTGAAATTTCATTTTTCAGTTCTTTCAAAACAATGAGGTGTATACCATCCAGTCTAGTTGATTTGCTACTCTTGAATTTGTCAGTCTGGTCTACTACATCTTCTAGTTTCACTGTGATTTGGGTTATTTCATCTTGAAAATAGTCTCCTGAACGGGTATCTCCCCAACCTCCTCCTCAGTAAACAGCGAAGCAAATAAATCTTTTAGTCTTTCCGCAATGGCCTATCTTCCCTAAGTGCCTCTTTAACCCTTCTATCATCTAACAGTCCAAACAAGTCCCCCCTGCTTTGGATATATTTAAAAAAAATTTATTATGAGTTTTTGCCTCTACGACCAACTTCTTTTCAGATTTTCTCTTAGGCTGTCTTATGAATGTTTTACATTTAACTTGCCAGTGCTTATGCTTTTTCCTATTTTCTTCAGATGGATCTTTCTTCCAGTTTTTGAATGAATTTTTTTTTGGTTAAAATAGCCTATTTCACCTCACATTTTAACCATGCAGGCAATCATTTCACCTTCCTCCCACCTTTCTTAATGCATGGAATATATATGGACTTCTAAGATGGTATTTTTAAACAATATCCATGCCGTTTGTAGATGCTTAAACTTTAAAGCTGCACCTTTCAGTATTTTTAACTATTTTCCTCATTTTATCAACATTTTTCTCTTTTGAAAGTTTATTGCTAGATTTACATATTATTCCACTTCCAGTCATTAGTTCAAATTTGATCATGTTAAGGTCGGTATTCAAAAGCCATTTAGCCATGTAAATGGATACATTTACAGCTAGAATTTAGCCGCATAAGGCTAAATTCTAGCCACATCATGACTTATATGGCTAAAATTAAGCGCATAAGTCAGGGGTATCCCAGGGGCAGGTGGAAGACATTTCCAAGTGGAACATAGTTAGCCGCATAAGTTAAATGGCCAACTCCGATATTCAGAGTTATCCACTTAACTTATGTGGCTAACTCTGGTTGCACCATAGGGCTGTCTTAAAGTTGGCTGGATGTCCTGATCAGGCTAACGTTAAGATAGCCAGTGATATTCAGTGGTGCAGCCGTGCTGCTGAATAGCCCCGTTAAGTTAGCTGGATAGCTATATCCGGCTAACTTAACTAGCCACTCCGTGGCTGAATATCAGCTCTGTTATGATCCCTTCTACTCAGCTTGCCCAAGGATTTAGAGTAGCCCTTAAAGCCTATCAAACTTGCATTTTGGAAGCTAAGAAAAAGCACTTCTCTGCTTTAATAAACAATGCTGGCTATGATCCGAAAACTCTTTTCAACATCGTAAGAAGTTTAACCAATCTAACACACCAAATGTGTGATCTTCCAATACTTTTTCTGCTGAGTCCTTTCTCAAATTTTTCAACTTTGTCTTAATTTCATCAACATTCCTAATTGGTATTCCGACAAAGCTATTTGTATGTTCCCTCCTTGGGAACATTTTGACTATGTTTCTTCATTAGAACTGATCCGGGCAGTTTGAAAGGTGCCAAGCCAGCAGGCGCTTGTGATGGGGAGGGCTACCACCAATGCTGATCACCTTGTAACAGCTAACATCCAAGGTAAAAAGACAAAAAAAATTTGAAAAAACTGCCTTTGAAACTGAGAAGAGATTTCTGTGGGGAAAGCCATGATTCTGAGACCCGCCCCCTCCCCTGACATCATCGCAAACGGATCCGGGCAGTTTGAAAGGCGCCAAGCCAGCAGGCGCCGCTCGCCGAAGGGGTGCGACAAAAGGGCACTCCCCTTTGTGCACCCTTTGTGTTATTTGTTTAATATGCTCCTTGTTATACCTTTTGCTTAATTGTTAAGAACTTTGATTTTGATGATTTTATTTTTGTAATCTCTTAGCCTCAGGTACAAAAATTTTAGATTGTAAGCCTTTTTAGGGGATAGTGAATTACCTATTGTACCTTATTGTAAACCGATGTGATATCTCTTTTTGAAATGAACATCGGTATATAAAAATCATAAATAAATAAATAAAATAAATTAGAAGTTTCTAGTCTTACTGCAAAATCTAATACTACAACTTGCCCACATGCTCTTTGTTCTTCTTCTTTGTTTAAAGCTGCTAAAGATACACTGGCCCCACTCTTTTCTCGATTAATCAATCTTTCTCTTAAAGAGGATATCATCCCAGACAGCATAAAATAAGCAGTGGTCCATCCACTACTAAAAAAATAAAATCTCGATCCAAAGAATCTTTCTAATTACAGACCCATCTCTTCCTTACCCTTTTTAAAAAAAAATCCTTGAAGCCTCAGTTTTGACTCAGTTATCAGACCACTTTGAAAAATTTGAGATCCTTGACCCCCATCAGTTTGGTTTCCACCATACACTCAACACAGAACTTTTACTTCTCTCTTTATTTATTTATGAACTTTTTTTATACCGACATTAGTGGGAGACATCATATCGGTTTACAATAAACTAAAGGTAGAAAATACATGGAACAGGAACGTGTCTTTGACAGACACGTTCAGAAGAGGCATTGATAACGGCCATCAGTTCATTCTAGTTTCTATGGATATTTCATCGGCTTTCGATACCGTGGATCATAACATTCTGCTCTTCCACCTACAAGAGGCAGGCTTATCTAGTACAGTTTTAAACTGGTTTCGCTCTTATTTGTCAAATCGATCACAACAGGTAAAAATTCACAAGGAACGCTCAGCGCTCTCTCATATCAAAACTGGAGTCCCTCAAGGCTCCGCTCTTTCCTCTCTATTGTTCAATATTTACTAAGCACCAATTTGTAAAATCTTATCAAATTTGACAGATATGAATAAATTATATGCAGATGACATACAATTCCTCATTCACATCCATTCATCCTGGATTGACACACAAAATCATATCAATCTTTGCTTTTCCTCAATCAAATCTTGGTTAGAGCATAACAAATTAACACTGAATATGTTAAAAACTGAATTTTTCTCATTATCCAGTCCATACATCCCCTTTTCTCAATCGACTATTTCACTCAATTCTTCTTTTTTCACAATTAGACAGCACCCTTTCTTTCAAGCCACAAATTCTACAGGTTATAAGACAAGGATTTTTTCACCTTCGTCTAATTGCAGGCCTTAAAAAGTTATTGTATCCGTTTGAATTTCGTATAGTTCTTCAAGCATGCATTTTTCCCAATTGTCGATTATTGCAATATCCTTTACACTGGTCTCCCACTCTCTACCTTAAGACCCATTGAGTTACTTTTGAATTCAGTTGCTCAACTCTTGACAGGTACTAAGCGATCGGATCATATCACACCTATCCTTATCGATCTTCATTGGCTTCTTTTCACTGTAGTATCAAATATAAACTTGCTATGACTGTACACAAATTAATCCATAATGACTCTTGTCCTTGGGCAAACTCATTACTCAAGTTCTATCAACCAGCACACTCTCTGCATTCCTCACAGAGCAACTTTCTTGAAGTCCCCTCACCAAAAATGGCATGCCTTCACCTTACCTGTGAATGTACATTCTCTATTGCAGCCCTGGAATTTTGGAACTCTCTATGCATGGAATTAAGGCACTCTGATTCTTTAAAAAGATTTCAGAACTATGCTAAAACCTTTCCTTTTTAGGTTTGCTTATTTTTAATCTTATTTTATTTATTTATTTATTTATTTATTATTTTTATTATACCGAGTTTCATGATGGAATCACATCAACCCGGTTTACAATTAACAATGTGAGTAAAGGCAGAGAGTAACATAGTAAAACATTTCCCAATTCAACGTCACATATAGAATGAAACTTAACAGGTATAATAACAATATTTAGGATGTGAGAAAGTTACAAAAAACAGGGAAAAATAACTAGGATCTGAAAGGGGAGGAAATTGAAGGAAGAATATTAACATTTTATCCAACTGTATCAATTAATAAATATGTATAGTATAAAAATATAGATGAGTAGCAAAAATGATCAAATATGATGCTGTTGTGAATTATAATAATAAGATGCTGTGACTGCGTATGAAGTTAGTGGGTTTATTACAGTTCACTAACTTTGTGTTTGTGCTGATGGGTGGGGAATTTAATCCAGTTCTGGGAACGCTTTTTTTTTAGTTTGAAGTGTATGTTACTGTATTTTGTTTTATGTCCTATATTTTATTTTATGTAAATTTTATGCCTGTTAATTGCTGTAAATTGCCTAGACCACTTGTGCATTAGGCGATTCACAAATTGAATAAAATGTAAAAATCTTAATGTAAGTGGTCCCACCACCATTACCTTTCTCATCAAATCCTGCGTTTCACTATGAATTAGATCTAAAATAGATCCCTTTCTCATCAATTCCTGAACCAATTGCTCCCCTTCCCCAAAAGGTTGCTCAGTTCCTTACAAAACTGAATCCCTCTTCCCTACACCATCGTCTCATCCACGCATTGAGATTGCGGGGCTCTGCCTGCCTCTGGTGACCTGCGCGTGGAACAGGGAGCATTTCAGAGAATGCTACCCTGGAGGTTCTGGATTTAAGCTTTCTACCTAAAATTCCTAAATTTGTCTTCCAGAACCTCCCTCCCACATTTTATTTTATTTATTTTATTTATTAGTGGTTTTTATATACCGCTCATCCTTTGGAACATCTGATCGGTTTGCAGAGTAACAGCAAATTCAGCAACAAGCTTTACATGTAACTTAGTGAGTAACAAAGTAGGCAGAAGGAAGGAGGTAGGTAAATAACAAGAGCGAGGTGAGGCGGAAGAAAGTGGGAGATAACTATGTCGTTCGTGCCTCAAATGTACCACGACAGCCGGCTCCTCCCCAGCACTGTCTAAAATCCTATCTAGGTGACGCGTGAGGTCCAGCCAGGTGGCTGGTGTCCTCACGCCCACCAGCCACCCGGCTGTCAACATTCCTAATACTCAAATCACCAATTATAACGCCAACCTTACCCTTCCCTCTTGGGCAGTTTGCTTTGTTGTATCTCACCCAGATGCTTTAGCAATTAAGCAAGTAACACATTTAAATAAATAAATAATCAGTTAGCCAGCTGCTAGCCATGGGGGTGGGTGCTAAGTGGTATTAAGAAGTAAGGGAACCATGCAGAGGAGTGGCCTGCAGAATGCTTTCCAGCATAGATTTTTGGGGAGAGTTTGTGTGGGGGAGAAGGGTGTTGGTGTATTGGGGCAAGGTGTGTATGAGGTGATATTTATATGGCTGTGTACGTGGATGGGCTGTGTTGGGTTTTGGGCACTACTTGTTGGGAAGTGTGGGAGGAAGTGTGTGGGGAGTGGGGTGGTAGGCAGGTGTGTATGGGGGTACATAAGTGTGATGAGTGTAGTTGCACGGTATGTGGATATATATAGTGTGACAGGAGGGTGTAGGTGCAGTGCAGGGATATATGGTGAGTGGGTATATGGCAGGGGTGGCCAACTCTGGTCCTTGAGAGCCACAAACAGGCCTGGCCAAGATATCCACAATGAATATGCGAGAGGTATATTTGCATGCACTGCCCCCATTGAATGCAATTCTATCTCATGCATATTCATTGTGGATATCCTGAAAACCAGACCTGTTTGTGGCTCTTGAGAACCAGAGTTGACCACCCCTGGCATATGGTATGTGAGGAGGGTGTAGGTATGGTGCAGAAACTAGATTTCCATGCCTACAATTGGGGAGAGAAGGCAGGCCTTCGGGCTGGCAGGTAATTTCACTATGCTGAGACCTGTGCAGAGACCCTAGTTCCAATCCCAGCTTCAGCAACATGCTCTCATAAATATGGGACAGCTGTGTGAATGACTATAGTGACTGAGGACCCGGAAGGGATGAGGGGAGAAGTTCACAAATTAGAAGTAAACAAATCTATTGTCATCATATTTTATTCAAGGATATTCATGCATAGCTAACTGTATCCAGGTAATTCTGAAAACATGAAGTCTAAACTACAATCACTGCACTGAGAAGGTGCAGAGCAAGGCAACCAGTATGATAAAGGGATAGGAAAGGCTAAAGAGGATAGGGCTATTCAGTTTGGAAAAGAAATGGCTGAGGGTGGATATGATAGAGATCGACAAAATAGTGAGAGGACTAAAATAAGTAAATAGGTGAAAGGTAAACTCCATGAAGTTAGCAAGTAGCACATTTAAAACAAATCAGAGAAAATTCTTTTCACTCAATGCACAATTAAGCTCTGGAATTTGTTGCCAGAGGATGTGGTTAAGGTAGTTAGCTTAGATGGGTTTAAAAAAAGGTTTGGATAAGTTCTTGGAGGAGAAGACCTTAAACTGCTATTAGTGATTTAGGGAATAGCCACTGCTATTACTGGAATCAGTAGCATGGGATCTACTTATTATTTGGGTACTTGTCAGATACTTGTTTCCTGGATTGGCCACTGCAGGAAACAGGATGCTGGGCTTGATGGATCCTCGGTCTGATTTCTTATGTTCTTTTTACATGGTATTTCAGCAAAACACAAGTAGCCACCTCCAAAGTGGATGACCTGGAATTATATCCTGGCACCTAAAATACAAAAATAGTTGGGATGTGAATTCTAATCCTGGTCTGCCATTGACTCTCTTTGTGACCATTAGGCTGTTTGTCCAGCTACAATGTTACTGATTCTCCTTGAAAGATGCCATGCAGTGTCTGCAACCAGAAGTGGCTGCAAGTCTGTTTCTTAAGTGCATTCTCTTTGGTCTTTGGAAATGTAAATTTCCATCCAGTCTTCTAGGTAGCGTCCAAGATACCCACTTTAGGAACAGGACTAGAAGGATCACAAGGCTGGTAGGGATTGGGTTGTGCCAACACAACTCTTTCATAGACTCTGACTATAAAACCTATCTTACCTATCTTCTGGGAGGGAACGGCAGTGCAAATCCAGAGAAACACATGCCCCATGCAGCACACATGATCAGCTCCCTGTATGGCAAATGTATGCCACCCACTTTAACACTGGCAGTCCAGCTTCCAGAGCAAAAAAGGAAGCTACTGAGCAGTGCAGAATTAGGGCGAATGTATTTCTTCCCTTCCACATTCTTGGTGAATTAGCAGCAAGGGCAAGGAATATTGACTGTTCCATCACTAAATGCCAGTAAAGTTTTATCTCCATGACTGAAGCAGCTTGGAAGCTGGACCGTCCCCAGAACTGAAAGCCTGAATGAAGGTTCAGATTAATGCTCCCCCCCCCCACCATGACGTGTGCGGGAGAAAAGCACAAAGGGTCCTCGTGAAAGAGCGAGCCACCTTTCACCGCCATTCATCGTTAAAGCGGAGCAGATGAAGTGACTCACGGATTGGCACACCAGTCTGCACCAGCCTGCCGAAGCCCAGCGCTGCAAACATTAGTCACTGTTTCTGCTTCAACAGAAAAATAAGCAGAAACAAGAGACATTTGGCTTCCTGCCTCCGCCTGGCACTCAGGCAACCTGGGAACTTTTGTCATGAAGCAGGCGCCAAGCTGGTGGCGTTCCCAAGACCGATGTAAGACGAGTTGCTATGTTTTCCCCACAGCATTTCGCAGTCGTCTGGGTATTTAATGCACAACGTCTAGTATCAGGCCCATCACCGGGCCAAGGGGCTTCCCAGGAAATCAAGGCCCCCTTGAGGGATGTGGCCGGCTGACCCAGGTTCCCTGTGGATGATGCGGTCACTCGCTCCAGTGGCTGTGTAGGAGCTCTGGAGAGCTTCTTCATCTCTCGCTGCAACCTGCAGTGCTGGTGCCCTTCCCAGATCCCAGAGGAAGTGGCCTGGGCTAACTCTCCCTCACCGTGCTCAGAGCACAGGGACCCTGCCACCAGGGGACGTGCCTGCCCATAAGACGAGCGTGTGGCAGGGGGCGCGTGCTCGGTCCTGCTAGGTCATGCTGCAAAGGATTCTCCATCCTGCACAAATGCGCAGGCCGCTCAGTCTGTGTTGTGAGTAAATCTTTATGGAGAGCCAGGGACGAGAACAGATTACATTAGCCCCGCAGGCACTTACTTTTAAACCATACTAAAATATTCTCTTCATGTGATTTACTTAAATACTTTCATGCACAGCCCTAATCCTACCCTGGTAATACCAGAATATCGATTTAACATTTTCTGTTTCCATCCCATAGGAAGTGAGACGCACGCACGTCTAATAGACAAAAACCAGCTGTTAGTGACGCCAGGGCTACGAACTCTGCTCCTGGGTCTGATGCTGTGTGACCTCCCTGCGCCTCAGTCCTCACGCCCGGCTCTGCCGTTTCCAGTGAGTTGAGGGATGTCATGTTGAAGGAATGTCTTCACAAGTCACATTTTATTAAGGAAGAACAATCAATGTAAATACGACAGATCTTTCACCATTTCCTCGGAAGAAGCAGAAGGTAAATGATTAATATATAGCGAGGTGACCTAGCCCATATCTGTACAGCGATCTATTGAACAAATTGTGTGAGGACCTGAAGATATGGACCTTTTATTGTGGTGTAGCTATGAAGGCGGGGGCGGGGGCGGGGCCACACTCACTACCTGAGCTCAGTGTGCACACCTGAGCTCAGTGTGCACAGTGTGCACTACCTGAGCTCAGTGGTTTTCCTAGCATGTAGACAGACGGACTCAGGACCAGTGGGTTATTGCTCCCCTGCCAGTAGATGGAGACGGAGCAAGCTGACGTCACAGTGTATATACTCCTGCAGTGACCCCAGCCTGCCAGTATTCTCCGTCTCCAGCAGATGGTGGACCTGCATCTCCCTATGGGGATTGCTTTGAGCTTTTTCAAAGAAGAAACTTGAAATTCTAAATTCAGGAAAGAAAGCCCCGCTCTCCTGCGGTGATGCCTAAAGGTCCCTCCCCTAGTTGAGAATTCCTGAGGTGATTTCCGTGGCCCCTCAGAGGTGTGACTGGGTCCGGTAGCTGGGTTTCCCGGCGTGGACTTAGCAACTAGTTCAGCTGAAAGGCAGCAGGTACAGGAGGCAGAGTGCAGTGGTAACGGCAGATGCCCTCTCCCCCGCAGCCGGAGACCGTCTCTGTACGTGCGTCAGAATGGCTTACACCATCGCTGAATGGCCATTCAGCGATGGTGCTGGTAAGCAAGAAGCCTAAGCGCCTTTCTCTCTGTGTTGCCTGTAATATTCGGGCTTCTCAGTCTGACCTGGCTTCTAACCTGTGTCAGTGCTGCTCAGGGAGAGTTGTCTTCCTTGGGTTTTGCTAAGCCTGGCTCCTCCCATTGTGATGATGGGTTGGTTACAGCCTTGACTGGAGAGACACCAGACCTTGGTTCTCCCTTGACTGGCTTCTCCGTGGGCGAGGGCAGTTCTGTGGGACCAGCTCCAGTTCCTTCTGGGCTTGGTCTGGATCCGGCTGCTTTTTCTTGGGTGGAGTTTTTTCAAGGCTTACAAGCTTTTCTTCAGGCGCAGTCCTCCACGTCATCCATTCCTGTCAGGTTGGACCCTCAGCCGGTGGCTCCTCCCTCTTCCAGTCCTATGCTCACGCACCAGAGCTCGCCCCGGCTCCCTGCGTGTGTTCCTGACAGGAATCCGGATGGCATTGATGATGAGGTAGATCCTGACTCCTTGGAAGATGGGGAAATTCCTCCAGGACTGGTGCCATTTTGAACCTTGTTGCGGTTCTTCATTAGAGATGAACTGCCGGCCCTGATTTCCCAGACTTTGAAACAGCTGGGTGTCCCTGGTTTGGATGCGATGTCAGAGCCGAAGAAGAGTCCCATTTTGGTTTCCTTACGTAAAGCCTCTTGTTTTTTTCCCTGTGATGGATGCCATTCAGGAATTGATTGATCTGGAATGGGACACCCCAGAGGTAAATTTTAAAGGGGGTTGGACACTGGAAGACCTGTAGTCCCTGGATCCGGCTGTGAGTGAGCGTTTGCGTTTTCCCAAAGTGGATGCTCTGGTACGTGCTGTGTCTAAGCGGACGACTATCCCCGTAGAGGGAGGAGTGGCCTTGCAGGATGTACCTGATAGAAGGATTGAGGCTATTCCCAAGCAAACCTTTGAGGTGGTGGTGATGAATTTACAGATTACCTCCTCTTGTGACCTAGTGGTGAGATCTTGTCTGCTTCTCTCTCCGGAGGTTGATGATTCTGGAGGGACAAATAAAAATCACAACACCCCATAGTACTCCAAAAATCAAGGAGGCCCATTTTCAGCACCACTTATCCGGCCAAGTAGTGGCAGCTGAATATCTCCCCAGGATCAGTGGTCACCACTTAGCCAGATAACTACTTATCCTGCTAAATGGTAGACGGTGTGGAGGTGTAACTTATCCAGGTATCTCTGGTGGCCAAGGAGACCTAAAGTTAGCCGGCTAACATTTAGACAGCCGGGTATATTCAGTGGCGCAGCTGCTGAAAATCCCGGCAAAGTTAGCTGGATATGTTTATCCAGCTTAAGTAGGTCAGCCGGATAGCGGCTGAATCTGGGCCTCGATAAGACCATAGTCACTGGACTTTCGATGCAGGCTAGCAGGATCAATCCAATTGCTCAGCAAAGAGGTTTTAGCCAATACTGAAAAAGAAATAGGGGAACCTCTGGGAGAAGGTCACCTGTTAGTATGCAGGTAAGAATCTACCGCTGCAGGAACCACCAGGGGGGGGCACTGTGTCACGATGGTACATTCCTCTAACCTTCCCACTAGGATAATATCTCTCAGCGGGGCAGGTGACTTCAGGATCCTCCCACTGAATATGCATGAGCTAGATTTGCATACCGTGGAGGCAGAGCATGCAAGTCTAGCTCATGCATATTCACGGTGGGGATCGTGAAATCACCTGTGCCACTGTGAATACCCTGAAAATCACACTTGTTTGTGGCACTCGAGGAGCGGAGTTGCCTATCCCTGAAAAGGGGTCCTGCGACTGTAAGGAGAAAGGGTTAGGCCACTTCAGCAGGAAGTTTAGAGTAACTGTACTCGTTAGATTGGTTGCCAGTCCAATGGGGAATGACACACAGAATACCCTCCACTATTCACAATATTACTAGCCCTTGGCTACTTTCAAGCCTACACGTTCATGTCCCCTCCTACAACTTAAGGTCATCGAGGCAATGCTCACTTGAAGCACCATCTCCAAGACTTGCTAGATTGGCAGTTACACGAGGCCGAGCCTTCTCGGTTGCAGGTCCCACTATTTGGAATTCAATCCCTCCGTCCGTTACTCAGTGCCAAAGATTTGAAGAAAGCCTTGAAAAGCTGCTTATTCCGACAGGCACATCCCAATGCCAGCAATGTGAAGCAAACGTCCTTCACGGCCAGCGAGCTTATGCTTTAGTGCCCAGTCTGGCGCGACTGGTTTTATAGCGCCCGGTTTGCAGGGTTCAGCTTGTCTGGATGCCTCTTGTTATTTGTTTTTTCTTTTATTGTGAACGTTTTTTTACCGTAACTTGCCCCGAACATTGGAGGGCACGGGTAACAAGTTCTGTTAAATAAATAAATCAATAAATAATTGTGTGTGCTGGATTTATTCCAGTGCTATTTTGTTAGTGATGTCTTCTCTCTAACAGGGTCATTTTTCAAATCGCGGGCGCTATTCTTGCGAAATTTATAGGAAAATGATAAATCCAGGCCTAAGTTTGTTTGCGTTTACATGGCGGACTTTGTTTTCACATGTGGTGTCATTTGATGCTTCTTTGATTATACTCCACCAAGAAGGAATAAAAACCTTTTTTTCTATAAAATAAACCTGGATAAGGAGGCTTCCATATTCCAGACCTCAGGAACATCCAAGGAGTTGTGATCTGAAACCTGTATGAAGGGCACTGGACCTGAGAGCAGGAGGAACCGTGCTGGGACCTCTCTGACAGACGTGAGGTTCTGAATGAGGAGAACACCCCTGAAGGCAAGAGCGGTGAGTGGCAGAGAACAGAAAGACAGAGGCAGACTACAAATGTAAAAAGTAAAGGAAAAAACGGACAGAGTCTCTCTCTTCAAGTGACCCTGTAAGCCTTAAGCCTATATTAGGAAATAAATGTGATCGGTTATCAGGTGAAAACCGGGCAGATATGATGGAAGGATCAGACCCCCACAGCTGCCTGCAGATGTGGCGGTGAGGACACCGTCCAATCAAAGAGCTTAATCCACCTTTAGTAGTACAGAAAGAAAACCAGCGTGTAGCCAGAAATAATACACGATGTCCATGCGTCATGCACCTACGCTTCCCCCATGCCTTTCTCCCTGTGAAGAAGCATTAAGTCAAGCAGTGCAAGGAAGGGAGGCTCTCCTGGAAGGCTGAGGGGTCCATCTCTCCGCTCCTTCCATAGTGCGGTCATACTGTGCGAGGGATGTGATGATTGGGAATCCTGGGAGATGCCTCAGAATTAGATTCAGAGCTCTCTGTCACCACCAAGCAGAGCAGAAAGGAAAAGCCTTTCCTACAGACAGCAAGAGTTCTGCATTTGCAGGGGACTTTCATTGTATTTCATGTGTTCAGGACCCAGGGAATAAGCAGGATTGTCTTCAGTATGACTCACAGTTTCTAAATATCATGCGCGGTCAAGCTGGACTCACCCTAGATGTATTCAAGTTACATAATCTGCATAAACCCGGCTATAATTATGCCAAAGATGAATCCAGAAGACAAATTGATAAGATTTATGTAAAAAGTATTTGGAATTTAGTCATTTGGTCCATTAGATTTTACTAAGAGGTTTTGCAGATAAAAAGATGGGGGGTTTTTTGGTTTTTTTTTTTACAAGAAGCCAAAAGTTATTCACTGTTCAAAGTATAAAAGAGAGCCCTTTTCTGAGATCTGAGGTCCTTACAGAGGGGTGGCTTCTGGTCCCTGGGCGTGAGGGGGAGAGCGCTGGGACAGGCAGCTGTAACTCAGGCCCAGAGAAAGCAGAGACAGTGCTGTCAGGGTTGCAGCGTGGAGCACACCCCACAGAGCTGCTCGGCTGGGTCTCTTCTTTTTATGCAACTTTCCTTAAAGGGAAAATATTGATCAGGGTGAAACTCTCTGGGAATTCCCCAGTCGGATCCAGATGGGAGTCAAGCTCTAATCTGACTAATAGTGGTACCAGACAAAGCTCTTAAACCTTTGGGTAGAAGGAAATCACCGGGTTCTAACGGGCTTACATTTGAATTCTGTTCTTCTTCCAGTTTAAGACTTTTTACATTTTTTTACACCTAAAAATTTTGATTTTGTCCTCTGCATTTTCTATTTTGGGCAGAAGACTGAATTTACAGTTTATTGCTCCACTCCAAAATGTTTTGCATGTCCCATAGTTCAACAAAGAATTAGAAACGTTGAAGAATCTTATAAAATCACTAAAGGCACTGGAGCCTGGTTCCTCAGACACCGCATTTAACTCTGCTCCCAGCTTCTGGAGCAATAGATCTATTTTTATTAATGTAACAAACTAAAGGGTCACCTGAAACTGCAAACAGCAGATGACTAAGTGGACATCCCTGTCTCACCCCCGACTGGACAAGGGAGGGTTTGCCTATCCAGCCATTAAGTATTCGTTGACTTTCTGCTTTCTAGTAAAGAATCTTTGTCCAGCTCCAGAATACCCTCATTTAATAATACACAAGAAAGACAATTATGATTTTTCTATCCACTAAATAAGTTCTTCTTACCTGACTCAAAGATTCCTTTGATACAGATAAGAGAATGGGCACTATTCCTACCCCTTGGACCACAAAACTGGACCTTATCAATAAGATCTTCTGCAACGTATCCTAACCGGTAAGACTGAAGTTTAGCTAGCATTTTATAATTCGCAAGGCTATCTTGCCTACCAACCGTTTATACAGTAATGTTGATAGTCACTGATACTAGGATTCATTTTTGGTTTTTAATGCACGCTAAATCGAAATAGTGCGCATACACCATTTACAGTTTAGTGCCCACTATTTTGATTTAGTGCAAAGTAAATGACAACAAAAATTTAATGAAAAAATAAAACGAATAGGAAAAACAGAGATGAATGTGAGAAGAAAGAACGTTTTCAAGTTCCACCTCCCAAATTGAGACTGAGAGGGAGAAAGCTCATTCCACTTAATAATGCATTATATACCCTGTCTGGAACCAGACAAAGGATATCTGAAAATTGGAGAATTTCTTTAGAAAAGAGAGTGAAAGTTATAAAAACCTTCTGAAGGCTGGTTTCTCCTCTTATCCTCACTAAACAGTTTGATTTTTGCAGTTACAATGGAAGAATCAGCTACATTTGATAAGGAGAAATATTACTTAATTGTCTAATGATGATTAATTTTTACATTCATGTTTATTCATCTTTACATTCATTTTATAACCTCGGTGTATATGATGCACGCAGGCTATAAAATGCCAGGACATATGTGCGCACAAACATGCGAGCCGCACAAGTTCAGACTTCTCCAAAGAAGGAGCGGCTTATTCTTGGGATAAGCGCATTGAACTCTATTTACCCCTCGGGATCCTGCCAGCTACTTGTGAATGTTGGACACAGGATGCTGGGCTTGATGGACCTTCGGTCTGACCCAGTATGGTGAGTCAATTGTTCTTTTCTGATAAGTAGTGGCACTTAGCCGGATAAGTCTGATAAGCGCTATTTGTCCATCTAAGCAGCAGTTTTCAGATTTTTCCAGCTATCTTACATTCCCGGATACTTCTAAACAAAGGGCCATTTATCTGGGTAATTCTAACGGCAAAGGCGCTACTTAGCCAGATAAGTCAGAATTCAGCCAGATAAGCGTGCGCAAATGATATATCCGCAGATTTGTATTTCAAATTCTGAAGGGATATGTGAATAGAGTTTGCTCATGTTATTCAGACACATTTACCCCATAAGCTGAATTGAAATAAGGACCTAGCTGTCGCTGCATTATTTCATGGGCTGATAAAGTGAATTTCTCTTTTCTTTGTTTTGTATGTGTTTATAGTCTGTCCTGTTTTATTTTAGAATGATAATTGTGTATATTTACTTGTACACGGACTAATATTAAATATTAAAGAGGTAAGTGAGTCGGGGATTACATAACCTGCACGCATCAATGAAATTACCAGTTTTACTAATTAGTCGACCAGTCTGCCCAGTCCATCTGCAGCTAGTGAAGACCCTCCTGGCCCTTCAGCCTGACCTTCCCCCGTTTCACTCAGATCCCCACCATCGTATTTTCACTTTAATGATGTTTACGATCGGTTACTCCAGATATTAAGCAGGAGTAAATATACGCAAGTAAAAGATTTACCTTTAGTAACTTAACGCATAAATGTTGGACCCTCACCAGAAAGCCCCCGGCCTGCGCCTTTTCTACATGGGCGAATTAACTGCTGGTCCCCAATTTACCACTCTATGTCGTGGTTTTTAAAATAGTGTGCACTCGCATTCCTGCCATTTTATGCACACACGAGCTATTTTATAGACGCACATCTTTTGAAAATTCTCCTCTTAGTCTTTATATGATGTAAAGAGAGTGATAAGGGGGCATCGTTAAGGCACCTTCAGGATCCCTGAATTCATTCTAAAGCCAGAGATGTCACTGGGTTAACATTTCATGCAAAACTTTATGTGAGACAGAAACTAAGGTACAGAACCAGTGATGACAGAGTTATGCTGGGGTTACAGAACCTATGGAGCAGTTCCTGATTGAATGAGGGGGCATATCGTATCTCCTAAAACTAGGGCTGGCAATTTACTCAACGTGTGCCACCAGTGGCACGCAAGATGAGTTTTAGTGGCATGGCAGCAGCAGCCTAGCGCTGAATGAGAAGAGGACCACCGGAGCCATCATGGATCTTATCCTACAGCGGTCAAAGAAGAGATCTGGTATGGCCACCATGGATCCCATTCCACAGCAGCTGAAGATGAGGCCTGGCAAGACCACAGAGATCACATCCCACAGCCACGTGGATCCTATCCTGTGGTGGTGGAAGAGAAGACCAAGAGAGGTAGGCTTGGAGTGAAAACCTGAGTATGAGTAAGAGAGCCTGTGTGAGAGAAAGCATATATATGTCTTAGAAAGAAAGTCTATGTGAGAGCATGTGTGTGTGAGAGAGTAGGTATATGTGTTTGAGCAAGAGAGAGAGGGGGAGTGTGTCTGAGAGCATATCTTTGTGTGTGAAAGAGAGAGAAGGGGGAGTGTGTGTGTGAGAGAGAGAGAGGGGAGTGTGTTTGAGAGAGGGAACATATATGAGAGAATGTGTGTTTGTGTGTGTGAGAGACAGCATCTGTATATTTATTTATTTGATTTATTTTCCACTTTTTCAGGCACTTCAAAGTGGATTACATTCAGGTACTGTAGGAGGAATGTGTGTGATAGCATGTGTGTGTTAGAGGAAGTGTCTGACAGCATGTGTATGTGTGTTAGATGGAGTGTGTGTGACAGAATATGTGTGTGTGTGTGAGAGAGAGAGGGAGTGTGTATAAGAGCCTGTGCATGTGTGTGTGAGAGAGAAGAGGACTGAGTGCACGTGTGTGTGAGAGATAAAGTGGTGTGTATGAGCGTGTGTGTGTGCATATGTGTGTTTGTGAGAAAGAGGATTTGTTTGTGAGAGAGAGTGTGTGTGTAAGAGAGCATGGGTGTGAGTGAACAAGTATGTGTGAGTGTGTGAGAGAATATGAAGAATGGATAACATTTGTGTGTTGCCCCCTCCCATCCCACAACAATCTCAGGATGACTGGAAATTAAAAGTTTCCAGGTATGTAGAGTGGGAAATTTTTTTTATCCTTATTAGTTTTAATTATTGGGTGTTATTTGATGTCTCTATGGTTTTAAAATATTTTATTGGCGTTTGTAAATTTTAAACATTTTTATAGGAGGTTTTAATTATTGAATTTTATTCTATTTGTCAGGTATTTTAAAATATTTATACTTTTTATGTTCAAATCTTTTTATTAGCAAGAATATAAAAAACATGAACGAAGGATAATACATTAAAAAAAACCAAAAAACTAGACATGTACAAAAGCAGAACATATACAGCTGCCACAGCAAGGAAAAACAGAGCTTAGCAACAGGATAGCACTACAATAAAACAAATGTCGTGCATCAGCTTGCTAAGTCCAAAGAGACAAGATATTCATCCAAAGACGACCACACCCGAGACCAGGAAGCAAGATGGCTGCTCTTAATAGCTACACCTTTTCCAAATTTACAATATAAACAAATGGAGTTCCACCAAAATTGCTCATTAAGCAAGTCACTGTGCTTCCAAAAGGATAAAATTAAATGAATTGTGACCGCAAGAAAAAAATCCTATAGTTTGCGAAGGGGGGGAGAAAGAGAAAATGGCAGAGCCACCCCCGAAGAATAACTATAGAGTAAGTGAGTGGGGCATCCAAGTGCAATACCTGGAAAGTCACTTCCCATACCCGATTCCAAAACATAAACGCTGGGGGGCAAAAAAATAGCAGCAGGTCCAAGAGTTATGAGTAGATGCGATGCCAGCTCAAAAGAGCTTCCAAGGAGTCCCCATCGCTCTCTGGGGTATAAAAAGGAAGTTTGAGTTAAGCTAGAAGACAGTGAGATATGCAATGAGGAACACCAATAATATCATCAGGCCACGTCTTCAGAGGAACAAAAGCTTTTCCAGCCCAAGAGGACCGAGAAACTGGGAGTCCTTAAGGGATTTGTAGATCCGAGAGGCTAAATGTCCCCTGGGACCAAAATCCCTATAAAGGGCATATAAGCCGGGAAAAGCAGCAAGACGGAAATGGGAGAGCAAGGTAGAGGTTAAGCAATTTTGAAGCTGTAACCAGGCATAAAACTGAGTTAGAGGCAACGAGTGAGACTCGTATAACACAGGTAAAGAAAGTATAGAACCATTTTGCCAAATCTGAGACAGAAACCAAAGACCCCTGGTATGCCATACGTTCCAATTAAGGGAAGCACCACCAATCCGAATACGCGAATTAAACCAAAGGCGTGCTATGTCGGAGACCATACAATCATACTCCGCGAAAGCCCTATGAGTAGGGCGAAGGATTGGGTGGGCTTTGAGGAACCCAACATTGCTTTTGTTTCATACTGTTTGTTTTATTCTTTTACTTTATTTATTATTTTAGGATGAAGATTTCTGTTGTAGTTATAATTGTCTTTTTATTTTGTTTCAGCCTTGTTTAATTGTGTTTATGTTTTTATGATTATGAAGGTTTTTCTTTTCATCGCCTAGGCCTTTTTGTGTTGGGCAATCCATAAATTTTAATAAATGTAAATGTAAACAGATGTGATCCCGATAACCATCTCCAGGGGGAAGGGATGGATCAAGTCACGTTTGAATTGTACCCAGCATGGAGGGTCTGATAGGGATAGCAATTCTCAGAGCCATCGATGACCCTGCTGCAAGATGAATGCCTGGTGGTAGCTATAAAAGTCTGGGAAATTAACTCCCCCCCCCCCCCCCGACCCTTATCAGCTTTCAATTTGGCAAGAGCAACATGAGGAGACTTCTGATGCCAAAGAAATCAAGAGAGCATCCGATCTACACGCTGATAAAAGTCACGTGAAAAAAAGACAGGAACCATAGAAAAAAACATAATCTAAGCAGGGAGCTAGCACCATTTTAATAGTTTCTAGGCGCCCCCACCAAGTTAAGAGAAGGGGAGACCATTGTAAAACAGACTCATGCAACATATGTAACAGGGATGTCTCAGAATTATGGTGAACGGCTACAAGCAGTGGTTCTAAAGCCAGATTGAAGAGGAATGGGGACATAGGACACCCCTGCCTGGTTCCCCTATGTAATGTAAAAAGGGGAGAAATCTGATTATTAAGGTATAGGAAGGCACTTGTACAATTAGATAGTAATTGGATCCAAAGGGGGCACCGAAGCCAAACCACTTCAAAACCTCTAATAAATAGGGCCATTCAACATGGCCAAATCCTTTATCAGCAACCAGAGAGAGGTCAATGACTAGCAATGAGGAGAGTTCCACCGCTTGGATATGAAAAAACATTCGAGCAGTGTTAGAGATAAGTCGATTTTTAATAAAACCAGATTGGTCAGGATGGATGAGTACCCATCACCATTCTAACCTCTGTTTTTCTTATCAGTTTACTGTTAAATGTAACATGTTGTTATAACTGTGAACCGGGGTAAAGGCTGATAGCTATACCTCAGTATAGAAAACTCTTTAAATAAAATAAATAAATAGTGGCCAAAACTTTTGTAAAAATTTTGTAATCAGTATTTAAAAGGGAAATAGAGTGATAATTGGAAATTAATTGAGGGTCTCTCCCTGGCTAGGACACACCACTACACAAGCTTCTGAGAAAGAATAGAGAGTGTCAGGGTGAGAGAACAGAGCAGTATAGAAAGAGAGAAGCTTAGGAGTTAGCAACGACTGGAAAGCATGGTAAAAGTCCACTGTGTAGCCGTCTGGTCCTGGGGTCTTCCCTCCTTTGAGAGCACCCAGTGCAGATAAGATGTCAATTTCAGTGAGAGGGCGATCCACAGCCACTTTCTCGTCAGCCGTGAGGGCAGGATGAGGCAAATGTGAAAGGAAAGCATTAATGGCAGATACAGACGAAGTGGATTCAGACTTGTACAAATCAGCATAGAAATCACGGAACGCTTGCAAAATATCAGCTTCAGATCTCAAAGTTCCCTCATGCTGGGATTTAATCACATGAATTCATTTCTTTTCCCTTTCCTTTTTCAGGAAATTAGCTAATAAATGACCACACTTATTGTTCTCAGCATAGTAATGAACTTTTTGAACGAAAAGAGATTGCCCAACATGAAGGCTCAGAAGCTTATTGTACTCATATCGTACTTTCAACAACGGAAGGAGGGTAGTGGGGAAAAGGTGAGAAATATGAGCTTTCTCCAGAGTAGCTACAGAATCCTGCAGCCCCCTGATCTCAGCCATTGTGCCTTCTGAACCCGAATGCTGTAACTAATAATCTCCCCTTGAATAGTAGCCTTGAAAGCTGCCCACACTGTGGGCACTGCTACTTCTGGAGTATCATTTTGGTGAAAGTATTCTACAATTTTGCCTCTAAGGTACTCCTGAAAAGTGGTATCTTCCAACAAGGCCGAGTTGAACCTCCGCATACAGTCCTCCACAGAAGGGGAGGGCATGGCTAAAGAAAAAGAAACTGCCACAAGATTGGAAACCAATATGGGCTGTTTGGATGCGGAGGTTACATAAGGGATCAGGGACCTCAAGATCAAAAAATAATCGATGCAAGAATATGTTGTGTGAAGGGAGGAGAAAAAAGTAAAATCCTTGGCTGTAGGGTATAACAAACATCAGGGGTCAGCCAGATCTGCAGTATCTATGAGATTATGCAGTGCTGTGTGCACCCTGGGGAATGTTTATCTAATATAAGATCTAAGGATAAATTCAAGTCTCCGCCCACTATCAGACACGGGGAACCAACCTCCATCAGTTGCAAAGTGACAGCCTGGAAAAAATCTGGGTCATCTACATTAGGGGCATATAGATTTAAAAAAATAAAAATGCTGTGACCCAAAGGAAGCTTTCACCGAGACCCATCGGCCATCAGGGTCAGCAGCGTGGCAAGAAACCTGAACCCCCAGCTTCCTATGAAATAAAATGTTTACCACCTATTTTTTATTTTACGCTGGACTGAAAAAAAATTCCCGACCCAGGCCTGTTTTAATCTGAGAGATTCCACCATAGACAGATGGGTTTCCTGAATCATAACTACGTCAGGAAGAAGGGAGTTCAAATACGACAAAATATTTTTGCATTTAATGTGGCGTGAAAGCCCATTAACATTAGGGAAACGATTTCTAGAGCAGATATAGAGGGCATCGTAGAAACATACATAGAATGAAATAGTACAAGTCCAATAAAAAGGCAAGAGACAATTAATGGTTAAAGGAAAATAATCAGACAGCCTCCCAAAAAACCCCCAAAAACAGAAAAAAGAATAACAGACAAGTGCGGTAAACATTAACCAGAGAACTTAGCCAAATAACTGGCAACTAGAAGTAAAATAAGCCTCAGGGCAGTACCAGAGGTTGACAAGATCCAACCATGACAATAAAGATAAAACCATGAAAGTAAAGACAAAAAAAAATAAAATCATGTAATACAAGTGCGTCATGCATAATATTGTGTCCTACAAACCAAGTGAAGATCTAGAAAGGATGGTCCTTCTGGGCACAGTCAAAGGAGCCCCTTATCCAGAGCTACCGCAACAGGAAGGAGAGACAAGAAAATCACCGGAAGAACAAGACAGTCACGTCACCATCTCTTGTGCAGACTCCAGAGACACAAGAAATGTGTCGCGATCTTCAAGCTTCTCAAAGGACTTGGTTTGGTTATGGCAAGTGACGCGCATCTGCGCAGAGTAGAGAAGGACAAATTGGGCCCCAAGCACCTGTTGCCGGGGAAGAAAGGCCAAAAATGCTTGATGTCTGGCTGCTGTGGTTTTCGCCAGGTCTGGCACAAATAGCTTTAGCGCAAGCTGTAGCGAGCACCTCCAACACTTGCGGATAACGCAGAAGTTTGAAAATGATAGGCCTTGGGAATCGAGAATTCTGGAGGGGCCGAGATAGGATCCTATGCGCATGCTCAATTTCAAATGGTGAGTCAAAGTGAAGCTGCAGACATGCGGGAATCATTGTAGTAAGAAATTGTTGTACATAAGACTCTTCCAGATCTTCGGGTTGTGGTGGTTGCGGTTCGTCAAGTCTTCTAGGTCCCGTTGTAGGAGCTCCAGTTTTGAGGTAAGTTGTGGTAGTGGCGCTGTCGCAAACAAAAGTGAGGCAGTTTGGGACTTGACATCTTCCAGCCTTGTAGTGAAGGAAGCTAATTGTTGAGACATTGCGAGAGGTCAGAGCAGATGGCCACTATCAAATCCATGTTGCTTTGGACCATACCCTTTAAAAGTTGGAGCTTCAACAAAACAAGGTCAGCCGACGCCATAGGTCTAGCAGAGGCCACTTTATCCGGAGTTGGAGGATCTTGTTTAGAGCATTTCCCGCCAGCTCCTGCTGCAAAAGCAGCCTCTATTTTCCCTGGTTTAGTGCCAGAATAGCCAGGCACAGGTATAACTCAAAAAATAAAGGCATACTTCGATTAATCGAAGTGGGAGAGTTGATTTGCAATGGGATCTTGAGGAGCCGTTGGATCAGGCAGCCATCTTAGTTGCTGCACAAGAGTGCCTCCAATATTTATTCTTATTAGTATGGTTTTACTGTTATGATTCAAGTTTTATATTTCTTGATTTTATTGTTTGATGTTTTATGAGGAATAATGATGTTTCTGTTATTCCATTGTTACACTGTATACAGAGTTTGGCTTTTTGCAATTTCCAGTTCAGTTTTTGTCTGCAAGTTTCTGTTTCTACGTTACTCTGTGTTTGATGAAAGTCTGTCTGTGTTTTGCATGTGTGACCGAGGTCAGATATTTTACTAGCCTGTAGTTTCTTTGTTGTGATCCACAGCCACCTGATTTGATCTGTTTTCCTAATAGGAGATGTATTGGTGTTTTAGGGCCTGGGTGCAATATTTTCAGTGTTGCTTTTTCATGGGTAGGGTTGTTACTGTTTGAATCTGGCAATTAGTGTGTTACAGCATGGCAGATTTTCTACAGGTCCTGGCAGCGGAGGGAGTTTGTGTTACTATTGCTGAGGAGAAACCAGAAATTGAATATTATGCTTTCTATGATAAGTGGTATGGGGAAATGTCCTTGTTCTGCTCTGCAGGCTTTCTTGCTGGGAGTGAGGAAGGAAAGAGGGGGTTTAAA
Organism: Rhinatrema bivittatum; assembly: GCF_901001135.1. NCBI lineage: Eukaryota > Metazoa > Chordata > Amphibia > Gymnophiona > Rhinatrematidae > Rhinatrema > Rhinatrema bivittatum. The sequence goes on along the minus strand of NC_042618.1, from coordinate 4,111,419 downwards.
CCAGCAAGATAGAAAGACTGCTGGGGATGTTAACCATGGCAAATAAATCAGTTCTGGACTGCGCCATTGTTGGTGCGGGGGTGCTAAGGTTCCCTGGCCGCATGCTGTGCTGGGATAATTTCTCATGCATGCCAGCCTTTTCCTTCCAACCAGAGCTGCCTACCCTGGCTTTAAATCTTGGCAGACCCCCTTTAGAACGGATGCCTACCCCTGTCCTAAAAGTTCCTAGGATATACAAATGAGATTTACAGTCAGGCAGGGTACGGTCTGTTCAGTTTCAGAACAGAATTCACTATTGCCAGAACACTTTGGTTAAAAAATGTTATTACAGTTTATCATTCATGAAATGCGAGATGTTCCGTGCCTCTTAAAAAGATGTGAAATATCAGAACATAACGCAACAACGCAAATAGTAGGACATTAAAGTAATTTAAATAAAGAAATGAAAACAGTGGGGGGAAGTTAAGGAAAGGAATTGCTGTGCTGTGAAAATGTTTTTTTTTTGTTTTTTCTGTTCTAGATATGCATATCTGATTTTTTCTAATTTATGTAAATAATTTCATGGAAGCAATATTTGTACTTATCTATTTTGTGTGTTTTCTTTTCAATAAATAAATTAAATTCCTCTGACACACACTGTCCCACCACAGGACATGTACAGCACAGGGAGCAGCAGCAGTGCAAGCTGCATACACACACACACACTCACACACACACTCACACACACACACACACACAGCCCAACACAGGACATGTACAGAACAGGGAGCAGCAGCAGTGCAAGCTGCATACACACACACACACACACACACTGCCCAACATAGGACATGTACCGCACAGGGAGCAGCAGCAGTGCAAGCTTCTCGCACGCACACACACACACACACTGCCCACCACAGAACATGTACAGCACAGGGAGCAGCAGCAGTGCAAGCTGCACACACACACACACACACACACACACACTCTGCCACACCACAGGACATGTACAGCACAGGGAGCAGCAGCAGTGCAAGCTTCTCACACACACACACACACACACACTGCCCACCACAGAACATGTATAGCACAGGGAGCAGCAGCTGTGCAAGCTGCACACACACACACAGCCACACCTCAGGGCATGTACAGCACAGGGAGCAGCAGCAGTGCAAGCTGCACACACACACACACACTGCCCAACACAGGACATGTACCGCACAGGGAGCAGCAGCAGTGCAAGCTTCTCGCACACACACACACACACTGCCACACCTCAGGACATGTACCGCACAGGGAGCAGCAGCAGTTCAAGCTTCTCACACACACACACACACACACTGCCACACCACAGGACATGTACAGCACAAGGAGCAGCAGCAGTGCAAGCTGCACACACACACACACACACACACACACTGCCACACCTCAGGACATGTACAGCACAGGGAGCAGCAGCAGTGCAAGCTTCACACACACACACACACACACACACACTGCCACACCACAGGACATGTACCGCACAGGGATCAGCAGCAGTGCAAGCTTCTCACACACACACACACACACACACACACACACTGCCACACCACAGGACATGTACCGCACAGGGAGCAGCAGCAGTTCAAGCTGCACACACACACACACTGCCCTACCACAGAACATGTACAGCATAGGGAGCAGCAACAGTGCAAGCTGCATACACACACACTGTCCCATGACAGGACATGTACAGCACAGGGAGCAGCAGCAGTGCAAGCTGCATACACACACACACACACACACATACAAAACCCCACCACAGGACAGGTACAGCACAGGCAGGGACAGTGCAGGCTTCCCTCATACACACTGCTCCACCACAGGACAGGTACAGCACAGACAGCAGCAGTACAGGCTTCTCTCACATACATACACACACACACACACACGGCCCCACCACAGGACAGGTACAGTACAAACAGCGACAGTACAAGCTTCCCTCACACACACACAGCCCCACCACAGGACAGGTACAGCACAGACAGCAGCAGTACAGGCTTCCCTCACACACATATGGGCCTATCACAAGGCAGTTACAGCACAGGCGGCAGCAGCAGTACACTTACTCACTGAGAGACTGATACAATATAGTGTGCTCGGCATAGCGCACAAGTTGACACATGGTTGGACACGCATTTTGGACGTGCTAGAATAACTCCTGATGCAATAATGGGATTAGTGTGTCCAAAACGCACGTCCAAACCACCGTGTAGCTAACAGCGCTTATCACACGTAAATGCCATGTTGATGAGGCTATAAGTTAGTATCCCTGCTGCAAAAATTCACCCTGCTCCTGAGTTGCACGTTTTTACCCGCAAAAATGAACACCGGAGCTGGTGCTAATGTTGACGCACCCCCGAGCCATCAACAAAGAAGCAGAAAAAAAAAAAATACTGCTTTCCTGTGGTTCCTCCTACTTAACATCATCCCTGTACCAAGTAGGAGGAACCACAGGAAAGCAGCAACATGAAAAACAAAAGTCTGGAGGGCAGGTCAGGTTAGGAACACGGATGCTCATTCTTCCACCCTCCGTTTGCCTAACCCCTGGTGGCTGTGCGAGGTCCGGGGATATGGATGCTCGCACGCTGAGCCCACGCCCAGCCACCCGGTTCCAAGGACGCGCCAGGCACTCGCAGTCCATCCCTGGCGCGTCATCGCGCGCCCCGGAGAGCCGGGCCCTTCCCCACGCTCCCTTACGGCACCGGGCCCTGGAAGCCATCGGCAGCTGCTTTCCCGCTGAGGCACTGGCGGTTTCCAGAATGAAATGCTGACCGGTGCTTTCCCGCATGCCGCCCTCCTCCCCGTGTCGGGGATAATTATCCCAGCACCGCCCTAAATGAGCTGAAGAGGGGTTTTGTTCTGACTGCATAAAGCTGGCACTTCAGCTACCTCTTAACATTCAACTCCGCTTAGCAACCGTCGCTAGGCAAAACATTTTACAACACAAGGAAGGGCTGGCAATATTCAAAATACTAAACTATGCCCTCTTTAATGTGCTGCTGGCCAGGCGCCGGCCAGGGACTCGCGCGGCTCGCACGCCCAAGCTCTCGCACCGTCCCCCAGGTGATATCAATCTCTCCCCGGCCACCTCAGCAAGGCCTTGCACCTGCCTGAGGTCTCCAGTCCTGCCCCAAGGCATCCATCCTCTCTCCTCGCCCCTCAGCTGAGGTCCTGCACCACCCTGGGAGGATCGCACCCCATCAGTCCCCTCCCACCCCCGCAGCAAGGTTTTGCACTACCCCCCCCCCCCCATGGTATCAACCTCCTCCTCCCCATCCCCCCCTCCCCCATCCGAGGTCTCACGCTGTCTCTCAAAGCATCCCCCCCCATCCCGAGGTGTCACACTCTCCAACAAGATATTGCATCTGCTGCCCTTCCTCCCCCAGTCTCACATAGCCCCCCCGAGGGATTACACGAACCCCCCCCCCACTCCTTTCCCTAACATTGGAAGGGGCAGTAACAGGCCCAAGATACAGCGGCAGCCAATGGGTAAGGCCTCGGCTACTCTCCACTGGCTCAAAGGATTGCACTGCCTTCTAATGGTACACACTGCCAAGACTACAAATCCCAGAATGCACTGCTTGCTGCCCTCCGGTCACTCTTTACACCTTGCACTGGATCCTGTATTTTTTGCAGCAGGCTGGAGAGTGAAATCATCCACAGTGACTGCGCCAATGGGATGGGAGAATAAGGGTAGCAAAAACCTGTCCTCCAGGGACCCCTGCAACCCGAGGCTGTGGCAAAGTTGTGAGGACAGTTTTCAAAGGAAGGTGCCCCGGGTAACCAAGCAGTTACGTGCGTGAGTTCCCTGGGCTGAAAATGCCTCTCTCCTCGGCGGGGCAGAGTTTGCACAGGTGGCTTTTACCCCTAGCTGCAAAGCTTCCAGTTCCAGGTCGCAAGGAGAGCACTGCTGCTGCTTGCACGCCTGAGCGGACCGATAATCTGGCAAATTCTTAAAAATGCCAAGCCCTTCACCGGTCCAGGGCTCCCCAAACTACAGCCCATGGGCCGCATCCGGCCTGAAGGCCACCAAAGAATCCGCCCAGACAGCAAGGTTGACATTATTTTTTTTTTTTTGCTTTGAGCCATGTGAGTGGGGGAAAGAAGCAGCCAACACATATTTGCAGAGATTATAAATGCACTGATAACGAGGCACTTAAAGATCATCCATGCCCTGGTGTGCCTGCTGCTAACCAGCTAATCCCCAGGCTTGCTGGAAGGAAGATCTTTGCAAAACTTGACTTTGTACAAGCCCACCAGCAGCCGACTGTCTGAGCGTCCACAGCCGTTCCTTCTGGAGGAGCTTTCCGATCCCTTAGCTCAGAGTCTCTATCACGTCACAGCGCTTTTCAGTGCTTCATGACTGCTAAACCAGTCTCACTCACCCAAAGCAGTGAAGAAATTCTACATAAAAATTACATCAAACCTCGATGGCTAGAATGGCAGGCGCTGCAGCTTTTTCTGATGATGCCTTGGTCATGGAAGCTTCAGACCATGACCCATCTGGGCGATTTAGGAAAATCCTACGCCTGTCTGAGAAGTCAGACATGGGCTATCGCCTTGATGCTTCAGGAATCCATCCAATTGAAGATAACGTCAGGACGATCCATGACGCCCCTGAACTGACTTCTAAAGATCGGCTGAGTGTTTTGGGGAGAAGGCTTCTTCCACACAAGGCAACACTCACTGAACTGTTAGCTTTCTCCATAAAGAGGTGCCAGGAAAGCGGGCCCACCAGCACTTTCACTGGATCACAGTATAACAAAAAAGAATCATGAAACATAACTGACAATAATACAATGAAAGCAGGGACTTGCAACCCGGATTGGCCTCTCTCAGATAGGATTCTGCTCTGGGCTCCATGGACCATGGTCAGATCCAGCCTGGTAATTCTTCTGTTCTTATATTCAGTGTTACCAGATAACACTTTCTAGAACATTAAGAAACTCCAGACATCAACCTCTGTGCTCGTTCACTCTCATGAACAGGGGCCTCTCAAAGTCACCAGAGATGCCTGATCAGATGGTGATGGAGCAGTGCTTTGCCAGATGTCTCAGAGGCACTGATTGTCTACTATTCTCCAACCTTATTGTCATCTGCATGGACATTTCCTCAGATTGCTAGAGAGGTGGTTGCTTTGTTAGCTGGAGTTAAAAACTTCCATAACTATGTGTACAGCTGAGATACTGAAATCCATACTGACCACAAGCCTCTGTCGGGCATATTCTCCAACGACAAGCCTACACCACTAGCCTTGTAGCCACAGATACCATGTTGGAGTATCATGTTGAGTTCCTTGACTCTACACTGGTATGCAAGCCTAGCAAACCAATTGCCCGTGCCATGCAGGAAACAAAATGCAATGTTGAATCTTTATGGCTAGCAATTCCAGGTGAAAAGGGGAATAAATAGTAGTGGGGTGTTTTACCGTCCACCTGGCCAGAATGGACAGACAATGAAATGCTAAAAGAAAGTAGGGAAGCTAACAATACCAGCAGCACAGTAATAATGGGTGACTTCAATTACTCCAGTATTGACTGGGTGAAGGTTACATCAGGACATTTTAGAGAAGTAAAGTTCCTGGATGAAATAAATGACTGCTTCATGGAGCAGCTGGTACCAGAACCAACAAGAGGACAAACTAGTCCTTGGTGGAACACAGGATTTGGTGCGAGAGGTTATTGGAACCATTTGGCAATAGTGATCACAACATGATCAAATTTGATTTAATAACTGGAGAGAGCACAAAAAAAACAAATCTACTAAGAAAGCATTTAACTTTTAAAAAGGTGACTATGATAAAATGAGGAAAATGGTTATGAAAAAACTGAAAGGAGATTACCTCAGACATGGATGTTGTTTAAAAATATCATATTGGAAGCCCAGAACAATTGTATTCCACGCTTTATAAAAGGTGGAAAGAAGGCTAAACGACTACCGGCATGGTTGAAAGGTGAGGTAAGAGAGGCTATAATAGCTAAAAGAACATCTTTCAGGAAATGGAAAAGGGATCCGAATGAAGAAAACAGGAAACAGCATAAGCACTGGCAAGACAGATGCAAAGCATTGATAAGGAAGGCAAAGAGAGAATTTGAAAAGAAGCTTGCTGTGAAAGAAAAACTCATAATAAAAACTGTTTCAGTTACATTCGAGGTAAAAAGCCTGCGAGGGAGTCAGTTGGACCATTAGATGATCAAGGGGTAAAAGGAGTACTTAGGGAATGCAAAGCCATAGCAGAGAGAGTAAATTACTTTTTTGCTTATGAATTCACTGAGGAAGATATAAGAGATATACCCATGCCAGAGATGATATTCAAATGTGATGATTCAGAGGAACTGAAACAAATCTCAGTGAATCTGGAAGATGTACCAGGGCAAATTAACAAATTAATGAGTAGCAAATCACCTGGACCAGATGGTATACATCCCAGAGTGCTGAAAGATCTGAGAACTGAAATTGCAGACCTGCTATTGGAAATTTGTAAACTATCAATAACATCATCTATAGCATCTGAAGACTGGAAGGTTGCCAATGTATCACAAATTTTTAAAAAAAGATCAAGGGGTAATCCAGGAAATTACAGACCAGTGAGCCTGACATCTGTGCCAGGCAAAATGGTAGAAATGAGCATAAAGAACAAAATTATTGAACATATAGATAAGCATAGTTTAATGGGATAAAGCCAGCATGGATTTAGCCAAGAGAAGTCTTGCCTCACAAATTTGCTACATTTTTTTGAGGATATAACGAAACATTTGGAAAAACAGTTGAATTAGTGTATCTGGATTTCTGGAAAGCATTTGACAAAGTCCCTCATGAGAGACTTCTTAGGAAATTAGAAAGTCATGGGATAGGGGGCAGTGTCCTATTGTGGATTGCCAAATGGTTAAAAAATAGAAAACAGAGAGCAGGGCTAAATGATAAATTTTCCCAATGGAGAAAGGTGAATGGTGGAGTGCCCCAGGGATCTGTTCTGGGAACATTGCTTTTTAACCCTTTGAACCCTAAGTTCCTATGGCGATAAACCCGTCAATCTTAAGCTCCTCGGGAAAACCAATAATTTTTGTCAATGTGCTATTTTAATATTAGTATTGTTTGCTGCCCATAGGACTCCTGTACCGGTATTACGTGGGTACGGAATAAATCTGTATGTGATTATACCGGTTTACCAGGATAACGGTAATATTGATATTAGGCCGACCCTGAATTCAGAGACAATGGGTTCAAAGAGTTAATATATTTATAAATGACCTGGAAATGGGAACGAGTGAGGTGATCAAATTTGTCAATGACACAAATTATTCAAAGTTGTTAAATCACAAGAGGATTGTGAGAAATTGCAAGAGGACCTTGCAAAACCGGGAGACTGGGCATGCAAATGGGCAAATGAAATTTAATGTAGACAAATGCAAAGTGATGCAGTTAGGGAAGAGAAACCCAAATTATAGCTACAAAATGCAAGGTTCCACATTAGGAGTCACCACCCAGGAAAAGGATCTAGGGGTCATCATTGATAATACTTTGAAATATTCTGCTCAGTGTGCAGCAGCAGCCAAGAAAGCAAATAGAAAGCTGGGGATTATTAGGGAAGGAATGGAGAATAAAACAGAGAATATCATAATGTCTCTGTATCACTCCATGGTGCATCCTCATCTTGTGTTCATATATCATACACACACAAAATGCTGGGGATTATTAGGAAAGGAATGGAGAATAAAACAGAGAATATCCTAATGCCTCTGTATCACTCCATGTGCATCCTCATCTTGTGTTCATATATCATACACCAACAGAATGCTGGGGATTATTAGGGAAGGAATGGAGAATAAAACAGAGAATATCATAATGCCTCTGTATCACTCCATGGTGCATCCTCATCTTGTGTTCATATATCATACACAAACAGAATGCTGGGGATTATTAGGAAAGGAATGGAGAATAAAACAGAGAATATCATAATGTCTCTGTATCACTCCATGGTGCATCCTCATCTTGTGTTCATATATCATACATAAACAGAATGCTGGGGATTATTAGGAAAGGAATGGAGAATAAAACAGAGAATATCATAATGTCTCTGTATCACTCCATGGTGCATCCTCATCTTGTGTTCATATATCATACATAAACAGAATGCTGGGGATTATTAGGAAAGGAATGGAGAATAAAACAGAGAATATCATAATGCCTCTGTATCACTCCATGGTGCATCCTCATCTTGTGTTCATATATCATACACAAACAGAATGCTGGGGATTATTAGGAAAGGAATGGAGAATAAAACAGAGAATATCATAATGCCTCTGTATCACTCCATGGTGCATCCTCATCTTGTGTTCATATATCATACACAAACAGAATGCTGGGGATTATTAGGAAAGGAATGGAGAATAAAACAGAGAATATCATAATGTCTCTGTATCACTCCATGGTGCATCCTCATCTTGTGTTCATATATCATACACAAACAGAATGCTGGGGATTATTAGGAAAGGAAAGGAGAATAAAACAGAGAATATCATAATGCCTCTGTATCACTCCATGTGCATCCTCATCTTGTGTTCATATATCATACACAAACAGAATGCTGGGGATTATTAGGAAAGGAATGGAGAATAAAACAGAGAATATCATAATGCCTCTGTATCACTCCATGGTGCATCCTCATCTTGTGTTCATATATCATACACAAACAGAATGCTGGGGATTATTAGGAAAGGAATGGAGAATAAAACAGAGAATATCATAATGCCTCTGTATCACTCCATGGTGCATCCTCATCTTGTGTTCATATATCATACACAAACAGAATGCTGGGGATTATTAGGAAAGGAATGGAGAATAAAACAGAGAATATCATAATGCCTCTGTATCACTCCATGGTGCATCCTCATCTTGTGTTCATATATCATACACAAACAGAATGCTGGGGATTATTAGGAAAGGAATGGAGAATAAAACAGAGAATATCATAATGTCTCTGTATCACTCCATGGTGCATCCTCATCTTGTGTTCATATATCATACACAAACAGAATGCACGGGATTATTAGGAAAGGAATGGAGAATAAAACAGAGAACTCATAATGTCTCTGTATCACTCCATGGTGCATCTTCATCTTGTGTTCATATATCATACACAAACAGAATGCACGGGATTATTAGGAAAGGAATGGAGAATAAAACAGAGAATATCATAATGTCTCTGTATCACTCCATGGTGCATCCTCATCTTGTGTTCATATATCATACACAAACAGAATGCACGGGATTATTAGGAAAGGAATGGAGAATAAAACAGAGAACTCATAATGTCTCTATATCACTCCATGGTGCATCTTCACCTTGTGTTCATATATCATACACAAACAGAATGCTGGGGATTATTAGGAAAGGAAAGAAGAATAAAACAGAGAATATCATAATGCCTCTGTATCACTCCATGGTGCATCCTCATCTTGTGTTCATATATCATACACAAACAGAATGCTGGGGATTATTAGGAAAGGAATGGAGAATAAAACAGAGAATATCATAATGCCTCTGTATCACTCCATGGTGCATCCTCATCTTGTGTTCATATATCATACACAAACAGAATGCTGGGGATTATTAGGGAAGGAATGAAGAATAAAACAGAGAATATCATAATGCCTCTGTATCACTCCATGGTGCATCCTCATCTTGTGTTCATATATCATACACAAACAGAATGCTGGGGATTATTAGGAAAGGAATGGAGAATAAAACAGAGAATATCATAATGCCTCTGTATCACTCCATGGTGCATCCTCATCTTGTGTTCATATATCATACACAAACAGAATGCTGGGGATTATTAGGGAAGGAATGAAGAATAAAACAGAGAATATCATAATGCCTCTGTATCACTCCATGGTGCGACCTCATCTTGTGTTCATATATCATACACAAACAGAATGCTGGGGATTATTAGGAAAGGAATGGAGAATAAAACAGAGAATATCATAATGTCTCTGTATCACTCCATGGTGCATCCTCATCTTGTGTTCATATATCATACACAAACAGAATGCTGGGGATTATTAGGAAAGGAATGGAGAATAAAACAGAGAATATCATAATGTCTCTGTATCGCTCCATGGTGCAATCTCATCTTGAGTATTGTGTGCAGTTCTGATCGTCACATCCCAAAAAAGATATAGCAGAATTAGAAAAGGTACAGAGAAGGGCGACCAAGATGATAAAGGGGATGGAACGATTCCCCTATGAAGAAAGGTTAAAGAGATAAGGACTCTTCAGCTTGGAGAAGAGATGGCTGAGGGGAGATATGTTAGAGCTCTATAAATTTATGAGTGGAATGGAATGAGTAAACATTAATCAGTTGTTTAGTCTTTTAAAAAGTACAAAGAACAGGGGACACACAATCAAGTTACTGGGTAATACATTTAAAATTAATAAGAGAAAATATTTTTTTCACTCAATGCATAGTTAAGGACTGGAATTCATTGCCAGAGTATGTGGTGAAAGCTATTAGTATAGTTGCGAGTCTGAAAGATTGGGCATCCAAATGGCAGATGAAATTTAATGTGGATAAATGCAAGGTGATGCATATAAGGAAAAATAACCCTTGCTGTAGTTACATGATGTTAGGTTCCATATTAGGAGCTACCACCCAGGAAAGAGATCTAGGCATCATAGTGGATAACACATTGAAATCGTCGGTTCAGTGTGCTGCAGCAGTCAAAAAAGCAAACAGAATGTTAGGAATTATTAGGAAGGGAATGGTTAATAAATCAGAAAATGTCATAATGCCTCTGTATCGCTCCATGGTGAGACCACACTATGAGTACTGTGTACAATTCTGGTCGCCGCATCTCAATAAAGATATAGTTGTGATGGAGAAGGTACAGAGAAGGACGACCAAAATGATAAAGGGGGTGGAACAGCTCCCCTATGAGGAAAGACTAAAGAGGTTAGGGCTGTTCAGCTTGGAGAAGAGACGGCTGAGGGTAGATATGATAGAGGTCTTTAAGATCATGAGAGGTCTTGAACGAGTAGATGTGAATTGGTTATTTACACTTTCGAATAATAGAAGGACTAGGGGGCATTCCATGAAGTTAGCAAGTAGCACATTTAAGACTAATCGGAGAAAATTCTTTTTCACTCAGTGCACAATTAAGCTCTGGAATTTATTGCCAGAGGATGTGGTTAGTGCAGTTAGTGTAGCTGGGTTAAAAAAAGGTTTGGATAAGTTCTTGAAGGAGAAGTCCATTAACTGCTATTAATCAAGTTGATTTAGGGATTGGCCTCTGCTCTTACTGGAATCAGTAGCATGGGATTTTCTTGGTGTTTGGGTACTTGCCAGGTTCTTGTGACCTGGATTGGCCACTGTTGGGAACAGGATGCTGGGCTTGATGGACCCTTGGTCTGACCCAGCACGGCAATTTCTTATGTTCTTATGTAAGGTTTGGACAAGTTCCTGAGGGAAAAGTCCAATAACCATTATTAAGGTAGAGTTGCAGAAATCCCCTGCTTATTCTTGGGATAAGCAGCTTGGAATCAATCTACCCCTTGGGATCCTGCCAGGTTCTTGTGACCTGGCTTGGCCACTGTTGGAAACAGGATACTGGGCTTGATGGACATTTGGTCTGACCCAGTATGGCAAATCTTAAGATGCCTTGAGCCTACTGTCTCTAAGAATACCAGAGTTTGCTGTTCCACCTCTGGCTGACGTTTTGATGCTAGAAACTCTTCCTGGTGCTCCCCTGCAAGCTGCCTTGATAGCTGGGCTGCCTGCAAAGGATCCTGGCCTGGCCCCTGTCCTAAATCGGGTGTGGAGCGGTTGGTCAAGCGAGAAACTGCCTGAGGAGTTCAGATCATTTTCAAGCAGGCAGCATGAACCCATAAGGGATGTCTCTTTTGAGGGAACCATGCTGTTATTCCAAGGAAAGGTCACCAGGTCATTCTAGCCATGTTACATGCCACACGTCCTGCAGTTGTGCGTATGAAGGCGCTGGCCAGAAGCTACATCTGGTGGTCTGGGACAGATGCTGACATAGAAAGGAATGTCGAGGAGTGAAACACGTACCAGATGTCTAGACACAGTACACCAAAAGCCCCCATTTTTCCTTGGGAAGTGACTACAAACTGTGTTCAAGGATTCATTTTGAGAGAAGAACTTGCTTGTGGTGGTCGATTCTTATTTGAGGCAGCTTGAGGAGATTGCAGTACCCTCACATATATCTGTGGCAACAATCACAGCACTTTGACAGCAACTCATGGGCTACAAGGCCCACGGGTGTCAGACATCGGGTCTGCTTTCACATCTGATGATGTCGAGGACTTTGTGGAAAGAAAACGCATTAGGGCTGTCACCATTGCACCTCACTGACCCCAGGCAAATCCTAGCAAAGCCAATGGTGCAGTCAACAAAAGACCCATTAAAAGGAATCACTGAAGGAGATTGACCTACTAGAGTTGCCCGATTCCTCGTTCCACAACATACTACTACTACAATTTATAATTTCTAAAGCACCACTATGTGTACACAGCACTGTACAAATACAGGTAAGACACAGTCCCGGCTCCATGGAGCTTACAGACAAACATCCAAACAAGAGTCTATGGGAAGCATATTTACTGACGAAAAGTGATTGCGATTTAAAAGCAGGTTCAAAAAGGAGAGATTATAAACTGGATCTGAATAGGACCAGAGAGGGAGCAGGACGCACTGACTCGGCACGTCTCTTCCAGGCCTACGGCACAGCAAGCTGGAAAGTGCGGAGTCGCCAGCCGGCAGTGAAGGAGTGATGTGCTCAGTGAAGGAAGGATTTGGGGTGCAGGGTGAGGTATGAGGAGCAGCAGAGTGAATGCATTTATAGGCGAGCAGGAAAAGCTTGAATGGAATGCGGAAACCCATAGGGAGCCCTTGTATTAACTTGAGAAAAGCGGTTCCCTGATCATATCGGCATTTAGGGACGATAAGGCGTGCAGCTGAATTCTGAATAGATGGCAGTGCAGAAAGATGGCTCAGCGGGAGGCCGGCAGAGTTGCAGTAGGTGATGAGAGAGTGGATAAGCATCTTGGTAGTAGGCTCAGAAACGAAGAGACAGGATTTTAGCAGCGTTATAGAGGAAGAAATGATGCAGTTTAACAGGGTTTTGGATGTGCATAGAGGGAAAGAGAGGCATCAAAGATGACCCCAAGGAAATAGGACAAGGGATCCGGGAGGATGAATACCATCCAGAGGGAAGAGGGTCCTGGTGGGGAAAACATGGCCATGTTAAGCAACAGGCGGCAGCAGGACATCCAGGGGGCCGATGACAGACGATTTATGCAGTAGCAGCAGTGACATCTCCTCCTTTCGGGGGCCGTTCCAGCCGTCTGTGAGGAGCTAATCCTTACCATACCGGCTGCTGAAAGGACTTCAGGATGCCCTACTTGGAAGGCTATAAAACTAGAGTTCACAGTCAGCTCACTGAAGCAGGGTCTCAGCCCACAGCTGGAGAATGCATGGAAGATGGTCAGAGCGAGCTATAAATATTGCAAGTAAAGGGAATATATTTCAACGCTACTTGGCCAGCTGAATTGAATTTAAAAATGGCTCCCGCTGAACATCCAGCTGTACTGCTTAGCTGGATAAGGGACATATTCACCTAAATAGTTAGTCACATAGTCAGTGGGCATAACTGGATGCCACTACCTATCCGGTTAACTTAGCCAAATAAGTAGTGATATTGACCCTTATCTGATTAAGTTACCCCGATAAGTTGGACATGGCCCATAGCAGGGGGCTAGCGGTGCGCTGGGCCTGAGTGCACCATACTGAATTGGCCCGATAGCTGGGTGTATGTTAATATTGTCCCCTAAATAAACATTAAGCCATGAAGTGCTTTTGAGTCTGCACTACAGCTGGCAGGACTGCACCCAGAAAACAGGCCAAAAAGGAGTTAATTTGTTTACAGTTGTCATCACCATCTCGAAACATCAACAGGAGCGGCATGCATGTGCTGCGAGGTTTTCTGAGGCCTGGACTTGCAAAGGTTTTCCCTCTGCGACTGAAACTGGCCTGGTTTAGAATCACAGCCACTGCAGCTGCCTGGAAGGGCTGCGTGGTTGGCTCGCCAGTAGGAGTGTAATGGTGGCTTTCCTTGGGTCAGTTCTCAGTTGTCCATCCTCAGAGAGGTCCAGTCGGCCTCACTCAGTCACACAACAACATCTGAGCCCAGGAACTGGTGCCAAGGAAACCCCATCTAACCCCTCGCCGTCCTGTGGTGAATGACTGCCCCTGGAATTGCATCCTCTCTTGGGAGCAATCCACCTGCTTCCGTCCATGCTGCCCCGGTCTGCCTCTGCACCCTTGGGTGAGACAGGTCAGCAGGGTGCACCAGACCCAAACAGTTTTGTCAGGCAAAACCTTCCAAAGAAAAGCGGTGGGAAGGGTGACGCGGGCCCCGGCACGACCGGCATTCACAAATCCAAGTGCTTAAAAGAGGACTGTGGGGTGAGCCCCCTCTAGTGGCCGCCACCAGAACAACAACAACTCAAGAGTACCACCAACCCACTGCACCTACTGGAGGTTCTCCTTTACGGTTCCAGTCAGAGATGCTCTTCTCCCATGCGGAAACCATGCTGAGGGAAGATATTTTCCATAGCTACTCAGTAAGCCCCCTGTGTTTTATGCAGGGATCATTCCATAAATTTCTATTTGAGTGGAGGGGGTCACCCAGTTGTACTGAAATAGATACAGAGAAGGGCAATAAAAATGGTAGAGGGATGGAACAGTTCTCGTATGAAGAAATGTTAAACAGGTTAGGCTCTTCAGCTTGGAAAAGAGCTGAATGAGAGGGGATACGGTAAAGGTTTATATACTTATGAGTGGGGTGGAACAGATAAATAGGGAACAGTTATTTACGCTTTCCAATAGTACTAGAAGTAGGGAACCTTCCATGAAGCTAATGGATAGCACATTTAAAACAAATCGGCGAACGTACTTTTTTCACACAGAGGAATCTGTTGGCAGAGGATGTGGTCAAGGTGACTGGCATAGCGGGGTTTAAAAGAGGCTTAGACAAGTTCCTGGAGGAAAAGTCCATGAAGTATTATTAGCCAGGTGACTCGGGGGAAACCCAGCACGTATCTCTGGGACTGAGCTGCAAGAAACTGGATCTACATTTTGGGACTGGTGGCTGTCAGAGATAGGATGCTGGGATGGATGGACCTTCGGCCTGAATGCTTGTGCTTCTGTTCTGCCTGCATCCCTGGGTGGAAAGGTAAAGGATAGCTCTGAAGGCAGTGGCTGGACTTTCTTACCGTGCCTCCTGTTTATGTCGTCTCCTTGATCATTTTCGCTTTGCCCATAAACCCGCCAGTTTTCTATCAGGCCCTGCGAATTGCAGACTCACTTGTCAACTAAGAAGGGGAGGGTTTACCCTTAAAATGCTGCAGAATCTTCCGGGGATGGGCAGAGAAGATGCCGCCTTAAGAAATTTGTCGAGAAGTGCGCAGGCCCGCGGAGCGAGAGCAGGACGTGTTCTAGTTTAGAAATGCAGAGGGGTGAGACGGTCGCGCAGGGGCCTGGTCTCTTGGGTGAGACTTGTGGTATTGAGCCATCTCTGGCCGGGAAGCCAGGTAGGGGAGCACTCAGTTCAAGGCATGTGTGGACTTTACTGCAGCAGAAGTGAAACTGAATTTGTGCCAGATTTATTATAACTTCACTCTTCCCATGTGCTGCCTAAAGTGCCCAGCATTGTCTCGACTGATGGTGCTTTACTGCGTATTCAGTCAAAGCCTGTCGAATTCTGCAGTAACCTGCACATTTCACAGAATTGCCCCAGTTGATGCAGATCTGTCCCCATTTATTGTCCATGGTAAATATTCTGAGAATTCTGCACCACTCCCAGACCTACTGCAGACGCTGCACATCCTTCTCAGCAGACCTTGTTCAGCCCAGTGATTAATCACAGAACATCCCACAATAGTCCAGCGGGGTTTGCAATGCAGATCACAGACAGGAGCAGAACTCAGGCTTGGCCTCTGAGAGATGAGCTTCAATGAATATGACACTCTTATGAGTATAAGAAGTGTTGGGTTGTGTCGTGGGCTTGAATTTCCGCTCTGCCTTTGCCCTAGGGTTTAATTTCGGATTTAGCATCCTGCTTGTCTGATGAACCAAGGACATTCAGTCATTCACATTGCTGTAACAATGACATCTACCGGTCCCTGAAGGAAAAGCATTCAAATCAGCTCTGGAGGGAGCAGCACCCTGCCCTCATCTGCTGCGACAGCCCTGCAGTAATTAACCCCAAATACGGAAGTGATACAAAAGAAAATGGACACACTTGGTGAGAGGAGGAAGGGAAGAAGTAAGGAGTGAGGCTGTGCACAATGACCTCCTGCTGGGAGACAACTGGAAAAAGTAAGCGGCTCTCGGATAAGAGCCAGACGGGAAGGGGGCTTCCTGGAGGAGTTTAAGCCGCTCCAGTCCCATTTATTTGAAGCTCAGTTCAGTGGGAACCTTTCACCAGGTTTCCTCTCATATCCCTAGCAAGGGAACCTGACTGTCAGAGCAACAGGAGGTGAGAGATTATTCACCATCTGTGGCCTTCCTACAACTTCTGTTCGGCAGTGAAAACTGTCAGCCTGATTCTCTGCAGCCGACACAGGCAGCCAGGAGGGCACAAACGTCTCCTGCCTGTGCTGAAGGGCGTGAAAGGACCCTGGGCGGAGGCTGAGCGGGCCTGCTCCCCTCGGATACCCGGGCACCTCCTGGATGCCGGGCAGTGAAACCCACTTCATTAGCAGGAGCTCAGTAGTGGCAGAGGGCAAGGCATGCAGAGCTGATGGTTGGATCACAAATGGCTATTTTGGCAGTTTTATCACAGTCTCAATGCCAATGAGTGACTTCCATGCAAAATTATGCAAAGCGGCCCACAGTCTTAGCTAAGGACACATAGTTAAATTATATGCACTAAACACTTAGCAAACGTGATTTCACCAAACATTTAATTACGCCTCCACAAGACGTGGTCAAGGTTTGTGCAACAAAGTCCACAGCACTGGGCTTATTTGTGCAGAATTCCCAATAGCAAAAGCAAGCACAAGAAAACCGAAATAGTGGGAACGTCAGGCCAGCAGCTTCATTGGCCTCTCATCTGCAGGTCTGATGGGACTTTGGCATCAAAGTCTTATCCACTTAGCAGTAAGGCTGGTGCCCAATCTCATCCCAGCTCGGCTCTGAATCTCAGCCCCGCTGGGACCGAGGGGTGCAGAGGCCACTAACAGAACAGGAGCGAGGCAAGGATAGAGAGATCCCCCTTCTTCTACAGCCAGGAAGCCCAGCAGCGTGTTACTCAGCCACAGCACCCGAAGAGAAAGCTACACGCACACCAGGAGGAGAAATCACCCCAGCCGCCAGGTGCCACAGTCCTGTCCTCCCTGAGAGCCTGTCTCTCGGCAGCTCTGCTGCTGGCAAACAGGAGATTCTTGTGGGTATAAGAGGGCCCCTGTCGTTCAAGTGTGCAGCTGCACAGCCTGCTTTCATCTGCTTTAGCCAACCTGCCTTCTGTAACTTCTTGTCAGAATCAAAGTATATCTGCAGGTCTTCCTTACACATTAAAAAAAATGCACCCACAAGTCCTTAATACAGTGGAGGAGTAGCCTAGTGGTTAGAGCAGAGGGCTATGAACCAGGAGACCAGGGTTTGAGTCCTGCTGTTACTCCTTGTGACCTTGGGCAAGTCACTTTATCCTCCATTGCCTCAGGTACAAACTTAGGCCTGGATTTATCAAAATGCACTAAATATTGCATGTGATAGGAAAAGGGCTGTGTTTTATGGTAATAAGCTGTTTATTGCAAAGTGTGCTAGCTTAGTGCTTTGCAGAAGTATTAGAGATGTGCTCTCTTGTGAAGATTTGATGACCTTCGGAGTGAGGAAACTCAGCCAAAGATGAGATTTGTGCAATGTTCTCTCAACCTAGCTTGATGGAGTGCATCAAGGGCCTTATCGCTAGGTGCTCTCGCTCTCTCTCTCTCTTCAAAGCCAGCCCCCTTGGCCAGAAATCCCACCCCCTTTTCCTAATTTGCATCGCACCATGCGTTATGGTGTTTTCGCATGCGGAAACGCCCTATAGCACTTTGATAAATGACCCCCTTAGATTGTGAGCCCTCTGGGGACAGGGAAATGCCTACAGTAGCTGAATGTGATGCACTTTGAAGCGCTGAAGAAAAGTGGAATATAAATTAATAAGAATAATACAGCCCTGCCCTGACGAAATTCACTTGGTACTTAATTCTCTTCAGGAGAAAGGAACACGAAATCATTTATAATGCTGAGATGGTCTGCCTTGGGGGCCAGTCTACATCTTTACACCCCTGTGCGCTCACTAGGGCCAGCGAACACCAGGCTGTGGGAGGTCACCTCGATACACCAAGCCCGTCCGGGGTCGATGCGTGACAGAGCAAGCCCAGAGGCGGGTCAGGCGGGTCAGGACGGGTCAGGCGGGTCAGGACGGGTTTATTTTAAGGGGTAGTTATGTTTTGTGAATGATGTGCGCACCTTGTATATCTGTTTTTATGTGAATTTATGTGGGATTTTGTAAGCCGCTGCGAACAGTGCATTGTGCGGCTAAGAAGGGTTTTCAATAACTAAATAAACCTGCCTGCTACAGGAAAAAAAGGAACAGCAAAAGGCTGAGAACCTGAGCCTCAACTCCCAGCTCATCAAAACCAAAAGCAAGGATAATGTTACTGCTCGGGAAAGTGGAAATCTTTGAAATGTAAAAGAAATATGCACCGCAAAACATTTCTTTTATCTTTCATTTTATTGAAAATGAAATAAGGGTTGGCTGCTGGTCCATCCTTTGATCTCATTTGGTCTCCTGCCAGCCCAGCTCTGATGCTTTCATCAACGTGGTCCCACTGCAGGATCTCCCCTGTGGCCCTTGTATGCTCTGCATGGTCACATCAAGGCCAGGGGCCCTCAAAGCAGTCCCTGGGGGCCAAACCAGTTCAGTGCCTCCCAAAACAGTCCTTGCCACCCACAATCGGTTCTCGTTTTTAGATGAACCACATTGTGCAAATGAAGTAGGAAGAAAGTCCCTCGAATGTCCACCGTGAGCCCTCAACCCAGCCTTAGCTGAAAGCCTCCTGGACCAAGATTGAGAAAGCACTGATACGACATTACATCCCACCACACCTCCTCCATGCCCCTTACCCACCTCTGTACCTCTCCTCACACATCTCTCACCCCCATCACACCTCCTCCATGCCCCTTACCCACCTCTGTACCTCTCCTCACACATCTCCCGCCCCACCACACCTCCTCCATGCCCCTTACCCACCTCTGTACCTCTCCTCACGCGTCTCCCGCCCCACCACACCTCCTCCATGCCCCTTACCCACCTCTGTACCTCTCCTCACACATCTCCCGCCCCATCACACCTCCTCCATGCCCCTTACCCACCTCTGTACCTCTCCTCACGCGTCTCCCGCCCCATCACACCTCCTCCATGCCCCTTACCCACCTCTGTACCTCTCCTCACGCGTCTCCCGCCCCATCACACCTCCTCCATGCCCCTTACCCACCTCTGTACCTCTCCTCACACATCTCCCGCCCCACCACACCTCCTCCATGCCCCTTACCCACCTCTGTACCTCTCCTCACGCGTCTCCCGCCCCACCACACCTCCTCCATGCCCCTTACCCACCTCTGTACCTCTCCTCACACATCTCCCGCCCCATCACACCTCCTCCATGCCCCTTACCCACCTCTGTACCTCTCCTCACGCGTCTCCCGCCCCATCACACCTCCTCCATGCCCCTTACCCACCTCTGTACCTCTCCTCACGCGTCTCCCGCCCCATCACACCTCCTCCATGCCCCTTACCCACCTCTGTACCTCTCCTCACGCGTCTCCCGCCCCATCACACCTCCTCCATGCCTCTTACCCACCTCTGTACCTCTCCTCACGCGTCTCCCGCCCCATCACACCTCCTCCATGCCCCTTACCCACCTCTGTACCTCTCCTCACGCGTCTCCCGCCCCATCACACCTCCTCCATGCCCCTTACCCACCTCTGTACCTCTCCTCACGCGTCTCCCGCCCCATCACACCTCCTCCATGCCCCTTACCCACCTCTGTACCTCTCCTCACGCGTCTCCCGCCCCATCACACCTCCTCCATGCCCCTTACCCACCTCTGTACCTCTCCTCACGCGTCTCCCGCCCCATCACACCTCCTCCATGCCCCTTACCCACCTCTGTACCTCTCCTCACGCGTCTCCCGCCCCATCACACCTCCTCCATGCCCCTTACCCACCTCTGTACCTCTCCTCACGCGTCTCCCGCCCCATCACACCTCCTCCATGCCCCTTACCCACCTCTGTACCTTTCCTCACGCGTCTCCCGCCCCATCCCACCTCCCCCATGCCCCTTACCCACCACTGTACCTCTCCTCACGCGTCTCCCGCCCCATCACACCTCCTCCATGCCCCTTACCCACCTCTGTACCTCTCCTCACGCGTCTCCCGCCCCATCACACCTCCTCCATGCCCCTTACCCACCTCTGTACCTCTCCTCACGCGTCTCCCGCCCCATCACACCTCCCCCATGCCCCTTACCCACCTCTGTACCTCTCCTCACGCGTCTCCCGCCCCATCACACCTCCTCCATGCCCCTTACCCACCTCTGTACCTCTCCTCACGCGTCTCCCGCCCCATCACACCTCCCCCATGCCCCTTACCCACCTCTGTACCTCTCCTCACACATCTCTCACCCCCATCACACCTCCTCCATGCCCCTTACCCACCACTGTACCTCTCCTCACGCGTCTCCCGCCCCATCACATCTCCCCCATGCCCCTTACCCACCACTGTACCTCTCCTCACACGTCTCTCACCCCCATCACACCTCCTCCATGGCCCTTACCCACCACTGTACCTCTCCTCACGCGTCTCCCACCCCATCACCACCTCCCCCATGCCCCTTACCCACCTCTGTACCTCTCCTCACGCGTCTCCCGCCCCATCACACCTCCCCCATGCCCCTTACCCACCACTGTACCTCTCCTCACGCGTCTCTCACCCCCATCACACCTCCCCCATGCCCCTTACCCACCTCTGTACCTCTCCTCACGCGTCTCCCGCCCCATCACACCTCCCCCATGCCCCTTACCCACCTCTGTACCTCTCCTCACGCGTCTCTCACCCCCATCACACCTCCTTCATGCCCCTTACCCACCACTGTACCTCTCCTCACGTCTCTCCCACCCCATCACACCTCCCCCATGCCCCTTACCCACCTCTGTACCTCTCCTCACACATCTCTCACCCCCATCACACCTCCTCCATGCCCCTTACCCACCTCTGTACCTCTCCTCACGTCTCTCCCACCCCCATCACACCTCCCCCATGCCCCTTACCCACCTCTGTACCTCTCCTCACGCGTCTCCCCGCCCCATCACACCTCCCCCATGCCCCTTACCCACCACTGTACCTCTCCTCACACGTCTCTCACCCCCATCACACCTCCTCCATGCCCCTTACCCACCTCTGTACCTCTCCTCACGCGTCTCTCACCCCCATCACACCTCCTCCATGCCCCTTACCCACCTCTGTACCTCTCCTCACGCGTCTCCCGCCCCATCACACCTCCTCCATGCCCCTTACCCACCTCTGTACCTCTCCTCACGCGTCTCCCGCCCCATCACACCTCCTCCATGCCCCTTACCCACCTCTGTACCTCTCCTCACGCGTCTCCCGCCCCATCACACCTCCTCCATGCCCCTTACCCACCTCTGTACCTCTCCTCACGCGTCTCCCGCCCCCATCACACCTCCTCCATGCCCCTTACCCACCTCTGTACCTTTCCTCACGCGTCTCCCGCCCCATCCCACCTCCCCCATGCCCCTTACCCACCACTGTACCTCTCCTCACGCGTCTCCCGCCCCATCACACCTCCTCCATGCCCCTTACCCACCTCTGTACCTCTCCTCACGCGTCTCCCACCCCCATCACACCTCCCTCCATGCCCCTTACCCACCTCTGTACCTCTCCTCACGCGTCTCCTGCCCCATCACACCTCCCCCATGCCCCTTACCCACCTCTGTACCTCTCCTCACGCGTCTCCCGCCCCATCACACCTCCTCCATGCCCCTTACCCACCTCTGTACCTCTCCTCACGCGTCTCCCACCCCCATCACACCTCCCCCATGCCCCTTACCCACCTCTGTACCTCTCCTCACACATCTCTCACCCCCATCACACCTCCTCCATGCCCCTTACCCACCACTGTACCTCTCCTCACGCGTCTCCCGCCCCATCACATCTCCCCCATGCCCCTTACCCACCACTGTACCTCTCCTCACACGTCTCTCACCCCCATCACACCTCCTCCATGCCCCTTACCCCACCACTGTACCTCTCCTCACGCGTCTCCCACCCCATCACACCTCCCCCATGCCCCTTACCCACCTCTGTACCTCTCCTCACGCGTCTCCCGCCCCATCACACCTCCCCCATGCCCCTTACCCACCTCTGTACCTCTCCTCACGCGTCTCCCGCCCCATCACACCTCCCCCATGCCCCTTACCCACCTCTGTACCTCTCCTCACGCGTCTCTCACCCCCATCACACCTCCTCCATGCCCCTTACCCACCACTGTACCTCTCCTCACGTCTCTCCCACCCCATCACACCTCCCCCATGCCCCTTACCCACCTCTGTACCTCTCCTCACACATCTCTCACCCCCATCACACCTCCTCCATGCCCCTTACCCACCACTGTACCTCTCCTCACGTCTCTCCCACCCCATCACACCTCCCCCATGCCCCTTACCCACCTCTGTACCTCTCCTCACACGTCTCTCACCCCCATCACACCTCCCCCCATGCCCCTTACCCACCACTGTACCTCTCCTCACACATCTCTCACCCCCATCACACCTCCTCCATGCCCCTTACCCACCTCTGTACCTCTCCTCATGCGTCTCCCGCCCCATCACACCTCCCCCATGCCCCTTACCCACCTCTGTACCTCTCTTCACACTTCTCCCACCCCATCACACCTCCTCCATGCCCCTTACCCACCACTGTACCTCTCCTCACGTCTCTCACCCCCATCACACCTCCCCCATGCCCCTTACCCACCACTGTACCTCTCTTCACACTTCTCCCACCCCATCACACCTCCTCCATGCCCCTTACCCACCACTGTACCTCTCCTCACACGTCTCTCACCCCCATCACACCTCCCCCATGCCCCTTACCCACCACTGTACCTCTCCTCACGTCTCTCCCCCCCCATCACACCTCCCCCATGCCCCTTACCCACCACTGTACCTCTCCTCACACTTCTCCCACCCCATCACACCTCCTCCATGCCCCTTACCCACCTCTGTACCTCTCTTCACACTTCTCCCACCCCCATCACACCTCCTCCATGCCCCTTACCCACCACTGTACCTCTCTTCACACTTCTCCCACCCCATCACACCTCCTCCATGCCCCTTACCCACCTCTGTACCTCTCCTCACGCGTCTCCCGCCCCATCACACCTCCTCCATGCCCCTTACCCACCTCTGTACCTCTCCTCACGCGTCTCTCACCCCCATCACACCTCCCCCATGCCCCTTACCCACCTCTGTACCTCTCCTCACGCGTCTCCCGCCCCATCACACCTCCTCCATGCCCCTTACCCACCTCTGTACCTCTCCTCTCACGTCTCTCACCCCCATCACACCTCCTCCATGCCCCTTACCCACCACTGTACCTCTCCTCATGCATCTCTCACCCCCATCACACCTCCTCCATGCCCCTTACCCACCTCTGTACCTCTCCTCACGCGTCTCTCACCCCCATCACACCTCCCCAATGCCCCTTACCCACCTCTGTACCTCTCCTCACGCGTCTCCCGCCCCATCACACCTCCTCCATGCCCCTTACCCACCACTGTACCTCTCCTCACACGTCTCTCACCCCCATCACACCTCCTCCATGCCCCTTACCCACCTCTGTACCTCTCCTCACGCGTCTCCCGCCCCATCACACCTCCCCCATGCCCCTTACCCACCTCTGTACCTCTCCTCACGCGTCTCCCGCCCCCATCACACCTCCCCCATGCCCCTTACCCACCACTGTACCTCTCCTCACGTCTCTCCCACCCCATCACACCTCCCCCATGCCCCTTACCCACCTCTGTACCTCTCCTCACGCGTCTCCCACCCCATCACACCTCCTCCATGCCCCTTACCCACCTCTGTACCTCTCCTCACGCGTCTCCCACCCCATCACACCTCCCCCATGCCCCTTACCCACCACTGTACCTCTCCTCACACGTCTCTCACCCCATCACACCTCCCCCATGCCCCTTACCCACCACTGTACCTCTCCTCACGTCTCTCCCACCCCATCACACCTCCCCCATGCCCCTTACCCACCCACTGTACCTCTCCTCACACGTCTCTCACCCCATCACACCTCCCCCATGCCCCTTACCCACCACTGTACCTCTCCTCACGCGTCTCCCACCCCATCACACCTCCTCCATGCCCCTTACCCACCTCTGTACCTCTCCTCACGCGTCTCCCACCCCATCACACCTCCCCCATGCCCCTTACCCACCACTGTACCTCTCCTCACACGTCTCTCACCCCATCACACCTCCCCCATGCCCCTTACCCACCACTGTACCTCTCCTCACGTCTCTCCCACCCCATCACACCTCCCCCATGCCCCTTACCCACCTCTGTACCTCTCCTCACGGTTCTCCCACCCTATCACACCTCCTCCATGCCCCTTACCCACCTCTGTACCTCTCCTCACGCTTCTCCCACCCCATCACACCTCCTCCATGCCCCTTACCCCACCGCTGTACCTCTCCTCACACGTCTCTCACCCCATCACACCTCCCCCATGCCCCTTACCCACCTCTGTACCTCTCCTCTCGCTTCTCCCACCCCATCACACCTCCCCCATGCCCCTTACCCACC
Source organism: Rhinatrema bivittatum (assembly GCF_901001135.1). Lineage (NCBI taxonomy): Eukaryota > Metazoa > Chordata > Amphibia > Gymnophiona > Rhinatrematidae > Rhinatrema > Rhinatrema bivittatum. The sequence goes on along the minus strand of NC_042618.1, from coordinate 4,086,432 downwards.
ACTGTACCTCTCCTCACACGTCTCTCACCCCCATCACACCTCCCCCATGCCCCTTACCCACCTCTGTACCTCTCCTCACGCTTCTCCCACCCTATCACACCTCCTCCATGCCCCTTACCCACCTCTGTACCTCTCCTCACGCTTCTCCCACCCCATCACACCTCCTCCATGCCCCTTACCCACCGCTGTACCTCTCCTCACACGTCTCTCACCCCATCACACCTCCCCCATGCCCCTTACCCACCTCTGTACCTCTCCTCACGTCTCTCACCCCATCACACCTCCCCCATGCCCCTTACCCACCTCTGTACCTCTCCTCACACATCTCTCACCCCCATCACACCTCCCCCATGCCCCTTACCCACCGCTGTACCTCTCCTCACGCGTCTCCCGCCCCATCACACCTCCCCCATGCCCCTTACCCACCTCTGTACCTCTCCTCACGCTTCTCCCACCCTATCACACCTCCTCCATGCCCCTTACCCCACCTCTGTACCTCTCCTCACACATCTCTCACCCCCATCACACCTCCCCCATGCCCCTTACCCACCACTGTACCTCTCCTCACACATCTCTCACCCCATCACAACTCCTCCATGCCCCTTACCCACCTCTGTACCTCTCCTCACGCGTCTCTCACCCCATCACAACTCCTCCATGCCCCTTACCCACCTCTGTACCTCTCCTCTCGCTTCTCCCACCCCATCACACCTCCTCCATGCCCCTTACCCACCTCTGTACCTCTCCTCACACGTCTCTCACCCCATCACACCTCCCCCATGCCCCTTACCCACCACTGTACCTCTCCTCACACATCTCTCACCCCCATCACACCTCCCCCATGCCCCTTACCCACCTCTGTACCTCTCCTCACACATCTCTCACCCCATCACACCTCCCCCATGCCCCTTACCCACCTCTGTACCTCTCCTCACACATCTCTCACCCCCATCACACCTCCCCCATGCCCCTTACCCACCGCTGTACCTCTCCTCACGCGTCTCTCACCCCATCACACCTCCCCCATGCCCCTTACCCACCACTGTACCTCTCCTCACGCTTCTCCCACCCCATCACACCTCCCCCATGCCCCTTACCCACCTCTGTACCTCTCCTCACACGTCTCTCACCCCATCACACCTCCCCCATGCCCCTTACCCACCACTGTACCTCTCCTCACGCTTCTCCCACCCCATCACACTTCCCCCATGCCCCTTACCCACCTCTGTACCTCTCCTCTCGCTTCTCCCCACCCCATCACACCTCCCCCATGCCCCTTACCCACCTCTGTACCTCTCCTCACGCGTCTCTCACCCCATCACACCTCCCCCATGCCCCTTACCCACCACTGTACCTCTCCTCACGCTTCTCCCACCCCATCACACCTCCCCCATGCCCCTTACCCACCGCTGTACCTCTCCTCACGCGTCTCTCACCCCATCACACCTCCTCCATGCCCCTTACCCACCTCTGTACCTCTCCTCTCACGTCTCTCTCACCCCCATCACACCTCCCCCATGCCCCTTACCCACCACTGTACCTCTCCTCACGCGTCTCCCGCCCCATCACACCTCCTCCATGCCCCTTACCCACCTCTGTACCTCTCCTCACGCGTCTCTCACCCCATCACAACTCCTCCATGCCCCTTACCCACCTCTGTACCTCTCCTCACGCGTCTCTCACCCCATCACAACTCCTCCATGCCCCTTACCCACCACTGTACCTCTCCTCTCGCTTCTCCCACCCCATCACACCTCCCCCATGCCCCTTACCCACCTCTGTACCTCTCCTCACGCGTCTCTCACCCCATCACACCTCCCCCATGCCCCTTACCCACCACTGTACCTCTCCTCACGCTTCTCCCACCCTATCACACCTCCTCCATGCCCCTTACCCACCTCTGTACCTCTCCTCACGCGTCTCTCACCCCATCACACCTCCCCCATGCCCCTTACCCACCACTGTACCTCTCCTTACTCTTCTCCCACCCCATCACACCTCCTCCATGCCCCTTACCCACCACTGTACCTCTCCTCACGCGTCTCTCACCCCATCACACCTCCTCCATGCCCCTTACCCACCACTGTACCTCTCCTCTCGCTTCTCCCACCCCATCACACCTCCCCCATGCCCCTTACCCACCTCTGTACCTCTCCTCACGCGTCTCTCACCCCATCACACCTCCCCCATGCCCCTTACCCACCACTGTACCTCTCCTCACGCGTCTCTCACCCCATCACAACTCCTCCATGCCCCTTACCCACCGCTGTACCTCTCCTCACGCTTCTCGCACCCCATCACACCTCCCCCATGCCCCTTACCCACCACTCTGCCTCTCCTCACGCGTCTCTCACCCCATCACACCTCCTCCATGCCCCTTACCCACCACTGTACCTCTCCTCACGCGTCTCTCACCCCCATCACAACTCCTCCATGCCCCTTACCCACCTCTGTACCTCTCCTCACGCGTCTCCCACCCCATCACACCTCCCCCATGCCCCTTACCCACCACTGTACCTCTCCTCACGCTTCTCCCGCCCCATCACACCTCCCCCATGCCCCTTACCCACCACTCTGCCTCTCCTCACGTGTCTCTCACCCCATCACACCTCCCCCATGCCCCTTACCCACCACTCTGCCTCTCCTCACGTGTCTCTCACCCCATCACACCTCCCCCATGCCCCTTACCCACCACTCTGCCTCTCCTTACGCTTCTCCCGCCCCATCACACCTCCCCCATGCCCCTTACCCACCACTCTGCCTCTCCTCACGCGTCTCTCACCCCATCACACCTCCCACCATTCCCCTCTGCAACCCTACAAAGGCTGCTTATGCATATAAAAGGCAATAGTCCCCGTATTTTATGGGGTTTAATGCGTTTACTTATGTAAAACCACAGCTTGGGAGTTGCCCCTGCCAGCTCCTCTCTCTGAAGGTAAAAGTGTGAGCAGGTTGCTGGAGCTTAGGTCAGGGAAGGGGATGTGCACAGCGCAACTGCACTTTCTGGCTCTCACGCTCTCAGAAGAGAAGCACCCCAGAGGAGTGGGGATTTCAGAATCGCTCTGCTCATGCCCTGTGGAAACAGAGAAGAAGTACAAGGCTGGAAGGCTGCAGAGATTAATGGGAAGGCCAAGCTGCCAGCACCCGCTGACCCATCAGAGCAGACATGGACATTATATTAAAAGACAACATGTAAGGAAGGTTATGAAACTCTGAATGAAGGCCGGAAGAAAGGCAGCATATGTGGCCCGTTGAAGCTTGAGGCTCATAATCAGTCCCGGGGCTGAGCCCTGACAACGTTTCATGCAACGGGGGAGGGCATAGCTCCAGGGCCCAGGGCACTACAAAACACATCTCTCTTTCTAGGGTGCAAGCTCAGGAGGTCAGTCTGGTAGACGTCAATGTAACTACCAAGGAAGCAGCCAGGACACTCGGGTTGGGTGCTGACTTGTAATATTTCTCCTCACTACCTCCAGGATGAGTCTGGAATCCAGTTCTAGCTTGAAAGGTGTAAGTGCCCTCGATATATAAATCCAGGGTCGGGAATGTAAGGTACCCGGGGTGGGCAGACTGGGGTCTCCTGGTTTAAGTGGTTTTCCCCTTCCAGAAATAACTGAGGTGCAAGGCTTGTCGGCACTCACGCCAGCTTTCTCTCAGCCCTGCTGGGAGGCCTCCCCACTCTCTCCCCAGTACTCTTCTCAGATGTTACACTCCATCTTTTTGCACAGCAGGCAAAAACAACCTCCTTTCTTTTCCCTAAGAAGGGTGGGCACAGAATCTCTTCCCACAACAGAAAAATGACTGAAAGCTCCCAAACGTCTGAAGATGCAGAGCTAGCACGCTCCAGCCATTGGATGTGAACTGGAAATAATACTTTGCTCTCCTCCTAGCCATTCCCAGAGCAGGGGGGAAACCATGAAACATCAGAATAATCATGTGCTTAAGGAGAAATTCCACCCTATTCAAACTCCCACCCTAGAGCTCAACATTCGAGATTACAAGCTGATTTTAAGAACTAGACACTTGGCTGTTTGAAAAGGCATAGCACTTAAATCTTAACTCTCAGTATCTCTTCTAATCATTTTACTTGTCTTATCTCTTCCATCCTTTTACACTAATTGTTGTTTTTTTATTCCTATTATTATTGTTAGTTTAGGTTTTAACTGTTTATTAACTCTGTATGTTTTATCCTATGTATTTTAAAAATTTGTAAATGTTGTGATGGCTCATCTGAACGACGGTATAGAAAATCAGATAAATAAATAAATAGCTAAATAAACAGCTAAATAAATAAATAAATAAATACTTTTCACCCTCTGAGCAAGTATGGGACCTAGGAATACAGCTCGAGGAGAACTTTACGATGAGACAGCATATAAACAAATTAATTAAAAAAGGATACTCCAAGGTGAGAATATTACTAACAATACAGGTCTTACAAGCACTAATAGTTTCAAACATCGATTACTGCAACTCCCTTCTACTAGGCCTTCCATCAGGACTACTAAAACCACTACAGTTAATTAAAAATGCCTCTGCTAGACTCTTACTAGGGACAAGGAAATTTGACCACACCACCCCTCACTAATAGCACTGCACTGGCTTCACATACAATCCAGAACTCATTATTAACTCTAATTTTTAATATCATCAAGAACATTAACTCATGCTTAACAGGAGTGTCACTTCAACCTTACAGTCCTAAGATCACAAAACAAAGGACTTCTAAAGGTGCCTACAACAGGGACCGTACACCTTATGCAAAACAGAGACCGAGCGTTCTCCATTGCAGGCGCCAAGCTGTGGAAATCTCTCCCAGAGTCACTATGTCTGATAACAGAAAGAAAGAACGGAAAACATGGCTCTTCAGAAATGCTTACGACCTAACGTAAAATACCAATATGCCAATAACATCACTGTCAAAACCCTAGATTATGGGGCGGATTTTAAGAGCCCTGCTCGCCTAAATCCGCCCAAAACCGGGCGGATTTAGGCGAGCAGGGCCCTGCGCGCTGGGAAGCCTATTTTACATAGGCCTACCGGCACGCGCAGAGCCCCGGGACTCGCGTAAGTCCCGGGGTTTTCGGAGGGGGCGTGTCGGGGGGCGGGCCCGGTCGTCGCGGCGTTTCGGGGGCGTGTCGGCAGAGTTTGGGGGGCGGGTATGGGGGCGTGGCTACGGCCCGGGGCGGTCCGGGGGCGTGGCCGCGCCCTCCGTACCCGCCCCCAGGTCGCTGCCCGGCGCACAGGAGGCCCGCTCGCGCGCGGGGATAGAGGAAGGGAGGGGAAGGTGAGGGGAGGGCAAAGGAAAGTTCCCTCCAAGGCCGCTCTGATTTCGGAGCGGCCTTGGAGGGAATGGGGGTAGGCTGCGCGGCTCGGCGCGCGCCGGCTATACAAAATCCATAGCCTTGCGCGTGCCGATCCAGGTTTTTAGCAGATACGCGCGGCTCCGCGCGTATCTACTAAAATCCAGCGTACTTTTGTTTGCGCCTGGAGCGCAAACAAAAGTAGGCTATTCGCGCTCCTTTTAAAATCCGCCCCTATGTGAGTAAATTGATTAATTAGTATAGAGCGATGAAAAATGGAACAAGACAACGTGGAGTGAGGTATGAATTACAAACCTCCATCAAAGTGCCGTAGTTAACTTGTTATCGATGTCGAGGAGATGACCTAAAATATGCACTTGCTGTTATGTCAAACTAGATAATGTATGAATATGACCTAGAATAGGTATTTGCCGCTCCAGTGACCTAGAATGGGAATGTCAACCCAGAAGTTGAACGCTGATTTTGTAAACCGTTGTGATCTTATTTTGGAATGACGGTATACAAAAAACCTAAATAAATAAATAAATAAATAAATAAAGACCAAACACTCTCCCTTCCGATCCTAGCCAACATAGGAACAAAAACCCATCCCACCCACTGCCCGCAGCAACTTCACAGGGGGTGCTGGGGCAAGCTGGCATGCTCCGAGTTCTGCTGCCTCACAGGTCCCACACTAAAGCCCAGGGGGGCTCCTCACATTTCATTAATTGCATTCCAAGATTTGGAGTCTGCCTTCCATGGCAGATTTCGACAGTGGAGCTGGAAGGCAGAGGTACATGGGGTCCTGGGGCTACTTGTCTCTCTCTCTCTCTCCTTCTCTCCCTCTGTCCCACTTCCCTGGGGAGTCGGGTTCTTTCCAATGGGGGAGGGGGAGGAACACTCCTCCAAGGCCCAAGGAGTAAAGGTGAATCTCTTCTTTCTCTCCTGGGGAGGCCTTACTTCAGGTGGACCGTCAGGATGGGAGTGCAAACAAGCTTTCCTGCAGGGGTTTCTTCACAAACATCTGTCTGGCACAGCCGGTTCTTTATACTCCCCTAACTGTGTCCCTCAGCGACTGGGCCAGGGAAGAACTCGCCCTCCAGGGCTTGCAAACGCAAGACTTCGCAAACGGACAGGGTCTCCTCTTCCAAAATACTGGCAAACAAAACAGGGCTTCCACACTGCACAACTCCCATTTATACTTCCACACTGCACAACTCCCATTTGTACTTCCTCACTGCACAACTCCCATTTATACTTCCACACTGCACAACTCCCATTTGTACTTCCTCACTGCACAACTCCCATTTATACTTCCACACTGCACAACTCCCATTTATACTTCCACACTGAACAATTCCCATTTATACTTCCACACTGCACAACTCCCATTTCTACTTCATCACTGCACAACTCCCATTTATACTTCCACACTGCACAACTCCCATTTCTACTTCCTCACTGCACAACTCCCATTTATACTTCCACACTGCACAACTCCCATTTGTACTTCCTCACTGCACAACTCCCATTTATACTTCCACACTGCACGACTCCCATTTGTACTTCCTCACTGCACAACTCCCATTTGTACTTCCACACTGCACAACTCCCATTTCTACTTCCTCACTGCACAACTCCCATTTATACTTCCACACTGCACAATTCCCATTTATACTTCCTCACTGCACAACTCCCATTTATACTTCCACACTGCACAATTCCCATTTGTACTTCCTCACTGCACAACTCCCATTTATACTTCCACACTGCACAATTCAAATTTATACTTCCTCACTGCACAACTCCCATTTGTACTTCCTCACTGCACAACTCCCATTTATACTTCCATACTGCACAATTCCCATTTATATTCCTCACTGCACAACTCCCATTTGTACTTCTACACTGCACAACTCCCATTTGTACTTCCTCACTGCACAACTCCCATTTATACTTCCACACTGCACAATTCCCATTTATACTTCCTCACTGCACAACTCCCATTTGTACTTCCTCACTGCACAACTCCTATTTATACTTCCACACTGCACAATTCCCATTTATACTTCCTCACTACACAACTCCCATTTGTACTTCCACACTGCACAACTCCCATTTGTACTTCCTCACTGCACAACTCCCATTTATACTTCCTCACTGCAGAACTCCCATTTGTACTTCCACACTGCAGAACTCCCATTTGTACTTCCTCACTGCACAACTCCCATTTCTACTTCCACACTGCACAACTCCCATTTGTACTTCCACACTGCACAATCCCATTTGTACTTCCTCACTGCACCACTCCCATTTGTACTTCCACACTGCACAACTCCCATTTATACTTCCACACTGCACAATTCCCATTTATACTTCCACACTGCACAACTCCCATTTGTACTTCCACACTGCACAATTCCATTTGTACTTCGTCTCCCCAGGGTGAAGTCTCCAGATGGGGGGCCTCCCAAATTCATTAAAAGGATCTTACTCACGATTTTCCTTTTAGATGACAGCAGGATCTTGTGGGTGAAGGGTGGGCAGGGATCATGCAGATCTTCCAGATTTTCCCTGTATTAGGGCAGGAAAGATGGCACCAAAATCTTCCTCCCACACCCACAAGCAACGTCCAAACCCTGGGGTTCTCTTGCTGTAGATAATCTCAGACTATGGGCCGGAGCAGGCAGAGTTTCCCTATCCCGGGCACCTGCAGGCACCGGATCTCACTTGCAGCGGGGCACCACTGGCCACCTTCCACGGTTTGTGAGAAGGAGCAGGCTACATCAGAAAGGGACTTTCAAGTAACCAGAAAACCAGGGGTCTTACAAGAAAAGACTCCAAAAACTCAGCAAAATCCCCCAGGAGCAAAACACAGGAAACAACTCACCCAGGCTTAGGCCTCCTGCCTCTCCTTGGGAGGGGGGATTGGGGGCGGGGGGGCTGCTGGAGTAGGCAAAAAACTACAAACAAGGGAAAGCTCCTACTTCCTTACAATTCTAACCCAAATCTGCGCTGCCACACTGATCTCTGGTGCAAGTCGCTTTTATACAGGCAGGGGGCTAACCACGCCAGCAACCTCTGAAATGGTGCACCCCTCCCTCTTCTGCCGAACTCTAACTAATACCCTAAAGTTTTTTTTAGAGCTATGGCCATTTAGTAGTCATCCCAAAGAGCAGCCACACATTCAATAAAAGAGATAAATGTACACAATAATAAAAACAAACAATAATATAAAAACATACACAATATGCAATAAATGCAAAAGAATATAAACCAAACACCTAATCACCACCTAATATCACAACCAGATTAAAAAGCAATAACATAAAAAAAAGATTAAAATGTTGGGTAACTGGCTTTGGTCCACAGGAACAGTGGATCACAGACCTCTGCTTAATTCCAAGATAAGGCAATTGTAAGGGAAGGTGAACTCCTGTGCTGCTATGTAGTTGACGCATTCTAGACCCTGGGACGGGACTGGACTGGAGCTTCACCTATACCAGGCCCTTTCCCCTCAATTTGAGCCCTTGGGGTCCAGGGTCAGGCTGGGTATGGGCAGCCAGTAGATGAGAGTGGTCAATGTCCAGGCTAAGGTCAATGGCAGGTGGCAGGCAAGAATGGTCAGTGTCCAAGCTAAGGTCCGAGGCAGGTGGCAGGAGAAGTGTAGTCAGGGTGCAGGCAAGGGTCAGATCCGGGTAGGCAGTCCAAGGGGAAGGCAGGAGCACAGGGAGATGGACTGATGAGACGAGAATGTTGGATGAGACAAGGCAGGCTGGCGTGACAAGGCGTGGCAGGCTGGGCACGACGAGATAAGGCAGGCTGGAAAGACGCGGCAAGGCTGGGCTGGAGAGATGAGGTAAGTCATGCAAAGACGAGAAGAACGCTGAGGCAACCCGCACTGCAAAGCAGGAGACTCATTGCTGAGGCAGTGATTGAGCATACGGCTGGGGTTTAAATCCCCAGTCTGCAGTGATGTCATCCTTCCACTCCGAGGGCCTCATTCATTAAGCATTTTCCCATAGACACAGAATGGGAGAAAAGCCTTAGTGACTCAGGCCGCGAGTATGGTTACCCACCGCGGAGCCTATTGAGGCCGGACAGCACGTGCACCCTAGGAGCTAGCATAGTACGATGGAAGGAGGCAGTGACAGCGGCACGCGCGTGCACCCTAGGAGCTAGCACAGTACGATGGAAGGAGGCAGTGACAGCGGCACGCGCGTGCACCCTAGGCGCTAGCACAGTACGATGGAAGGAGGCAGTGACAGCGGCACGCGCGTGCACCCTAGGCGCTAGCACAGTACGATGGAAGGAGGCAGTGACAGCGGCACGCGCGTGCACCCTAGGAGCTAGCACAGTACGATGGAAGGAGGCAGTGACAGCGGCACGCGCGTGCACCCTAGGAGCTAGCACAGTACGATGGAAGGAGGCAGTGACAGCGGCACGCGCGTGCACCCTAGGAGCTAGCACAGTACGATGGAAGGAGGCAGTGACAGCGGCACGCGCGTGCACCCTAGGAGCTAGCACAGTACGATGGAAGGAGGCAGTGACAGCGGCACGCGCGTGCACCCTAGGAGCTAGCACAGTACGATGGAAGGAGGCAGTGACAGCGGCACGCGCGTGCACCCTAGGAGCTAGCACAGTACGATGGAAGGAGGCAGTGACAGCGGCACGCGCGTGCACCCTAGGAGCTAGCACAGTACGATGGAAGGAGGCAGTGACAGCGGCACGCGCGTGCACCCTAGGAGCTAGCACAGTTCGATGGAAGGAGGCAGTGACAGCGGCACGCGCGTGCACCCTAGGAGCTAGCACAGTACGATGGAAGGAGGCAGTGACAGCGGCACGCGCGTGCACCCTAGGAGCTAGCACAGTACGATGGAAGGAGGCAGTGACAGCGGCACGCGCGTGCACCCTAGGAGCTAGCACAGTACGATGGAAGGAGGCAGTGACAGCGGCACGCGCGTGCACCCTAGGAGCTAGCACAGTACGATGGAAGGAGGCAGTGGCTTCCTTGTCGCGGGAAGGAGTTGGTGATGTCGGGTGGCGTCTGGGATGAGAGAGGTAGCTTGCGGGGCCGTCCCGTGAGTCACTAAACGTAACAGCAACATTTAGCTAACCAATCACAGTACCTAGAAGAGAAAACCGTAGAAGGTGACGGCAGCGATGGAATCATCAGTATCGACAAGGATACCGGCATCGACAGGGTCGTCGGCATCGGTGGAATCACCGGCATCGGTAAGGGTACCAACATCGGTTCAATAACCGTCATCGGTGAAGGCACCAGGATCGGTGACAGCACCAGCATTGGCGAAGTCACCGGAATAGGTGTTTGTTCTTTTAGGGCCTGGAGCACAGGTCACAGGAAGAATGAACCGTTTGTATGTTGCAGAAGCCTTGCGGACACCAAGCATTAAAAAATAACTATTTATATTCCAAACAGAAAATAAATAAATAGATATAAACTCTCTGGACCCTAAAACCTCACCCCTACTCTGATGAAGAAAAGGAACTGTGGCAGCTCAAGCTAGCATGTGCAAAGAGGGGGAAAGAGGGGGTAAAGAATAGAGGGGAAAAAGCTGAAAAAGTTTTAAAAAAGTATAAAAGGAACACTCCAAGCATCACAAAAGTATGTGAGAGGGACGAAGAAGACCAGGAAAAGAAGTGGCCAGCTCTGATCAAGATGTGAAGCAAAACCAACACAGAGGGCATTTACACAGGTAAAAAACTATCCAGATGGGATGCCAGCTTGGAAAATTGATCTTCCCCTGGTTTAGGATTAGAGCACAGGCCATGAAGGTTCATTCACAGGCAAGGGTCCTAGACGTCAGGGAAACTAACTTTCCCAAAATGGGGGAGCACCTCAAGGAGTCGTTAGCTGCATGGGAAAATCTAGGGGAAGTGGAAGGGCTGTGGGCAAAACTAAAAGGAGATCTCATAAGGACAACTAAGCTTTCTGTTAGGAAAGTAAATAAAGGGAAGAGGAGAAAGAGACAGTTATGGTTTTCTAAAGAAGAAGCTGAAAAGGTGAGGGAGAAAGTTTAGCATTCATAAACTACAAGAGATCACAGAAAGAGGAAGAGAGGCGACAATATCTGGAAACATTAAGAGAAGCTGGGAGAGAGGTCAGGAGAATAAAGATGCAATTGGAAGAAACAAGAGCAAATACAGTAAAACAGGGGGACAAGACTTTTTCTTAGATCTGTTCGTGATAGAAGGAAGTGCAAAGGTATCAGTGTGAGACTCAGACGTGAAGGGGAGGAATATGCAGAGGCTGAGGAGGAAAAAGCAAAATTGCTTAACAAATATTTCTGTTCAGTGATCACTGTGGAAGGGCCTGGAGCAGGACCACATAAAGTAAACACAAATAAGATTGGAAGTGAGGTGAACCTGAATCAATTATCAGAGCAGCGGGTTTGTGAGGAGATAACTAAACTTAAAGTAGATAAGGTGATGGGGCAGATGGGACACATCCGAGGGTACTAAGGGACTTAGAGATGTCCTGGCAGCTCCGCTGGTGACCTTTTCAATGCTTCCTTAGAGTCTGGAGTAGTCCTGGAGGACTGGAGAAGGTTGGATGTGGTTCCTCTTCATAAAAGTGGAAGTAAGGAGGAGGCTGGGAACTGCAGGCCAGTTAGTCTGAGCTCTGTGGGGAGCAAACTAATGGAATCGCTGCTAAATCAGAGGGGAGCGCAGCTTCTGAGATCCAATGGATTGCAAGATCCCAGGCAGCCTGGTTTTACCAGAGGGAAATCTTGTCACACTAATCTGATACATTTCTTTGAGTGGGTGACTAAGGGAGAGCACTAGACGTAGCAAAATTGGATTTCGGCGAGGCCTTTCACACAGTTCTGCACAGAAGACTTATAAATAAATTGAGCATCCTTGGTATGGACCCTAAAGTGACTGCCTGGGTTAGAAACTGGCTCAATGGTGAGTGACAAAGAAAGTAGTAAAATGAAATTCACTCCAAGAAGGGGTCATTACTAGAGGAATGCTGCAGAGATCGGTCCTGGATCTGCTTCTTTACAACATTTTTGTGAGCGACATTGTGGAAGAGTTGTCGGAAAAGGTTTGTCTTTTTCCTGATGATATCAAAATCTGCACAGGATAGACAGCCTAGAAGATCTGGAAAACACAAGGAGGGGATATAGCTAAGCTCAAGGAATGCTCTAGATCTGGCAGCTACAATTTAATGCTAAAAACTGCAGAGCCATGTATTTAGGTTGCAAAATCGCAAAGGAGAGGTACAGTATAGGGGTTGAAATTCTAAGCTTAAAAAAAGAGCAGGCCCTGGGAGTGATCATATCAGATGATCTTAAGGTGGTCAAACAGGTGGATAAAGCGACGGTGAAAGCCAGAAAGTTGCTTGGCTGCATAGGGAGAGGACTGGTCAGCAGAAAAAGGGAGGAGATATTGCCCCTGTATAGGTCCCTGGTGAGACCTCACTTGGAATACTGAGTACAGTTCTGGAGACCCCACCTTCAAAGGATATAAACAGGATGGAGTCGCTCCAGAGGGAGGCTACTGAAATGGTCAGAGGTCCTTGTTCTAAAGGATATAAACAGGATGGAGTCGCTCCAGAGGGAGGCTACTGAAATGGTCAGTGGTCCTTGTTCTAAAGGATATAAACAGGATGGAGTCGCTCCAGAGGGAGGCTACTGAAATGGTCAGAGGTCCTTGTTCTAAAGGATATAAACAGGATGGAGTCGCTCCAGAGGGAGGCTACTGAAATGGTCAGTGGTCCTTGTTCTAAAGGATATAAACAGGATGGAGTCGCTCCAGAGGGAGGCTACTGAAATGGTCAGTGGTCCTTGTTCTAAAGGATATAAACAGGATGGAGTCAGGCCAGAGGGAGGCTACTGAAATGGTCAGTGGTCCTTGTTCTAAAGGATATAAACAGGATGGAGTCAGGCCAGAGGGAGGCTACTGAAATGGTCAGTGGTCCTCGTTCTAAAGGATATAAACAGGATGGAGCCGCTCCAGAGGGAGGCTACTAAAATGGTCAGAGGTCTAAAGCATAGGGGGATAGACTTAAAGGTCTAAACATATCTAAAGAAAAGGGAAGATAGGGGAGATTTGATAGAGACATTCAAATACCTCCAAGGTTTCCATGCACAGGAGCTGAGCCTTTTTCAGTGGAAAGGTGGATCTAGAACAAGGGATCATGGGATGAGGGTGAAAGAGGGTAGACTCAGGAGTAATCCAAGAAGAGGGTGGTGGATACATGGAACAATCTCCCTATGGTGCTGGTGGAGACAAGGATGGTATCTGTAGTCCAGAAAACATGGGAAAAGCAGCAGAGAGGATCTCTGAGAGAGTGGTAGGGGCTGGAGAGCTGAGCAGCTGGTGCGGATGGGCCATTTGGTCTTTTTCTGCTGTCACATTTCTAGGTACCCTGTAAATGAGGTCAGACGTTTGGTGCTGCTTGACCATGCACCCACTTTTAGCTGCATCTGTGGGAGATGTTTCCAGGGGCATGTTTTGGTTGTGATTTGTAAAGAACGCCTTTAGATTATATTTTCAAATCTCTGTTATCTCCAGAAAATGTTTCCTGCACAGAATGCCGGTGCAGTAGGTCCACGAGCACTTTGTACCCGTGGCAAGCATTCACTTTGATTATGTGGCACACATTATCCAGGGCTGTTTGAAAATCCCCCTCTTCCTGAGACTTTCTGCTAGAGCTACGCGCGGGTCCAGAGAACCGTCTCTGCCCTGATCTGTTGCACACTGCTTTTTAAGAAGAAGGTAGCGTTAGACGGGACTAGGTGTCTCGTTTTGACGTGCATTGTGGGATTGAACAGAGAAGTGCTCAACCCTTTGCTTTGCAGGTCATCCCAAGTGGGAGCAGAGATAAATGCCAGCGGGGTGGCATATTCAATACAGGGCAAATTAATGGGCAAATAAGGACATCCCATCCCCCTACTTCCCTTCAAGCCCCTCCCCTCCATAGTGCTTCACAACCACACTGTGCCTTCCTTCACACTCACCTCCTTCCTGTACCTCCCATTATGCCTCTCTAAACACCTCCCCTCACACTCCTTACCCCTTTCTGCATCATCCCTCATGTCCCTCACCCCATCTTATCATGCTCCACAACCCCTACCACACCTCCTCTCACACACCACTTCACTCCCACCCTTATTCCTCCTCATGTGTCTCACCTACTGTCACCTCTCTCCTCATTCTCTTCACCCCCTACTTCTGCACCTCCTCTTCTGCTCCTCACCCCAACTAACTTCACTTCAGGCTCTTCACACCCTAGGGTGCGTCCCTCCATGCTCCTCCTGGCACACTGCAGCTTCCTTCACTATGCCACTCTTCACCCTCTCCCTGTCACCTGTGTATGGTGGTACATTTGTGCAAAGAATACAATATAAAACATTTCTATCACCTTATATTGTGGTCCATGTTGGCTCAGAGATTTCTCCAGCACTTTTTAACATTTGTTTATGAGAGAAGCTATTCTAAGTTTCCGTGTACTGGACTTTGATTAAATAAAAACGTACTGGTCAAATAAGGTAATGGTTGTAGACAACAGGATGGAGTCGCTCCAGAGGGAGGTTACTAAAATGGTCAGTGGTCCTCATTCTAAAGCATAGGGGGAGAGACTTAAAGATCTAAACATGTACACCCTGGGGGAAATGCGAGATAGGGGAGATATGATAGAGACATCCAAATATCTCCAAAGTTTCCATGCACAGGAGATGAGCCTCTCTCAATGGAAAGGAGGCTCTAGAACGAGGGATCATGAGATGAGGGTGAAAGGGGGTAGACTCAGGAGTAATCTTAGGAAATATTTCTTTACAGAGAGGGTGGTGGATGCATGGAACTCCCTCCCAGTGGAAGTGGTGGAGATGAAAACAGTATATGAATTCAAGAAAGAATGGGATAAACACAGGGGATCTCTAAGGAAATGATGGGAATTATAATGCCAACATGTTTCTATGAAGAGCAGGTCATCACAACCCCATGCAGCACACGATACATGTAAAGCATGAGTACAGCACGGACAGCTGAAGAGCCTCTGGCCAAGTCATTCTCTTACATCTAATGTTTTGCTCATCTTTCATTCTTTTTTCTACTTTTAACATCTCTGTTTGACAATAACACCACGTGAAGGAGCTTTGTGCAGAGCTCCTGGGGTGAAGCGGATGCAGACACTCAAATCCAGTGAGCTCCTGCTCAACCTTGACACTGAAGTGAGCAGGTCTTTGAAAGACTATGTGGATAATCTTTAGGACAACCTACGGCCAAATAAGTCACTGACCAAACCCTCTCCCCTGCTGAGACGAGCAAGGGAGGAAAACAAAGCAGCCCTTATAGCAAAGATCTGTGCCAGTTGCAGTCAGCACTTGTACACACCGTGCGCATATATCACAGTCAAAGGCTTCTTTGGTTAACATGTTCATCTTGGAAAAAAAATAAACTTGCTGATAAAACAGGCAACAGATTCAGAAAGTCCAGGGTTTCACCATTTCCATAATCTTTCTATGCTGTGGGCTTGAAAAAACTCTGAAAGGCCATATTTTGCATTATAAAAAAAAAAAAAAAAAGTGAAATTCTTTTACTATTTGTCATTTTTTGTGGTGTGAAAAACTCCCCTCCCTCTCCCCCACCAAGGAATAAGTCCATTTACTCCTTCACAGAGAATATGATTTCAATTTTCAATTAAAATGAAATGAGCAGGAAGATTATCACTATAGAGCAGGCCTCAGGTAGCAGCAATAGGCCTCTTTCATTGCCATGGCAACTGGTCCTCATTGTCACGGCTACCTTGGCGCCACATGTAATTGCCGGTGTGTGAGCTAAACTGATAATGCACAATCAATACCCCATAAACAGAAAACATCATTTTCAGTCTGGTAAAAAAAAAAAAATGTGAAAAAGCCTTAACAGGAGCAGAAAAACCGATTTGATAATTTTGTTGCCTTTTTGAGGTGGTGGTGACAGCCATTTCTGGATAAACAGAAGATATTTAAGTGCTGAGCTGGACTTTATCAGCAAGTTTGAAGGGGAGGGGGGCTTACAGTAGGCAAGGCTGGTGGGGTGCGGAGCTGAGGCAGGAGGGAAGTAGGACACCGGCAGTGAGGACGGAGTATAATGGGCCTCAGGGGCGAGGCAGGAGGGAAACGGGATGCATTAGTCAGAAGAGGACTCCAGCGATGTTCTGAGAGAGAGAAGCTGCAGTCATGCACACTGTCGTGTTATGGAGCTGATGGTGGCCTCCCCAGGCTGCATTTTACTGTACTTTATTATTGCAGTGGTCATGGTTTCACCTCTCTTCTAGATGCGATTCTTGTATCCGGGGGGGCCTCCTAAGACAGGAGGAAGCAAATGCAGAAGGAATAATCACAAGTCTCTCTGGAGGTGATCAAATTTGCGGATGACACAAAATTGTTCAGAGTAGTTATATTACAAGCGGTTTGTGATACATTACAGGAGGACCTTGCAAGACTGGAAGAATGGGCATCCAAATGGCAAATGAAATTTAATGTGGACAAGTGCAAGGTGATGCATATAAGGAAAAAAAACCCTTGCTGTAGTTACACGATGTTAGGTTACATATTAGGAGCTACCACCCAAGAAAGAGATCTAGGCGTCATAGTGGATAACACATTGAAATCGTCGGCTCAGTGTGCTGCAGCACTCAAAAGCAAACAATGTTGGGAATTATTAGAAAGGGAATGGTGAATAAAACGGAAAATGTCATAATGCCTCTGTATCGCTCCATGGTGAGACCGCACCTTGAATACTGTGTACAATTCTGGTCGCCGCATCTCAAAAAAGATATAATTGTGATGGAGAAGGTACAGAGAAGGGCAACCAAAATGATAAAGGGGATGGAACAGCTCCCCTATGAGGAAAGACTAAAGAGGTTAGGACTTTTCAGCTTGGAGAAGAGACAGCTGAGGGGGGATATGATAGAAGTCTACAAAATCAAGTTAATATAAATTGGTTATTTACTCTCTCAGATACTTCAAGAAGTTAGCAAGTAGCTCATTTAAAACAAATCAAAGGAAATTCTTTTTCACTCAACACACAATTAAGCTCTGGAATTCATTTCCAGAGGATGTGGTTAGTGCAGTTAGTGTAGCTGGGTTTAAAAGTGGTTTGGATAAGTTCCTGGAGGAGAAGTCCATAAACTACTATTAATCAATAGGGAATAGCCACTGCTTGTTACCGGCATTAGTAGCTTGGGATCTTTTTAATGTTTGGGTATTTGCCAAATACTTGTGACTTGGCTTGGCCACTGTTGGAGATAGGATACCAAGCCTGATGGACCCTTGGTCTGATCCAGTATGGCAATTTCTTATGCTCTTATATTTTTATGATTGTAGAATAGGACTTTAACAAGGCTTGAGAGAGAGCTCTGATCCCTCCTCTGTACACAGGAGGGCGGGTGATGAGAGAGCACCCACACTATGATTTCAGGGCGTCTCTCCTCCTCTGTGCACAGGAGGGGGGGTGATGAGAGAGCACCCACACTCTGATTTCAGGGCGTCTCTCCTCCTCTGTACACAGGAGGGCGGGTGATGAGAGAGCACCCACACTCTGATTTCAGGGCGTCTCTCTTCCTCTGTGCACAGGAGGGGGGGTGATGAGAGAGCACCCACACTCTGATTTCAGGGCGTCTCTCCTCCTCTGTGCACAGGAGGGGGGGTGATGAGAGAGCACCCACACTCTGATTTCAGGGCGTCTCTCCTCCTCTGTGCACAGGAGGGGGGGTGATGAGAGAGCACCCACACTCTGATTTCAGGGCGTCTCTCCTCCTCTGTACACAGGAGGGGGGGTGATGAGTGAGAGCCCACACTCTGATTTCAGGGCGTCTCTCCTCCTCTGTACACAGGAGGGCGGGTGATGAGAGAGCACCCACACTATGATTTCAGGGCGTCTCTCCTCCTCTGTGCACAGGAGGGGGGGTGATGAGTGAGAGCCCACACTCTGATTTCAGGGCGTCTCTCCTCCTCTGTACACAGGAGGGTGGGTGATGAGAGAGCACCCACACTCTGATTTCAGGGCGTCTCTCCTCCTCTGTGCACAGGAGGGGGGGGTGATGAGAGAGCACCCACACTCTGATTTCAGGGCGTCTCTCCTCCTCTGTGCACAGGAGGGGGGGTGATGAGAGAGCACCCACACTCTGATTTCAGGGCGTCTCTCCTCCTCTGTACACAGGAGGGGGGGTGATGAGTGAGAGCCCACACTCTGATTTCAGGGCGTCTCTCCTCCTCTGTACACAGGAGGGCGGGTGATGAGAGAGCACCCACACTATGATTTCAGGGCGTCTCTCCTCCTCTGTGCACAGGAGGGGGGGTGATGAGAGAGCACCCACACTCTGATTTCAGGGCGTCTCTCCTCCTCTGTACACAGGAGGGCGGGTGATGAGAGAGCACCCACACTCTGATTTCAGGGCGTCTCTCCTCCTCTGTGCACAGGAGGGTGGGTGATGAGAGAGCACCCACACTCTGATTTCAGGGCGTCTCTCCTCCTCTGTGCACAGGATGAGGTTGAGTGAAAAAGAGCCCATATTTCAGTCACTTGGGTCTCTCCATCTTTGTATGCAGGACAGCAGTGAAGGTGAGAGACGGCGCATGCTCCGATCACTGGAATATCTGCCTTTTCTGCACACAGGTCAGTAGCTATTTTACAAAATAAAGTGTACAATGATTCCAACGACTCACTCGTAGCTGCAAAGTTCATAGCAGCAACAATCATGCGCTTCTATTGGATACTCGGGGAGTGCTGAAGCAGCACAATTTTAACAAAACGGCACACCCAGGTGGCTGAAGGGTGCAGGCCGCCCCTCTCCAACCACGCAGCTGGCCCGGGGGGGGGGGGGGGTGTCCCCCTTCAAAGACAGGAGCTTGTTCACATAAAGATTACTGCCGCCAGCGGCTGATACTGGCGGCCCGGTGCCTCCTCAATGGCCCTGACTAGCGCCAGTCGTGAAGGCTTCAAGCCTGGCAAAATGAACAGAAAGTAAAGCTAGGAGAGGATGAGGAAGCTGGCTTGAAACGTGGCATATTATTGTGCGTCTGTCACGCGCTGCCTGTGCACAGCTTAGGCAGGCAGAGGAGGCTGCTTCTTCACCTCCAAACTGTACTGCTGGGGAGGCTGCTTCGTTCTCACTTTAAACTGATTTTCAGCCACAAATTCCCGGATTTTTTTTCCAAAAGTGACAGCTGGTTTAAACCGCTATTCACCCTAATTTTAGGCTGATTATAAAGCTCCCCCAGAGCTGCAGATGCGGCATTTCAAGGCCTCCTGCCACTGCTGGAAGCCGGTGAGGGCCGAAGAGCCTGCTGTGTTTCTAATGAAAGCACTCACCCCCCCCCTCCCCGGTGCCGCTCACCCCATGTTTCAAATCCCTGCCTCCTCACCCCCCCCAAGCAGCCAAAGGGCCTGCTGTCTGGTGCTGTCCACCAGGAGCCCTTCCCAGCAGGCTCGCTGGCCATGCACAAAAGCAGTGCTGGAGCCACCCCCGGTTAGGATGAATGAGAGAGAGGGAGAGGGAGATTCTTGGCTGGAGGTGGGAAGAGACTTGAGGATGCTGCTAAGTGGATGGGAGGGAGGATCCTGCTTAGCTTCTGTCCACCAAAATAAACTCCCGGAAAAATAAAAAGTCCTTTTTTCAATGGATTTTCTCCCGTTTTGCTCTTATCATTGTAACCCTTTGGGGGTTTAATCCCGAGGGCACACAAACGTATGTATTTCTTCGGGGCTGCTCCAGCTAGCAATGTCCTCCCATGCTCAAACGCTTAATCCTGGGGGGGATTCTTTTTGTGGGGGGGGGGAGCTCTCGTTTATGGCCGGACCATGGTGACTTGCTTTCAGTGTGTGTAGATAGTAGGTGCATCCCATGGGGTGAGACGCTGGGATAAATCAAATTCAAGTTGCATCTGACTGCTGCTCTGAGTATTTCTATGTAGGGAGACGTCCTTTTATTTCAGGCGTCTGGGTAGCGCTCACCCCTCTTGGAGGGGGTCCCCCACATTCACAGCAAAAACGGTCCCATCTGACGCTATTTCCTTCCTGGAAGAGGGATGAGGGGGGAGGTGGGGGTGATTTACCACAGTATTGCGGCTCAAAATATTTTTACAAAGAAAAACAATATATGAAATGGCTCTTTTTGAAAGAGCTGCAGACCCCTACCCTGGGGGTCAGAGGCTACCTCTGAAGAACCCTTACCCCCACCAGTCCAAGGAGTGGGAGCTGCTTGTGGGCAATCTGCCTCGGAGGGATCCCAGCAGACCATCAAGTACAGGTGCTTTGCGGTGTGGGAGGAAATCCTTGGTAATGGTGACCCTAGCCCATCACCATGCACATTCCCTGGACAGTACCAGCTACTTCAATGGAAACACTGCTTTAATCTGCTATACAGTCCCTCTGCCTTTTTACAAATACACCAAAATCCATCATTTAATCCCAGAAATTCATCCTAGCATGAATCTGACAAGTTTTTCCATGTTTCAGACATAAATGATAGAAAATCCCTCTCTCTTCCTGATACAGTGAATTCCCCTCTTATTAAGAACTTTTTATGTGTTGTACAGGAAGTCACTGCGAGAGGCACTTGCTGTATATACATCAGTGGAATTCTATTATTATAAACGAGCTACAGAGCAGAGTCTAGGAAGGGTTTTGTCACAAGCTAATCAGCGATCTGGGGAGTGCGTGCCTTTGGTAAATCGGCGCTGTGCATGCTTTCTTGGTGAATCAGCAGCTTTGTAGCATTAGACTTCTTCTCCTTAACACACAGATCATTTGCAGAATATACTGTCGGGATCTTTCATCGTGATCCCACTGCTGAGGGTCAGCTGCATGAACCCTGGCGACTTCCCTGGCACTGTGCACACATCCTGGTGACTTCCCTGGCACTGTGCCCACACATGAAACTGTACACCCGTGTTCACTGCACACAACTTGCTCCTTGTAGGGAACGAGTCTGGAGACTTCTGAAGACGTGACTGGGACTCATGCTTAGACATCTCTCTGAGACAGTTCTCGGATCTGCCGATCTTGAGGTTATATTTAATATCTCCTTCACTTGCCTCTTGAAGTGGGAGGTGGGATTTTTTTTTCTTTGCAAGGGCAGAAGCAGGAAGCACAAATGCTTCTGTTGATTTATGCAGTGTGGTCTGTTGTGTGAAGAGCTAAGAAAAGGTACCTTAACAGTATTAGGACCCTCAACATTCCTCCTCCTATGAGGGAACAAATAATGCACCAGCAGCAGCATAAAGGCATAAGAACATAAGAAACTGCCATGCTGGGTCAGAACGAGGGTCCATCGAACCCAGCATCCAGTGGCCAATCCAGGCCACAAGAACCTGGCAATTACCCAAACACTAAGAAGATCCCATGCTACTGATGCAATTAATAGCAGTGGCTATTCCCTAAGTAAACTTGATTAATAGCAGGTAATGGACTTCTCCTCCAAGAACTTATCCAATCCTTTTTTAAACACAGCTATACTAACTGCATTAACCACATCCTCTGGCAACAAATTCCAGAGTTTAATTGTGTGTTGAGTAAAAAAGAACTTTCTCCGATTAGTTTTAAATTTGCCCCATGCTAACTTCATGGAGTGCCCCCTAGTCTTTCTATTATCCGAAAGAGTAAATAACTGATTCACATCTACCCGTTCTAGACCTCTCATGATTTTAAACACCTCTATCATATCCCCCCTCAGTCGTCTCTTCTCCAAGCTGAACAGCCCTAACCTCTTTAGTCTTTCCTCATAGGGAAGCTGTTCCATTCCCTTTATCATTTTGGTCGCCCTTCTCTGTACCTTCTCCATCGCAATTATATCTTTTTTAAAATAATTCCCAACATTCTGTTTGCTAAGTTATCCAAATATTCTCCCCCTCTGCCTTGCATCATCTACAGCACATCATGATGGATAGCAAAGCTGGTCTGGGTTTTACCGCGCTGCATTTAGGGACTTGTGGCTCCAATCTTCCTGCGAACAGCAAAGATACGAAGCGGATAAAACCAGGACTGGCTTACCTTTGCCATTAAATGCTTTACTGGGGATGAGCTTTCTGGAGATACAGCCTAGGACACTGCCAGTGAGGAGGCACTCACTGCACTGCACCTTCCACCTCCTGTCTCTCCTCACCACCCTCTGAGCCTCCCTTTCTTTCCATGCCCTTCACCCCACCTCTTTTCTCTCTGCCTCCCTCTGCCCATCACACTGCCTCTCCCCTCTCTTCCTTGCAGAGCTCATCTGTCTCCTACTACACATACACAGCACTGTACAGACACACCTAAGAGTCAGTGTAAGGAACACAGGCAGACACACAAGAAGCCTTTGGAAATGTAGATAAAATCAATAAAGCTCTGATCAGAGAGAGCCAAGGTTTAAGATTTAAAAGCCTGCATTTAAAACCTGCTCCGCTCTCTTTTCTGTACAGCTCTCCTCCCATCCCCCTTCCTCTCTTCCCTACTGCAGCTCAAGCACATGGCCTATCACTTGTAAATCAATTTTAATTGTCATATTAAACAGCTCAAGTACAGCAAGTGGAAAGCGGGTGGTGTTAAAGACCTAACACAACTGTCAGGCACGGGCCAGCAGTCGGGATAACAGGGCATAGGGCTGGCTTACATAACCAGTGGCAGGCAGATAGGAAAACAAGGCTTATCGCAGAGCTGCAACCTTCCAAAAACTACCCCCAAACCACAGCACGGCCACCACTTCAAGGGCAGGCAGGCGTAACGCAGCCTGAAGCCGTACAAGCACAACTGACTGGCAGTGATGTGAAGCTGGGCAGAGGCTCTCGTCCCACAACCTTCAGCCATGTCAGCTCCCTGCTGCTGCTGCTGCTCCTCCTTCCCTTCCCCATTTCGGGGTCTGCCAAAGCTCAGGAGAGCCCAGGAGATGAGGAGAGTCTCTCTCTGAGCCCTAGAACTTCCAACCCACTCCAGCTGCCACCGGTACCGCTCCACTCCTCCCCCTTCCCCATCTGACCAGCACGGGAGTGGGCTAGAAGCACTGGACCCAGCTCTCCTGATGGCCGGAGGGCAGTAGCAGGGGTGGGAGGGAGAGGCCCCCAGGTGGTGGAGGAGCAGCTTTCAAGCTGGGTCACAGGATTAGGTGTATTCGGGGGAGGGAAAGAAGGATAGCTGGGATGAGGGGATGAGGGGTGGGGAGTACGGCGAATCCTAACCACCCCTAACATCACTTCTGGCAGCCACGAAGTACTAAGGAATGGGGCAGAGGAATTCCTCCCCATTTCTACCCCCTCGCCAATCTTCAACATTATAGCTGGAGGACCCCACACCAGTCAATTCGCCTTGGGCCCTGCAGGCCCCTATGGTCAGCCCTGGCAGCACTGCATTATGGGAAAGAAACGGCACTTTTACTGCTTCTCAGAAGCAGTGCATTTGGAAAGTGATGGCCTCTTATTAACAATGCATTATGGGAAGGACACTGCAGTGTAAGTGTATGTCAGCAGCAGTGCATCATGAGAAGACTTCGTAGTGCTATTGTGTGTCTCTGGGAAACTTACGGAGGTCCATACTCAGGCCGCTCCCTGCCTTACAAGTTCTCCAGTTAAAGTTAGCTGATAACGGGACCTATCTCTGCTGAATATACTTAGCTAAAGCTATTGAGGTACATGTAAATTTGTTACTTGTGTTATTTTAAATTTAAAACCCCAGCGTTTGTCCAGTTAAGTGTCCGCTTAGTCAGACAATCCCCTGTGGGCATGGATCTCACTGTGCTTACTCTTTGTATAAAGACCTAATTTTTCCGGGCCTGGTTCTATGAGTTCTCAATCCAGAAAGCTGCGCTCTGGAGTCTGCCAGGCCTCAGTATGCTTAGCTCTGGAGAGTAACTTCCAGGCTTACTGTTAACTCTTATTATGGGCAGAAAAGATTTCCTCAGTACAGAATTCACCTATTAAATATATCATTCCTAGTACCATGAATCTTGTTTCTGAAAGGATGATCGCACTTCCATGTTTTAATCCACAATGTATGCATTAGACTAAGAAAAGCTGAATACATGTTACACGTGATCATGCTTCTGTACAGGGAGTTAGTAAGGCCTCACCTAGAAGCTACAGGCCGTCCAGAGAAAGGCAACTGAAACGGTGAGTCGCCTATGGGATGAGACCAAGTCAATGGGACCGATATTCAAGAAGAACTGAGCCCCTAAGTTTAGGAGTTTATATTTTCAGCCAGACTCAGGAGCCTATGTTTTTAGCTGAAAATTCATGTTAGGCCTGCCATTCATTTGCCTAGATTTAGGCTTCTAAATTAGATGCTTAGGTCTGAAAATCAGAGATAAGATCCTAACTTCACCCCCATAGGCACTCAGCCCTAATAAATTTGTAAAAGGGCTAATTTAAAGAGCCTAACTCCAAAAGTTATACATCTTAGAGGAGAGGGGAGACAGTGGGGAACGACAGAGGTACAAATAGCTGAAAGGCATTAATAATGCCCAGGAGCTGAATCCTTTTCAATGGACAGGAAGACGTTAAGCGAGGCATCAGACGCAGAAAGAACGTCATGAAAGGACGGTGGAAGCCTAGAACTGGAATTCAAAACAGCAGCAGACTTCAAAGAGTTCCTACAAGGTCCCGAACTGTGCTGGAGAACCCCCAAGCTGTAAATATCCCACCCTGCAAGGGTATTAGGAGAACCTTCTGCCTTGCTCCCGCCCCTCCCCCGCTGGCGGTAAGACACGCCGGTCCCCTGTTCCCCCCTCTTCCTTAACGGTTGCCCCGTGCCGCGGGCGTGATAGGCTCCGCTCGTGGCCCCACGTGGCTGCTCTTTGGGGGCCCCCTAATGGTCGGCGCCCGAGGCGACCGCCTAGTTCACCTAACGGGACAGGCCGGCCCCGCTGCTGACCCCCTAAAGAAAACGGACAGGCGGAGGGCTGACATCCAGCTCGCCCTTATGGGAAAAACCAGTGGCCTAGAGTTAGCCTGATGACATTGTTTAAAAAAAAAGGTAGCGGCTGATCTCCCACCCCCCAAATCTCTTTACAAATGATCCCCATCCCCAAATCTCTGTCATAAAGTTTTAGGTTAAGTGAGACTGGGCCCTCCCCCCTCCCCCTCCTCTATCTTCAAAATGATACTTGGATGAATCCCCACAATGTAGAGTGAGCTTTTCCCTCCTCTGGCTGCTCTCATACAGAAGAGCCACGAGCTCCGCTGGTTCCTAATAACCTAAATATTAATCTATTCACTGCACCGCTTCACTGGCTTTGAGGGAAGGGACAGGGGCTCACCCTGCTTAACCCAATACCTTCTTAAAGAGACTCTGGAATCAGCCATGGCTCGGCTGTGCATTTCTATTTCATTTATTTCCTGTATTTAGTAAAACGGTGGCTGGCAAAGTTGCTCGCAGAATTTTACCTGAGAAGTGTAGACTTGTCCCGTTGCTAGCTTGCCGCTCCCTGGACTGCTGAATACCGGCTTCAGACAGTTCTTACTTGCAGAAAGTAAGGAGACCTCGCGGCAGCACAGGCCATGGGGTTAACCTCCGTGGAGTAGACTGCATCGGGCTTGCAGAAAGGCATTGGAGTAATTTGCACAGAGGGCAGTTATGACCCTACCTGCATCAGGCTTCCCAGATTACAAGGTGCTGGCGTTAGCTTGCATAGAGTCACCAAACTTGGATACAAGTTTCATTAGTTTTGAGAGCTGTGTGAATTATAAGAAAAGTGGCTCCTGCTCCTGCTGGTGTGCTTAGGCATGCGCACGCGTGCCGTCTCTTCAGCATTTAAAGGGCCCATGTCGGGAAAAGCCTGCGGCACCCTCAGAAAACGTCATCCCTGGCTACCCTCTAAAAGGGCTTTTCCGATTCTGCTCCAGGCCTTTCCAAGGGTCTTCTCATCCTGGGGTCGCCTGGTTCCTGCAAGGTCCTTCATAGTCTCTCATCTTGTTCCTGATCTCCTGTCTTGTGTGATCATCAATGGTCTTCCTATTCCTGGTCCTCATCTGGTTCCTGTGTCTTCCTGGTTTCCTGAGTCCAAGTCTTCAGTCCTGCTTCCAAGCCTGTTTCCAAGTCTCTGTATATTTCTCCAAAACTATGAACATTGTATGTTAATACAGTTAATAATGGAGCTGTGATTCTATCAACTTATGTATGTTAAATTGTATTTTTGGTAAATGATTGTTATGTAATAATAATTTTTGTGAGCGGTTGTGTATGGGTGATTGGATGAGTGGTATTTGATATATATGTACTGTGCTGTGTTAGAATTTTGATATAATAACATTTAAAATATATATACAGGTATATGGCATATTGCTTGTGGTCCGCGACCAGCCATGGGGTTGTGTAGGGCGCTCAGCGGCACCGGACCTTCTCAGAGCCTTCATCTTGTTCCAAGACTTCAGCATCTTGTCCAGGTCTACAGAGTCATCTTCTGAGCCCTCGGCCTTCATCTGTCCTCATGCACAAACCGCTTTGCAGCAGGAGTCTGAAACGGCTTTCGAGCATCCGGAGGGCTAACCCAGAGACCAGCTCTGCATTGCATGTCGGATGTCCAAGTATTCCTATACCAAGCCAAGCCTGTTCCTGTTTCCAAGCAAAGAGTATTCCTGTTTCAGCCAGCCCATGCCCAGATGCTTTCGCCTGCCAGTATCATGGACCACAGCCAGCCTCGGGGTTGCGCAGTTTGCATCGTGGCATAGGGGGTCATGCTCCTGAGCGCCCGTCTGAGCTCCCAACAAAAATCCAATCCTCCAACATTAAAATACAAATGTACTTTAAAAACAAAATAAACACGCCTGATTGCAATCATCTACGCGAAGACAACCATCCATTCTTGTTGCACATAGCCTAGACTGTTGCATATAATACTCTGACTCAAACGTTATTCCTCAAATGCTTTCTTAAAGAGCCACGTTTTCAATCATTTTTTAAACTCCTTAATATCCACCATTGTGTGGCAGGGCTCTGGCACTGGGTCCCATAGCCTAAGGCCTGCAACTGGTATTGCCCTTTCTCTGGTCACCGATCTATAGATGGTGCCACTTGCCGAATGCAGGGCATGATTAGGAATATATACAAGGAGAGAAGATCCCAGCCATAGCACTTCCGAACTGTGCACTATTTTAGGTAATAGTGTTAAAACTTTATAGTGTATTCTGTAATAAACTGGTAAGCAGGGCATTTCCTGATCATATTTCCAGGTTCCTTTAAGATCTCTGGCACACGGAGCTCTGAAACCGCTGTAAGTAGAGGGAATTTCCAGGAGCAGAGCATTACCCTAACTGAAACTTGAAAATCAGAGTTTGAAGGTCTGAAGGGTCCAGAAAGGCCTTTCAATTTCCTCAGGATTCTTATCTTGAACTATCCCGTTCCTATCTGTTTCTTCATGGTTAATTTACTATCAAGAAGTAACCCCAGATTTCTAAGCACTTGTGAGCAAAACATGTCATTACAATGAAATCTGAACTCAGAAGTTATCCAGCTAAATTAATATTTGGGAACTTATTCGGCTACGTTGTAGCTGGATTACTTATTCCTCAGCTAACATTTGCCTGCATAAGTTAGGGGCGTTCTGGGGCACGATTGGGAGGCGACTGAGTTATCCAGCTAAGTTTAGCCATCTCATAGGCCTGACCGAGAGTCGGCCGAATAGATTCATTTGGCTAACTCCAGGCTAGCCGGACATATCTACAAGCTACGTTAGCTGGATAGTTTTATCCAGCCAAATAGCCGAGCTATGCAGCAGCTGAGTATGAACCCCCTGGGGGATTTATGTTCGATTGTGACTGAGCAGGAGCAAAACTTAAATTAGTCAATCACTAAAATCAGGGTTAATTGTATAATATTCTAAATCATTAGAATGACTTATGTTGAAGATTTTCCTCCCAAGGGGTAGGAGTAATCTATACAACAAAGTGACCACTTTGTTTTGTGTGTTAAACTCTTTATTGACAAATCAGCAAAACGTTAACAATATCAGGTGGACAGTGTAAGTCCCAACGCAAATAAGGATGAGACTTAGATTCATTTCAGAAACACACGCGTTTGCCTGCTGTGTGTCCACCCTGCACACTCCACGCTTGCACCCCAGGCATTCCCATATAAACCACTGCAACCACTTCACTGCTTCAAAAGGCAGAATTTTCAAAACTACGTTCCACCTGTGGATAAATGTCTTAAATACTGGTAGGGATGCCCTCACCTTCTCATATGAAGTAAGTGACATTTACAAATTCACAGCCTAATACATACAAACAAATAATAACGTTAACTAGGTCTCAACATTGATCCAAGTCTATTTCCTCTAAACACACACAATTCTTAACACTTGCAAATACTAGCACACAATATATACAGCCGGTAGTAGTTTTACCCTTTCAGAACTTTTTTTTTCAAGATTTACCTGTTCTTTCCCTGGAAGTCCAAGTAACCAGCAGCAGAACACTGTGCGGTGATAATTATCTTCCTATGTCAGGTTACAGGCCCACCATGACGCACAGTAACATAAAGTTATCATTCCTTCTTGCCAGACCAAAAGAGGAAAAACCACAGTTTAGAACAGGGCTTCCCAATCTTTTTTTTAGCCAATGTGACCACGTTTTAGCACAACAACCAAAACAAATTAGCAGGGTTGCAGTCCCCCTCCAACACTCAACTCTCACCCCCTTCTGCACTCCAGCTGATCTCCCCTCTAAATATCCACCCGCCCCCAGCTAATCTTCTCTTTCTAACCCCTCCCCCTCGAGAGCAGTGATTCTCAACCGGAGCTGTCACAACACACCATCGTGTCACCCAGCGCCGGCAGGTGTGTCATGGCTTCCCAGTGTCCCACTGCCCCCCCCTCTCCTCCATCACAGCCAGATGCACAAATTCTCCCACTAACACTGCTGCTGCTCCACTGCTGTTCCATGGCCCCTTATTCTTCCTGCCCCCGCAGCCTGGAACAGGAAGTGATGTAAGTGGGGAGGCGCTGGAAGAAGAGAAGACCGTGCTGCACAGAGTAGAGGCAGCAGCTCGGGCCCGGACCAAAATGAAGCACAGCCGGCAATTAGCGATGGGAGAAAGAGCAGGGTTAGCCCCCCCCCCCCCCGCAGCCGATAGGATTCTTCAATCTCGCGCAGCGGGGGCTGGAGGAGGAGGCTACTGCAGCTGCCATTTGTGCTGGGAAGGGGAGGGGTCATGAGTGAGATCAACCCAGAGGGAGAGAGAGCATGTGTGTGTGTGATTGAGAGCTTGTATGTAAGTAAGAGAGAACATGTTTGTGCAAGTGTGATTGACAGTATGTGTCTAAGTGAGCTAATATGGGTGTAAGTAAGAGAGAGAACATGTGTTTGATTGACAAAGAGACTGATCAGGGAGGTGACTGGTGAGTGTGGGAGACAGAAGATGGTCAGGGCGATGACTGATGTGTGTGAGAGAGACAACTGGTCTGGGAGGTGACTGGTGTGAATGAGACAGACTGATCATGGAGTGTAATTGGTGTGTGTGAGAGACAGAAGATGGTCAGGGAGGTGACTGGTGTGTGTGTGAGAGACAGGCTGGTCAGGAAGGTGACTGGTTTATGTGTGAGAGAGACAACTGGTCTGGGAGGTGACTGGTGTGTATGAGACAGACTGATCATGGGGTGTAATTGGTGTGTGTGAGAGACAGAGGATGGTCAGGGAGGTGACTGGTGTGTGTGTGTGTGAGAGAGACAGGCTGGTCAGGAAGGTGACTGGTGTGTGTGTGTGTGAGAGAGACAGGCAGGACAGGGAGGTCACTGGTGTGTATGAAACAGAGACTGATCATGGGGTATAATTGGTGTGTATGAGAGAAACAGATTGGTCAGGGAGGTGACTGGTGTGTATGAGACAGAGACTGGTCGTGGGGTGTAATTGGTGTGTGTGTGAGAGAGAGAGAGAGACTAGTCATGGGCCCTAAGGAAGAGGACTGTGAGGACAGAGCTTCAGCAGCCACTGCTGCTTCTGGTGCTATTGGCCTGCAAGGGAAAGGAGTAGGAGAGTTGCTAGAGAGGGTAAGTAAAGGTTGCATTTTAAGTTTATTTTTATTGATTGACTGCCATTTTAATTATTGGGTATTATGCGATGGCTGCTGTTTTGAAATATTTTATTGATTTTTGGATAATTTTTAATAATTTTTATGAGTTTTTAATTGTTGAATGTTATTCTGTTCATCAGCTGTTTTGTAACATTTATTAGTATAGTTTTACAATTATTTCTGTGTGGGGATCTATAGCAGCTTGGCTTGTTCTGTTTTCCTAATAGGAGGTGTATTAGTGTTTAGGGCCTGGTTTAATAATTGTAGCATTGCCTTTTCATAGATAGGGTTGTTATGTGTTCCATAATGCAGGTGTAACTTTGTGCGGATTAGTTTCTGTGCATTATTACAGATCCTGGGACTATCAGGCTGATACAGTAAAGCGCGGCCGTGGTTACCCGGTTTTTAACCCGCTTTGGATGCACGTTTTGGACACGTAAGACGTACCCGCGATTCAGTATTGGCTTTTATGTGTCCTTACCGCTTGCTGAAAAGGACGCGTATTCCTTTCCGCCCGCCGCATGTATATGACATGTTAATGATCGGATTAGCTATTCCCTCCGATACAATAACGTGCGCCCAAATTATTGCCCTGTTAACCAGCTTATTTACCATGTCTTTAACCTGAATATTTACCGCCTACCCTGTCCCTGGCATTAGTGTGGTGTTCAGTCAGCTTCGTACCGGACAGTGCCATGGACAACATGTATATACTGGCTCTGGCGATATTTTTCATTTGGTTGAGAAGCAGAATGAGAAATGCTCGATTGAGAAATGCTCAAAATGCTCTGCAGATTGGAGAGGCAAACAGGGGAGCCCAGCAGCAAGGGGAACCCATCCGACCGGAGAACTCAACAGCAAGAGCGGAGAACCCAGCAGCAAGACCAGAGGAGGTATGTGTTCTGTTTCGGTTCAACTGTACCATCCATCTCATGGACACCTCTACGGACACCGGAGAGATGGGAGCCCGTTAGGCATCCGCTAGGCGTCCTGAGGCTCCGGGGTCCAGCGGAGACATGGACGCCAATACGGACGCTTATACGGACGTCTTTAGGACGCCCTATACAGATGTCTCTACGACACCTATACGGAGCCTTCCTCCTGCGTCTAGAATAAGGCTGTAGTAGATGCGGCTTGGACGTCCTGCCGGGCGCTCAAGGCAGCGGGGCCTACAGGCGGGAAGGTCCATGAACAGAAGCCGCAACCTCGGATGTCCAAGGTCGCAGTGTCCGTTCATGGACCTTCCCGCATGTATCCGGGCGTCCATGATTGGAGGCCCCACTGCCTGGAGCGCCCGGCCAGACGTTCAAAGTCGCGGCTTGGAAATCCGGCCGGGCGCTCAAGGCAGCGGGGTCTGTAGAAAAGAACCATCCACTTACCTGATGGAATGACATTTCAAATGACAGGTACCAGCACACCCAGGATACTGTATAGGCACTGCATACCGCTCTATACAGTAAAATGGATTGCGAGCGCCTACCGCTTCATTGACGCACTTTGGACGCCGCTTGGATTTGAGTCTAATTTGAATACTGAATCGAGCGGTATGTGAACCTAAATATGCGTGCAGCAAACGAGCGGGCGCCTGACACTGCCGCACTGTTTCTTACACGTCCTTACTGTATCGGCCGTATGATAGGTGCTATATTTCTGTTTTGCACTGCATGCAGAGTGGCTTTTTTGGTTTTCCATTCCAGTTTCTGTTTCCATATTTGTAATTTGTGGTCTTTCTGTACTTGGTGAAGGTCGATTCTATGTGTGTGACCGAGGTGAGGTATTTAACTAGCATGTAGGCATTTGTATCAATCTTATTTGTTGTGCTTTCTCAATAGGACATGCATTGGTGGTAAATTACTGTCTTTTCATAAGGAAGGCTATTGCGCCTGGTAGCAGAGGGAGTTTGTTTTGCTTTTACTGAGATGTCATTAGAACCAGAATATCTTTTTTGTATGGCGAGTTGTATTTATTTATTTATTTATTTATTTATTTATTGGAGATTTTTTTATATACCGCGGTACGTAAAGGTCTACATCACCTCGGTAATGCCCTAGATCTGCTCTGCACTCATTGCTGGGGGTTGAGGGGATTCCTGAGGTTGCAGAGTGCATGTTTACATTTAGCCCCGTGATGGTCACATGTTCAGTGTGTCACGCATGTTAGAACCATCTGTCAGGTGTGTCCCGGCCAAAAAAAGGCTGAGAACCACTGCCTTAGAAGAACTTCCCTTCCAGCTGATCCACTCCTACATCTTCCAGCTCCTCTTATCTCACACCCTCCATCACAGCTGATCCCCCTCCCTCCTGATCCTCTGTCATCCCCTCCCACCATTCCTTTCTGATTCTCTTCCTCATCCCTCTTCTCTTTCACGTCTAGCCCAAGCCCTTCCCCTCCAGCCTTCCTCTCTCACCTCCAGCTCCTTACTTACATCTCTCAGTCAATCATCTGTCATCCCCCCCTCTCTCACACTCTACAATGCTCTCCCCATCTCTGTAGGCAAACTCAATCCTCCTTCTCCCCCCCCCCCCCTTCAACTACTCCTTCCTCCCAACAGACAGGGTGGGCAGCAAACGTTTTCTTTCAGCCTCACACAAATGGCAACAGGTGGGAAGAGAGGGCAGGGCTGATGACCTGGGCAGTGGCATTAGCAAGGAAATTCAGCACCGGGCCTGTGAGCCGCTGCATACTTACAGGCCCTGATTCCTGTTACCACAGAGACTAAGGCAAGGACGGGGCCACTGCAGGACCTGGCTCCTGGGCCTGACGACGACCTTCCACCACTAATGCCACCGCCTCCGCTGGCACCTGCAGAGCGCAGCCGTGTGAGACACCTGCGACCTCAGCTGAAGGTTTTGTGTCCCCAGTCAGGGTCACGACCCACAGTTTGGGAAGAAAAGTCGCTTGCAAATAGCCAGATGTGACTGGAGCATCTGTTGATGATCAAATTAGGGCCCAAGGAAGAGATCTGATTTTCTGAATAAAAATACAGTTTCTGCTTTCTCTTTAACTGCTCCGCTCAGCAGCCTCCCGAGAAGCCCGGGAGAATCCTCAATCCTCAAGGGCTCTCACCCAGGGGACGCAATGCTCTCCTCCAGTGCAGCCTCTTCCTGCTCCCTCCCGTGCTATCCCCCTTCTGGTTTCTTAATTTGCTGAACAAACATCCCCCGAGGTGTGTTACAGCTAAGCAAAGATTGTAACTCAATTACTGTCTGTTTGCTTACCTCATTACAGCAAGTCATGATAAGCTTTTTAATTACAAAATTAGTGGCACAAAATCAATGTCTCTCCTTTAAGAAAGGCAGAAATAGGAAAGGCAGAGAGGTCTGTAGCTGCTCCTTGCTACCTACCATCACCCGCGTATTAAAAAAACCAAACAAAAAAACCCACAAACGCTACAGAAAGCAAATACAAAAATAAAATACAATCTTGCAAACAGATACCAAGCCCAAATCAAACGATGCTATCTCCTCCCAAGGTCTCCTTCCAGCTCCTGGTGCAGTATTCAGGGCTCTGCTGCATAATGCAGTCATCCGATGACAAACAGGCCAGCAGCACCCACATTTTGCTCAGCTTCAGCAGCAGTCGGAGAGCAACGGCACGGGATAAGCTTTCAGAAACGCTACCTTCCCCCACTTGGCAATAAACTAGAAGTGAAAGGGAGGTGCTGACTTTATTTGCTGTTGCTGCTGCTGTGTTTCCACGAACTGGGTGAAGGCAGTGTGAGTTAATGAAAGGGCAATTACCTCCCAAGCAGGCTCTCCCAATCCTCTCCCCACCCACACCTCACCTCCAGAGAAAAAGAAAATCTATTAGGAAGAAAAAAATCGTGCCGTGGCCTTTCTTAAGAGACACTAACTCTGCGCCTTTGCCATCAGTCATTCCCTCCAACACTTACACAGATTCTCCCGGCTTCTCTCCGCAGCAGCAGCAGCTTAGCTCCCATTTCTCAGGTTAAAAGCTGTAAATTGCAGACGGCATAGAGAAGACAGGGGCTTCATTTTATTGTGAGTGCAATGGGAGGCTTCACGCAGCTCAGCCTGCAGCACTTTCCCGGTGCCCACAAGGAGCAGGGAGAGGCAGAAGGATTTTATTAGCTGCTTATCTGGTCCAAGTGATCACATAGTGGCGGGTTTATTAACAGGTGGAGTAACAAAGCGCACAAAAGGGCAAGAAGCTGCAGCCCATTTGCCTTGGTAAAGAAGGGATAGAAATGCAGCCATGCAGCCTGTGAAAATACGGCAGCCTCCTGAGCTCCCATCCTGTGAAAATACGGCAGCCTCCTGAGCTCCCAACCTGTGAAAATACGGCAGCCTCCTGAGCTCCCATCCTGTGAAAATACGGCAGCCTCCTGAGCTCCCAACCTGTGAAAATACGGCAGCCTCCTGAGCTCTCATCCTGTGAAAATACGGCAGCCTCCTGAGCTCCCATCCTGTGAAAATACGGCAGCCTCCTGAGCTCTCATCCTGTGAAAATACGGCAGCCTCCTGAGCTCCCAACCTGTGAAAATACGGCAGCCTCCTGAGCTCCCATCCTGTGAAAATACGGCAGCCTCCTGAGCTCCCAACCTGTGAAAATACGGCAGCCTCCTGAGCTCCCAACCTGTGAAAATACGGCAGCCTCCTGAGCTCCCATCCTGTGAAAATACGGCAGCCTCCTGAGCTCTCATCCTGTGAAAATACGGCAGCCTCCTGAGCTCTCATCCTGTGAAAATACGGCAGCCTCCTGAGCTCTCATCCTGTGAAAATACGGCAGCCTCCTGAGCTCTCATCCTGTGAAAATACGGCAGCCTCCTGAGCTCCCATCCTGTGAAAATACGGCAGCCTCCTGAGCTCTCATCCTGTGAAAATACGGCAGCCTCCTGAGCTCCCATCCTGTGAAAATACGGCAGCCTCCTGAGCTCCCAACCTGTGAAAATACGGCAGCCTCCTGAGCTCCCATCCTGTGAAAATACGGCAACCTCCTGAGCTCTCATCCTGTGAAAATACGGCAGCCTCCTGAGCTCCCAACCTGTGAAAATACGGCAGCCTCCTGAGCTCTCATCCTGTGAAAATACGGCAGCCTCCTGAGCTCCCAACCTGTGAAAATACGGCAACCTCCTGAGCTCTCATCCTGTGAAAATACGGCAACCTCCTGAGCTCTCATCCTGTGAAAATACGGCAACCTCCTGAGCTCTCATCCTGTGAAAATACGGCAACCTCCTGCGCTCCCATCCTGTGAAAATACGGCAGCCTCCTGAGCGCCCAACCTGTGAAAATACGGCAGCCTCCTGAGCGCCCAACCTGTGAAAATACGGCAGCCTCCTGAGCTCCCATCCTGTGAAAATACGGCAGCCTCCTGAGCTCCCATCCTGTGAAAATACGGCAGCCTCCTGAGCTCCCAACCTGTGAAAATACGGCAGCCTCCTGCGCTCCCATCCTGTGAAAATACGGCAGCCTCCTGAGCTCTCATCCTGTGAAAATACGGCAGCCCCCTGAGCTCCCATCCTGTGAAAATACGGCAGCCTCCTGAGCTCCCATCCTGTGAAAATACGGCAGCCTCCTGAGCTCCCATCCTGTGAAAATACGGCAGCCTCCTGAGCTCCCATCCTGTGAAAATACGGCAGCCTCCTGCGCTCCCATCCTGTGAAAATACGGCAACCTCCTGAGCTCTCATCCTGTGAAAATACGGCAGCCTCCTGAGCTCCCATCCTGTGAAAATACGGCAACCTCCTGAGCTCCCATCCTGTGAAAATACGGCAGCCTCCTGAGCTCCCAACCTGTGAAAATACGGCAACCTCCTGCGCTCCCATCCTGTGAAAATACGGCAGCCTCCTGAGCTCCCATCCTGTGAAAATACGGCAACCTCCTGCGCTCCCATCCTGTGAAAATACGGCAGCCTCCTGAGCACCCAACCTGTGAAAATACGGCAGCCTCCTGAGCTCCCATCCTGTGAAAATACGGCAGCCTCCTGAGCTCTCATCCTGTGAAAATACGGCAACCTCCTGAGCTCCCATCCTGTGAAAATACGGCAGCCTCCTGAGCTCCCATCCTGTGAAAATACGGCAACCTCCTGCGCTCCCATCCTGTGAAAATACGGCAGCCTCCTGAGCACCCAACCTGTGAAAATACGGCAGCCTCCTGAGCTCCCATCCTGTGAAAATACGGCAACCTCCTGAGCTCCCATCCTGTGAAAATACGGCAGCCTCCTGCGCTCCCATCCTGTGAAAATACGGCAGCCTCCTGAGCTCCCATCCAGCAAGCCAGAGTTACAGGCTGATACAGTACACTTCGCTCCGGTGGAGCGCACTGTTAACTGGCATATGGATGCACGTTTTCGATGCGCTAGCGTTACCCCTTATTCAGTAAGGGGTAATAGTGCGTCAAAAACGCGCGTCCAACCCCCCTGAGACAAATGCATGTTGATGACCCTATTAGTCATTTCCGCGCGATACAGTAAGTAAAATGTGCAGCCAAGCCGCACATTTTACTTTAAGATATTAGCACCTAGCCAAAGGTAGGCGTTAATTTCTGCCGGCGCCAGGGAAGTGCACAGAAAAGCAGTAAAAACTGCTTTTCTGTGCACCCTCTGACTTAATATCATGGCGATATCAAGTCGAAGGTCCCAAAAGTTAAAAAAAGTAAAAAAAAAAGAATTTGATATAGGCCCGCAGCTCGCAGGTTGAAAACCGGACGCTCAATTTTGCCGGCGTCCGGTTTCCGAACCCTTGGCTGTCAGAGGGCTCGAGAACCGATGCCGGCAAAATTGAGCGTCGGCTGTCAAACCCGCTGACAGCCGTCGCTCCTGTCCAAAAAGAGGCGCTAGGGGCGCACTAGTGTCCCTAGCGCCTCTTTTTACCGCGGGCCCTAATTTAAATATTTTGTTTTACTGTATCGCGCACACAGGACACTGGCGCTTGCCCGCTCTCCCGCGAACTTTACTGTATTGGCCTGTTAGGGAGGCTGGATAAAAACTCAGTTTCTAGTGCTCTTTAGGGTTAAGAAACAGAGCGTTAATCAGCTCATCTTACCTGCTTAGGAGTCAGAACGAACTTATAGGTCCATATTTAAAAGCATTTAGCCGGCTAACTGAGGAGTTAGCCAGCTAGGGGGCCATAATTTGGCTGGATAAGTTGGGGGCGCTCTGGGGGTGTAACTGGGATAAGGTGAGTAGCCAGCTAAAGTCTGATCAGGCCAAAGAGCTGGCTTAACCTTAAGATAGTCGGCTATAGTGAATCGTTGGGCTGCACTAATGAATATTGCTCCAAAGTTAGCCGGGTAAGTTTATCCACCTAACTCTGCTCTGCGGACTTTCTGAATACGAACCTCCCTGTGATCTCTGACCTGGGCAGCTTGAGGAAGAGGAGAGAAGAGGGAGCTTCCATCATTACAACCTTCACATTGTGAAGCAGGACTAATCACCAGTGGAGTGCCTCAGGGATCTGTACTTGGACCGGTGCTTTTCAATATATTTATAAATGATCTGGAAAGGAATACGACGAGTGAGGTTATCAAATTTGTGGACGATACAAAATTATTCACTAGCAGATTGTGATAAATTGCAGGAGGACCTTGCGAGACTGGAAGATTGGGCATCCAAATGGCAGATGAAATGTAATGTGGACAAATGAAAGATGATGCATATAGGGAAAAATAACCCTGGCTGTAGTTACACGATGTTAGGTTCCATATTAGGAGCTACCACCCAGGAAAGAGATCTGGGCGTCATAGTGGATAATACTTTAAAATCGTCGGCTCAGTGTGCTGCGGCAGTCAAAAAAGCAAACAGAATGTTAGGAATTATTAGGAAGGGAATGGTGAATAAAACGGAAAATGTCATAATGCCTCTGTATCGCTCCATGGTGAGACCGCACCTTGAATATTGTGTACAATTCTGGTCGCCACATCTCAAAAAAGATATAATTGCGATGGAGAAGGTACAGAGAAGGGCGACCAAAATTATAAAGGGGATGGAACTGCTCCCCTATGAGGAAACATTAAAGAGATTAGGGCTGTTCAGCTTGGAGAAGAGACTGCTGAGGGGGGATATGATAGAGGTCTTTAAGATGTGAATCAGTTATTTACACTTTCGGATAATAGAAAGACTAGGGGGCACTCCATGAAGGCACATTTAAAACTAATCGGAGAAAGTTCTTTTTCACTCAATGCACAATTAAGCTCTGGAATTAGTTGCCAGAGAATGTGGTTAGTGCAGTTAGTGTAGCTGGGTTCACAAAAGGATTGGATAAGTTCTTGGAGGAGAAGTCCATTACCTGCTATTAATCAAGTTTACTTAGGGAATAGCCACTGCTATTAATTGCATCAGTAGCATGGGATCTTTTTGGTGTTTGGGTAATTGCCAGGTTCTTATGGCCTGGATTGGCCTCTGTTGGAAACAGGATGCTGGGCTTGATGGACCCTTGGTCTGACCCAGCATGGCAATTTCTTATGTTCTTAAGTATTTATAATTGTAAGAAACTAGATAATGCATGAATAGGACCTCGACTATGTATTAGCTGTTTGTATTAAACCGAGAACATGAACCCTGACCTAAAATGGGAATGCTGACCCAGAAACCGAACGATGACTTTGTAAACCGTTGAGATCTTATCTTGGCTCGATGGTATATAAAGCACCTAAATACAAATAAATAAGTAAAGTGAGAATTTCCCGCTCAGGGAGTCGCTAGAGGGAGTGAGAAGGTTCTGGCAGAGAGAGGCCATTTCGTAATCAGAGGGTACGGCACGCATTTGGTTGATGGAGAGTAGGGTACAGCCCCTGCGGGCTCGGTCTAGGAGCAGGCAGACAGACAAAGGATGCGCCTGAGATCCTCTGCCAGGGTTACAGGGGTGGAGCAGCAGAGACTCAGGAAGCCTGAAGTGGAAAAAGGGAAAAAAATGGACTTTAACTGGGGTAGGAATTATCCGGACCAGGAAGCCAATCTGAGCCAGAGGGGGCTTGTCAGGGGGCTTAGGGATCCTTCCTGTAACTCTTTGGCTTCTCAGCTAGGTGGGTGCTATTATTACTTCTCAGCCAGTCTGGGTGCATTTATTACTTCTCAGTCAGTCTGGGTGTTATTATTACTTCTCAGTCAGTCTGGGTGCTATTATTACTTCTCAGCCAGTCTGGGTGCATTTATTACTTCTCAGTCAGTCTGGGTGCTATTATTACTTCTCAGCCAGGTGGGTGCTGTTATTACTTCTCAGCCAGTCTGGGTGTTATTATTACTTCTCAGCCAGTCTGGGTGCATTTATTACTTCTCAGTCAGTCTGGGTGTTATTATTACTTCTCAGCCAGTTTGGGTGTTATTATTACTTCTCAGCCAGTCTGGGTGCATTTATTACTTCTCAGTCAGTCTGGGTGTTATTATTACTTCTCAGTCAGTCTGGGTGCTATTATTACTTCTCAGCCAGGTGGGTGCTGTTATTACTTCTCAGTCAGTCTGGGTGCTATTATTACTTCTCAGTCAGTCTGGGTGCTGTTATTACTTCTCAGCCAGTCTGGGTGCTATTATTACTTCTCAGCCAGGTGGGTGCTGTAATTACTTCTCAGCCAGTCTGGGTGCTATTATTACTTCTCAGTCAGTCTGGGTGCTATTATTACTTCTCAGCCAGGTGGGTGCTGTTATTACTTCTCAGCCAGGTGGGTGCTGTAATTACTTCTCAGCCAGTCTGGGTGCTATTATTACTTCTCAGTCAGTCTGGGTGCTATTATTACTTCTCAGCCAGGTGGGTGCTGTTATTACTTCTCAGTCAGTCTGGGTGCTATTATTACTTCTCAGTCAGTCTGGGTGCTGTTATTACTTCTCAGCCAGTCTGGGTGCTATTATTACTTCTCAGCCAGGTGGGTGCTGTTATTACTTCTCAGTCAGTCTGGGTGCTATTATTACTTCTCAGTCAGTCTGGATGCTGTTATTACTTCTCAGCCAGTCTGGGTGCTATTATTACTTCTCAGCCAGGTGGGTGCTGTAATTACTTCTCAGCCAGTCTGGGTGCTATTATTACTTCTCAGTCAGTCTGGGTGCTATTATTACTTCTCAGCTAGGTGGGTGCTGTTATTACTTCTCAGCCAGGTGGGTGCTGTAATTACTTCTCAGCTAGTCTGGGTGCTATTATTACTTCTCAGTCAGTCTGGGTGCTATTATTACTTCTCAGCCAGGTGGGTGCTGTTATTACTTCTCAGTCAGTCTGGGTGCTATTATTACTTCTCAGCCAGGTGGGTGCTGTTATTACTTCTCAGCCAGTCTGGGTGCTGTTATTACTTCTCAGCCAGGTGGGTGCTGTTATTACTTCTCAGCCAGTCTGGGTGCTGTTATTACTTCTCAGCCAGGAGGGTGCTGTTATTACTTCTCAGTCAGTCTGGGCGCTGTTATTACTTCTCAGCCAGTCTGGGTGCTGTTATTACTTCTCAGTCAGTCTGGGTGCTATTATTACTTCTCAGCCAGGTGGGTGCTGTTATTACTTCTCAGCCAGGTGGGTGCTATTATTACTTCTCAGCCAGTCTGGGTGCTGTTATTACTTCTCAGCCAGGAGGGTGCTGTTATTACTTCTCAGTCAGTCTGGGCGCTGTTATTACTTCTCAGCCAGTCTGGGTGCTGTTATTACTTCTCAGTCAGTCTGGGTGCTATTATTACTTCTCAGCCAGGTGGGTGCTGTTATTACTTCTCAGTCAGTCTGGGTGCTATTATTACTTCTCAGCCAGGTGGGTGCTATTATTACTTCTCAGTCAGTCTGGGTGCTATTATTACTTCTCAGCCAGGTGGGTGCTGTTATTACTTCTCAGCCAGGTGGGTGCTATTATTACTTCTCAGTCAGTCTGGGTGCTATTATTACTTCTCAGCCAGGTGGGTGCTATTATTACTTCTCAGTCAGTCTGGGTGCTATTATTACTTCTCAGCCAGGTGGGTGCTGTTATTACTTCTCAGCCAGGTGGGTGCTATTATTACTTCTCAGTCAGTCTGGGTGCTATTATTACTCTCTTCTCTTTATATTCTTAAGCCTAACTGGGCCCCTCTTTTTCTTTCCATTTTCAAATCCAGTTTACCCACAATGTCCTGGGTCTGCAGACAGGATTATTGTTAGGAGAGAGGAGATCTTTTTTGCTGGACCGTTACTGTTTTATTCAGAAGATTATTCTGTAAACTATCTGAGAGTAAAGCACAAGTTTTGAGGGGACAATGGTTTATTTCATGGGAGGATCCCTGGCCCAGCACTGATCCTGCCCCAGACAGCATTTCCCCCACTTGGGGAGGGTGACCCCAATGCTTCCGAAGGCTGGCAAGGTGAGGCATGACAATTTTACATCTGTTAAGAACATAAGAAAATGCCATGCTGGGTCAGACCAAGGGTCCATCAAGCCCTGCATCCTGTTTCCAACAGTGGCCAATCCAGGCCATAAGAACCTGGCAAGTACCCAAAAACTAAGTCTATTCCATGTAACCATTGCTAATGGCAGTGGCTATTCTCTAAGTGAACTTAATAGCAGGTAATGGACTTCTTCTCCAAGAACTTATCCCATCCTTTTTTAAACCCAGCTACACTAACTGCACTAACCACATCCTCTGGCAACACATTCCAGAGCTTTATTGTGCATTAAGGTGAGGCATGACAATTTTACAGCTATTGCCAAAGTACTACACAGAATCCTGAAAACAGATGGGCAGACTGGATGGGCCACATGGTCTTTTTCTGCCGTTAGGTTTCTAAGTGGATAGGAGAAGAAGGGAAAGGAAAGGTACACAGCATCTGGGACGTGTTTCGGGTTCTGGTGCTGTCCCTGCTGGCAGGATCCCCCAGATTCAGCTGCTCTGGCCGCTGCTTCTCCTCTTCCCCCAGGATTATTCAGAGCTTTCCTTGATCATGTGTGGGAAGTCATTTCTCGCTCAGCTCTGGGAACCGCGCCTCTCTGATCTCTTTGTAGTTTGCACAGCACAGGAGGGAATGCATTTCCGTTTCTATTTCTCCGGTGTTGCATTGCTCGCAGAGTCTGCCTTCTTGGGGTTTCCAGTTCAGTTTTTGTGTGCATGGTTCTATTTCTAGTCTGATCACTTGTTCTGTATTTCAGGAGGGTTTGCCAGTTTTTTGCATTTGTGACTGATGTCAGGGATTCTGCGAGCGTGTGTTTTCTATGGAGGGATCTGTAGAGGACCAGCTTGTTTGGTTTTACAATTTACTCCTCCCGGGGATGATATGAGGAAATGTCATTTTGGCTCCCCCCAATTCTTCTGCCTAGAGACGCCACTGATTTTCTGTGACCTTACGCATTAGTACAAGAAGGATGGGGGGCTGGAGAGGCCCCGGAGACCCTCGGTATGCCACTGGCCAGAGGTGATGCTCGGTGCTTAACAGATTCAGGGCTCTAGAATCTGATAACTAAACTCATCAATCCTGATAAGCCCCTCCCTCCTCTGCTCCTGAGAACAGGAAGGTAACTGGGGCCTGGATTTTCTAAAATCGCAGGCCTTAGTGAATCGTGCGGTACCGGAGGGGGGGGGGTGGCGAAACGGGGGGCGGGCCTGCGGAAGCCGGCGGCGATCGCACCACCGCAAACCAATAGCGCCGCCGTGAAAGGTTACTGGCGGCGATAAGGGGCCTTACCTTTTCGCCGTCAGCGATTGTCTTCGCCGCCTCCGCCCCGGTGCCACCCCGACTCCTCCCCTTCCGGTGCCGACTCCGCCCCCGATCTAGCTATGGCGTGTGAAAGCTGTACAAAATGCCCCCCTATGATTGTGAGGACCTTATAATGTGCACTGGGAGAGCCAAGGGGACACACCCTGCCGGCTGATTCCTACAGGATCTGATCAAGGGGAGCTCAGCAGCTCTTGTTTTCACAACATTATTTAGCCCTTCACCGCTACTCTCCTTATAATAAAACTATAATGTACAGAGCGCAGACAGCACTTAGCACCGAAAATTACATTCCAATAATGGGATTCTGGGCAGAGTCTGAAACCTCTTACTTCAGCAGCAGAAAAATTATCCAAACGTATTGCACAGAAATAAAAGGTTAACAAACATAAACAGATCAGGTGATATCTTTTTACTGGACTAACTTAATGCACTTCTGGAGCAGCTTTTGCGAGCTATTGCGCTCTTCATAAGGTCAGAAATTTCTGAAGCCTCACATCGCTCGGGGTGGTGCTAAGCTCCAGCCCTGGCTATCAGGTCGGGGTGCTCTGCACATTCTAGGAGAGAGGAATAGAGGGGGGACTTCACGTGCCTCCCACCCACTCCAGGTTCCTGTTCTTCTTCTATTGACTTGTTGCACTTAAGTCTCTCATAGCTCCTTTCCCATTTCTTGTATTTCTTATACTGGAAGACCTTAACATTGAGCAGAGCAATTTAAAAGCCCTCAGGACACCGCAATCCAGTGAGGTTTGCACCTCTGCCATGCCACACTCCTTCAACAAGCAGGCTACAAAGCAAGCAGCTGTTAACGCATGCCATTGGACTACCTCACCCCAGCAGCCTTCTTCGTTCTCTTTGCTTCCTATGGCTCCACTGCTCTTCCTTTTCCTGACGCTTCCCCTCACCAATGCTATTGTCCACCTTCCACATTTTCCACCTCCCCAGCCATTCTGTCTTCTGCCCACTCTATTGCTCAAGATTCAAAATATTCAAACTCTCATCCAGCCTTCATCTCTCTCCTTGAGAGCATCTTACGCGCATCACTGTCATTCCATCTCCCCTTCTTTCCGTAGTCTTTTCCTCATCCTTTCAGCTGGGTCATCAATCCCAATCCTGCCCCTCCACATCTGTGTACATCAACTCTTTGTCTCTCCAACCTCCTCCCTATCCTCCTCCCTCCTCCTCCTCTTGTTCCCTGGGAAATGCCCACTCTGTTTCCCGTAAGCTTGCCTACATTCATGACCTTTTTCTCTTGCACTCCCTCCGTCATCTTGCTTTGACTGAGACTTGGCTTTCCTCTAAGTACTCTGCTTAGTGCTGTTAGCAATGTTGGGCTACTACTCTCCCCCTTCTGCAGGTTTTAACCTCTTCTACTACCTTGAAACTACTCCTTCACTTGAGTTCCTCTCCATGCACATTATCACTCAGGTAATTGTCATCCATCGTCCCCTGTATAAGTCCCCCTTCTTCTTCCTTGCTGACTTTGAGTTCTGGTTTTTTTCTGACTTAAACCATTTTCTTCTTCCCTTATTCTTGGGGACTT
The DNA here is from genome assembly GCF_901001135.1 of Rhinatrema bivittatum. Taxonomy (NCBI): domain Eukaryota; kingdom Metazoa; phylum Chordata; class Amphibia; order Gymnophiona; family Rhinatrematidae; genus Rhinatrema; species Rhinatrema bivittatum. The sequence goes on along the minus strand of NC_042618.1, from coordinate 4,042,004 downwards.
TAGTCCATATGTTGTTGGCCCCTCTGATTCTTTTGCCGGAAAGTTCCTTGCCTTAACCTCCAACTAGGCCCCCAATCACTAGCATGGCTACTGCCTTGAGTAGTCCTTTCTTTCAATTGCTCTCTCTCAGGCTTCTCCTCCTCCTCTTTTCTTCTCTTCCCTACCCATCATCTGATAATCTTCACATTTAATCCCCCTCTCCTACAGTCTCATCAAGTTGCTACCAACACCTTGAGGAATATCGAGGCTATTCAGCATCCTCTCCAGTACTGTCTCATCTCTTTTCTCCTCTGCAACCTTGTAGGAGTCAGTTGATGAAGTAGTTTCTTCTTGTAACACTATTCTCTCCTTTGCTTTGAACCCTCCATCCTGTAAGGCATACCAAAACTGGGTCGAGCCTAATCTGGGCCTTCAGCCACAGAAAAGAGGGGAGGAAGAGTTAACCCAGAGCCTGATAAGGTTTACCACCAGCCTCTATAAGAGGGGGCCTAGGAACAAAGAAATTCTGATTTTTCTGCCAAAAAGAGGCAAAAAAGAATCGCAAGCAGTACAATTCTGTCAATTTGGTGAAAACTGTCAAGCTACTAAAAGCTTTAGTAAAGCCTTTCAAAAAAGATGGAAATCTCAATATCAGTGACCACTTTAAAACGCTCTACAATGTTCTCATGCTTTAGGGGTTCATGATGAGAAGCAGATAATAGAATTAATTCCATTTTGAAGAAAATTGTCAGAGATTTGTTCTAAATCTGAAAGAGACTACTCAACATAGTTTATCTTCTCTGGAACAGACCCTGAAAAGCTACTATGGGCAATATGCCAATGATACCCATGTGCCTGACAGGCTGCATATGGAATGAAATGTGCTAAAGACCAGAGCCCCCGTGAATATGCTTACAAATTAAATTAAGTGTTTTTCCAAAACGATCCCACAAGGGAGGAGCTCGAAGTGATTTTAAAAATGTATTCTTTAAAACTTTGCCTCCTTCCATTAAACCTTATGAAGAGTCCTTCCCTTCTCTGGCTGAGGGTGCTGAGGACATCAATGGCAGCTTTGCTAAAGGCATACTTAACAGTAGTAAGTCTCCAGGGCAAAACAATTTGTCAAGGTTGTGTATAGCTTCCACTTGCATTCAGAGGAAATGTCTAAATCTTATGATTTACAGAATAAATCTAGTACTAGTGAACAAGCTGAGACATCTAATTGTTCAGATGCTATGCCAGATGTCCAATGGTTTAAAACAAAAAAATGAAAGTGGGAAAGAATCCAGTAAATTGAGGACAAGCTAGAAGAAATCCAAGCTCCCTCCACAGTTTAGCTGCCAAAGGTCCTGCAAATCATGTCACTACAGCTAAAGGACCTTAGGAACACCAGGCCAGATCTTCTAGGCCTCAGATCAGTTTAGTGTCAAACACCGTGAAGGAGGAAAAGGTCAAATCCTCTTCATCTTCTAGTGATGAGGAATGATTAATTCATTCCTTAACTTGTCTACAGGTATCCATTTCCATTGTACCAAATTCTCTCGTGTCTGGTAAATCTGAACTGACCATGTCAGCAGTCCTAAGCGAAACTGCCTTGAGTGAGATCAATGTCCCAACTTTAGACTATCAAGAAGCACAAATATTTTGGAGGTAAACTAAAGGCTCTGTGAAAAGGTATACTACTCCCATTAAACTGCAGGTTGTGTTCCCCCGTGAGGCCTTTGTGGACTCAGTGTCAGAAGTCACATTAATTAACTTGTAGCTTCTTTCAGAGACTGAATACTTCTGTAGAGAGGAAGGTTACTAGCAGGTAACTCCCTGTGACCAATCCCTACAGGTTAGTGGGATCATCCAATAAAACCATTGGAAAGGTGTGGCTCACCATTCTGATAGGAAAATTATTACCCAGACTTCAGAAGAAGAAGTCCTACTTGGAAATTAACTTCTAAAAAGGTTGCCTCCTATCCAAGACGTCATCTGGAGTCAGGCCAAGTACACTATTCCTCATGCAAAGGTTCGGGAAGGGAAGAAGATTAAAGGTCCTTGGTCTGTTAAACTTAAGGACATCTTTATCAGAATTAAGTTTCAGAGGCCAGCAGATTCTCATTTCTTAGAGCTCCACTGTGAAGGAGGAGGAGAGAGAGCCAACAATGGAAAAGATATCTTGATCAATAAAGATCTAATAACTCCCATTGCTCTATGTGCTGACAGCCTGAGGATATTCTTGAAGGTGTCACCTGCCCAGTGCAACCAGAGTGAAGGGACACCAGAGGTTTGTCAGGTGAAGGAACCTAGGCCTAAAGGTCCTCAGGTGACACACTCAAGGAAACTCATTGACATACGCAAGAGGGAGAAAGCATTCTGGTGTAGGCACAGTTAAAACCCAATCAGGGGGTTCCGGCCTATCTGCTATTGATCAGTGATCATTCTGTGGCACCCACCAGATGCCATTATCCCTTTGGTGTAACCCTCTATTAAAGAGCCATCCATAACCCTCAGCAGCTGAGCATGTGAATGTCGCTCATAAGTTTTTCATGGTTGCTCACTTACATTTTTCTTCATTCTTTATATAGAAATGCAACAGTAATACTGGTGGTCAAAAATTGTTGGCTTAAAAAAAAACTGTTGCTCACACGAAAAAAATGTGCACGTACCTAGTCACTCCTTGGAGGGAAGATTGCCCCCTCAGTGCCTCCCAGCTGCAGGCTCTGGATTGGCTGCTTCACTACTATTTAGCCCGGCCATTTTATTACACCGTGGGGGGATTCATTTAGAGAGAGACGTCAGAGAGCAGGATGTTATTTATCCACACTCTGGTGAGGCCTCCCGGTCTCACCCCAGGGAGTCTCTTTTAGAAGTGACACCTGCCTGCGGGTCCTTCTCCTGTGTTACAGAGCCAGAGATTTTAAGCCTGATGCCCCTTTGGGGGCTCTCGCCAGGGGACCACAGACCTGTGAGCCCTCTCTAAACCCTAGGTGGGCAAGCACCAGCGCTGGATCCTGCTCCCAGAGGTGGTGAGGGCAGAGAAGATAGCTAGTTTTGACTTGTAAAGTATGACTTGAACCTCCACAGAGTGGGGAGGATTCTGGATCCCCCTTCCCCAGGAAAAAAAGGAGCAATCAAAGCTGAAAGGAGCAAGTAAACTAAAGGAAGGAAGAACAAGATCAGGAGATCCCATCCGGATTTCCACCCATGGGACCAGGGCAGGCTGGGTGTCCAGGGTGAAGAGGTCTAAAGGTAGGAGTTTTCAGTAAAGTTGGGGACTCCCTCCAGTAGGATTCCCGCACAGCCGCTGGGAGAATTATGAGCATTTAAAAATCACCATGGACTCTACCCAGGGGTCTGGTAAGAGGACACCTGCCTAGCCAGAATTATACCTGTGCCATCCACTTCTGGATAATGGACTTTAATTTACCATTACCAGTCAGTAAACTATTGTTTTAACACCCAGACCTGCTCCTGTCTGCTTATTACAGCCCTCTCACCTCATGGGAAGCACCACTACACCACACACACACACACTGGTGACCTTTTCTCATAGTCTGGGCCATAAGCGAGAGCTTCTCCCCCTAAAAAGGATCCCCCCTAGGGATTAGGAGTCAGCGTGGGAAGCAACGAGCTAGCTGGAGCAGCCCCAGAAGAAATAAACTAGTTGTGTGCCCTACGGAGCAGCAATCCTTCAAAAAAAAAGGGGGTTACAATGTAATCACTTTGAAGGGCCGAAAAGCAGAATATCAAATCAATTAATAAATAATTGTTGAGGCAAAACAGCTCTGGAATCTATTAAATGGACCGGCACCTGAATAAAGATCCCAGGACAAGATGCTAAGTTATTAGAACCTGCAGCTTCACATTAAAGTTGGGTGAAAAGGTTTCCCACACAGTTTCTCTGTCCTGAGAAACCCAGACCTAGCACTTTATTTTGTCTCAGATTGCCTTATCAGATGAGGAGCCTACGTGGATTTGATGAACAACATCCTTCGCAATCATATGGACGTTAACCCCAGGGGCCTCCCTGATGTTTGCCAGTCTCTAAAATCAGGGCAGACTGTTCTTCACGTTTGTGAGGCAATGAGTCTCACCAATGTTTGTGTGCCTGGACGATTACCTTCTTACCACTTCCCAATTGCAAAAGGACATCAAATGTTGGACCCATTGGCCTTCTTTGCTCCCAAGTCTTGCTTTGATGAGAGAGGTTGGTCTGTGTGTGCCTTGCCCTGCGTGGAGGTAACTGGCACCACCTCGCACCTGAGAGTCACAAACGCACAACCAGAGGAAGTAAACTCTAACCGGAGATGAAATCCCTGGGTCTCTGATTGGAAAATCGTTCCATGCCCTGTAACTGAATATACGAGCTATAGACTTGTGTCCAGACGAGGAGGTACCTGAACAGGCCGGAACGTCTCCTAAAGGCCTGACCACACTACGGTTCCCCTGGCCTTATGATGACAAATCTCCCAAGCTCCTAGTAGAACAGGAGTATCTGGTGCTGTCAAGGGAGCGTGACCGAACAAACAAGCGATTCCCACAAAGCTGTCAAAGCTACAGACGTGACAGATATCTCAGAGGAGAAGAAAAACGCTGTCGAGATTCCTCAGAATCAATGCTTCCCCGGGTATTTTTTTTAATAACATTTTATTTTTTTAAGGCACCATAACAATAATTGCTTTTACAATGCTGGCGCAGCACTTACAAGGTATATAGAACTGCACACTTGACTAACACAGCAATTTCTGCAATATGTATGCACCGTTTCTATCTGCATGCATCTATAGCCATATTATAAGCATATTAAAGCTCAAAGGATAAATGACAAGCTTGTAGAGGCGGATGCTTGTGCAAATGAATCCAAGAGCGCTCAGCACAATAATAGCAGTATAAAGGCTTCTCTGCCACTGACTAATTTCCATGTTGCCCAAGTCTACATATCAGAGCCACTCCCCTTAGCTCTGTAGGAGTGTCACCACTTGACATGATGGCAGGGAGAGGATTTTAACTTCTGCCTTAGATCACCTTTGCCTTTGCTCAAAAGAACATGGAGCAGTCTGCCAGAGGTCACAAAAGCCTGCTTTGGTCTCAGGACTACCTCTAAAGAGTACAAAATTGGTGATGTAGTGTTTATTACAATTTTGGCAAGAATAAGGCAAAGGAAAGTAAATATTTACGCAGCTGGAAAGATCCATTTTCAGTTGTGGACAAAGCTCTACCTGTTGCATGTCTTATCCAAATTAAGAAAGACACTGAAGGGGAAGATCTCTTTAAATAGGGCCACAATAATCAGCTTCAACTTGGCCATCCTAGCAGGTTACTTAGCCAATGGTCTGTTCTTGAAATGACAGACACTTAAGGAAGGAGAATTAAACCATGAAGGTCCTTTTCTTGATGCTGTTATTGATGGAGCTGAGGTTGCCAAACTGGTTGAACCAGGTCCGTCCTCAGGAATTGTGGTGCAGGACACCCCTGGATTCCTAATTACCTAAGCACAGATAGTTATGCAGAGAATCCCTGAACTATCTGGAAGCAGACGCTGTCCCCTCTGAGACAGAAATCCTGGATGTGTTTTGGGGACATGCAATCAGCTTTAGTGAAGTTATTTGTTGGACTTTAAAGGCTTGCACGCTATTGAACTGTCTGCGGACCAAGATGCCACGCAGATCATAGAGTACCGATATGATTCTGCTGATAAACGTACGTTTTACAGACTGATTATGCTTTGACATGTGCCCTTCCTACGTTTTGCATTCTTTTGTTTACACAGTACATTATTTTGTTCTTTCTGCACAGAAAGATCAGAGCCCCCGAGCAGAACCGTTCTGCTTCTGGCCCACTGTGTTTGCAGACTTCAGTGGAAGCCAAGCTTAATGAGTTGTAATTTTACAGAATTCCTAAAGTACTCTTAGTTTTGAGTTACCTGAGGATGTGAGCTTGCTTATATGACATAACACACTGCGCTCATGCTAAACATCTTTTATTTGATGTTCACAGTTGCATGTTAAGTGAAATAAATGTACCGTACTCATGTTTTTATTCATGCATGATTATTTTTATCACATACTTTTTTAGTATATTCATCGATAGTTACATTTTCACTCACACTATATTAGAGACACAGTTATATTTGCTAGGTAGGTTTAAGAGTTAATGTGAACATAACAACATAAAAACATAAGAAGTTGGCATACTGGAGCAGACCAAGGGTCCTGTTTCCAAAAGTGGCCAATCCAACTCACAAGTACCTGGCAAGAACCCAAACATGAACTAGATCCCAAGCTACTATTCCTTATTGATTAATAGCAATTTATGGACTTCTCCTCTAGGAACTTATCCAAACCTTTTTTAAACCCAGTTCCATTAAACTAAAGACATGGCTGTTCAGCCAAGCCTTCCCCACTAGAAACTCCATTCCCTGATCTAGAATTGGACACCACACATCTCTGGAAACAAAACTTTCCAAATGTTCATGCATAATATCCATTAAAGAGAGGTTGGCTCCTTGCCCCCTCCTCTGTATATAGTATTTATTCTATTTTATTGCACTTTATATATTTATTGCTCCGCTCACCCCTTCTTTTTTCCTACTCCAAGTTAAGGCTTCCTTGTTATAATGTAACTGTATGCTCCGTATCTCTTGTTGATTGGTTAATTGTATATTCTACTTAGTTCATTGTAAACCGAATTGATTTGATTTGTATCAAGAAAGTCGGTATATAAAAGCCTTAATAAATAAATAAATAAAATTAACTGCCATAACCACATCTTCTGGCAATGAATTCCAGAGCTTAATTTTCTTCTGTTTCTTTTAAATGAGCTACTTGCTAACTTCATGGAGTTCCTCCTACTCGTTCTATTATCTGAGAGAGTAAACAACTGATTTACATTAACCTGTTCAAGTCCTTTCATTATTTTGTAGACCTCTATCATATCCCCCCTCAGTCGTCTCTTCTCCAAGCTGAAAAGTCCTAACCTCTTTAGTCTTTCCTCATAGGGGAGCTGTTCCATCCCCTTTATCATTTTGGTCGCCCTTCTCTGTACCTTCTCCATCGCAATTATATCTTTTTTGAGATGCGGCGACCAGAATTGTACACAGTATTCAAGGTGCGGTCTCACCATGGAGCGATACAGAGGCATTATGACATTTTCTGTTTTATTAACCATTCCCTTTCTAATAATTCATAACATTCTATTTGCTTTTCTGATTGCTGCAGCACACTGTACCGACGATTTTAATGTGTTATCCACTATGATGCCTAGTTCTTTTTCCTGGGTGGTAGCTCCTAATATGGAACCTAACATTGTGTAACTATAGCATGGGTTATTTTCCCTATATGCATCACCTTGCACTTATCCACATTAAATTTCATCTGCCATTTGGATGCCCAATTTTCCAGCCTCACAAGGTCTTCCTGCAGTTTATCACAATCCGCTTGTGATTTAACTACTCTGAACAATTTTGTATCATCTGCAAATTTGATAACCTCACTCGTCATATTCCTTTCTAGATCATTTATAAATATATTGAAAAGTACGGGTCCCAATACAGATCCCTGAGGCACTCCACTGTCCACTCCCTTCCACTGAGAAAATTATCCATTTAATCCTACTCTCTGTTTCCTGTCTTTTAGCCAGTTTGCAATCCACGAAAGGACATCGCCACCTATCCCATGACTTTTTACTTTTCCTAGAAGCCTCTCATGAGGGACTTTGTCAAACGCCTTCTGAAAATCCAAATACACTACATCTACCGGTTCACCTTTATCCACATGTTTATTAACTCCTTCAAAAAAGTGAAGCAGATTTGTGAGGCAAGACTTCCCAAAGGAGGGTGCACTGGGCTAACTGCCAGAATGGGAATGAGAGGGGTCCAATTTCAGTTTTAGCACAGGGCGCTGGTTGGGCTAGAGCCGGCCCTGATAGCCACAGGGGGGTTTTGTGCTGTTATAGCAGCCAGGTGCAATTCTCTTATTTTAATTTATACTACTACTCTGTCTCGTATCCCTCACCCCTACCCTTCCTCCCGCCCGCATACTCACCAACACCCACAGAAACGAGCACATTACCCCTGTACTCAAAGAGTTGCACTGGCTCCCCATCACATCCCGGATCCTCCACAAGTCCCCTACACTCATCCATAAATCCCTACACAATCGAAATATGCGCTGGTTCAATGACTCTCTACTATTTCGCACCTCTACAAAACCCACCAGAAAGCAATACTTGGCAACCCTACACACCCCATCACCTAAACCTACCAACCTCTCTTCCAGCAAAGGCCATGCTCTCTCCATTGCAGGCCCTCCAACTTACGCCAAGAGCTCTGCCCGTGAGCCAGCAAAGGCTGCAGTGCCTGATACATGTGAGCAGGAGAGGAGGGTTCTGGGACGAGATGGAGACGACTCGGAGGGAAATGGCACCAGAAACCTCCCAGGTGAAAGAGGAGGCGCCCCGGATATAACAGAGGCTGAAACCCCCAAGACAGCAGAGCCTGCTACCTCCTGGGCTGCTACTCCAATTCCTTATGAGAGCCTGACGGGATTGGAACCCCTTCCTTTTATAAAAGCAAAAAAAGGTAAGAGAAGGCCAGCAAACCCTTGAAGGAGAAATGTCAGCAACAGAAAAGAAGCAGGAAAGAGAGAGAGCAATACAGCCCCTGTGACATCTGAAAGTCCCATCTGCACCTCTAATCGCTTGGAGTCACTACAGATTGAGGAAACCTCCCCCTCTGAGCAGGGGACAGGAGCAGACGCAGGGATCACAGCCCCTGGCAGAGTCACCGCTGACCCTGAGAGCGTGGATATGGACTGTCCAGCTGTGGCCTTTAAGAGGCACCCATCCTTACCACAGTGGGGCAGGATGTGTACAGCGGGGAGGCGATTCTGTTCCCCTTCCACTAAGCGAGAGTGGAGAGAGGCCTCTCAGTGTGGTCAGTGGGGCAGGATGTGTACAGCGGGAAGCGATTCTGTTCCCCTTCCATTAAGCGAGAGTGGAGGGAGGCCTCTCAGCGTGGTCAGTGGGGCAGGATGTGTACAGCGGGAGGCGATTCTGTTCCCCTTCCACTAAGCGAGAGTGGAGGGAGGCCTCTCAGCGTGGTCAGTGGGGCAGGATGTGTACAGCGGGGAGGCGATTCTGTTCCCCTTCCACTAAGCGAGAGTGGAGAGAGGCCTCTCAGAGACGTCAGTGGGGTAGGATGTGTACAGCGGGGAGGCGATTCTGTTCCCCTTCCACTAAGCGAGAGTGGAGAGAGACCTCTCAGAGACGTCAGTGGGGCAGGATGTGTACAGCGGGGAGGAGATTCTGTTCCCCTTCCACTAAGCGAGAGTGGAGAGAGGCCTCTCAGTGTGGTCAGTGGGGCAGGATGTGTACAGCGGGGAGGTGAGAGTGGAGAGAGGCCTCTCAGCGTGGTCAGTGGGGCAGGATGTGTACAGCGGGGAGGCGATTCTGTTCCCCTTCCACTAAGCGTGAGTGGAGAGAGGCCTCTCAGTGTGGTCAGTGGGGCAGGATGTGTACAGCGGGGAGGTGAGAGTGGAGAGAGGCCTCTCAGTGTGGTCGGTGGGGCAGGATGTGTACAGCGGGGAGGTGAGAGTGGAGAGAGGCCTCTCAGCGTGGTCAGTGGGGCAGGATGTGTACAGCGGGAGGAGATTCTGTTCCCCTTCCACTAAGCGAGAGTGGAGAGAGGCCTCTCAATGTGGTCAGTGGGGCAGGATGTGTACAGCGGGGAGGCGATTCTGTTCCCCTTCCACTAAGCGTGAGTGGAGAGAGGCCTCTCAGTGTGGTCGGTGGGGCAGGATGTGTACAGCTGGGAGGTGAGAGTGGAGAGAGGCCTCTCAGCGTGGTCAGTGGGGCAGGATGTGTACAGCGGGAGGAGATTCTGTTCCCCTTCCACTAAGCGAGAGTGGAGAGAGGCCTCTCAATGTGGTCAGTGGGGCAGGATGTGTACAGCGGGGAGGCAATTCTGTTCCCCTTGCACTGAGCGAGAGTGGAGAGAGTCCTTTCAGCGTTGTCAGTGGGGCAGGATGTGTACAGCGGTGAGGGAGCTCCCATCCCAGCTCCCACTTACCCCTATCCCAGAAATTGGTTCTAAAAGAGCAGTAGTAGTGCTCAGTCACTCCTGCCCAGGTCCCACCTGGAGGATGGCATCGAAGTGATGTTACTTTGCCACCTTCCTCCGGTGCAGCCAGAGCCATTTTGATGTACTTTTTCCATGTGTGGCACATCCGTCACTGGGTTCGCTTTGTCATGGCACCCCATCACCTTCTCTCCCCTCACCTACCCCCAGCATAATCTCCTTCTCTTTCCTCCCCCTCACTGCCATCACTAACTTCCTTTCCCCTTCCCCTGCTGGCACTACCACCTTCCTTTGCCTCCCTGGTATCGCCAAGTTCTTTTCCCTTTCCTGCACTCCCCTGGCATCCTTGCCTCCCCACCTCCCTCAGTCATCATCTCTGCCCTCATGATTACAGCCAGACAGCAAGCGGAATCCGGCGAGCAGCACTTCTTACCTGCTGCCTCCTCCACGTCCAGCTGGAACTGCGCAGAGCCCCAGAGCCTTAGGAGAAATGCTGGCCCCACATGTCTAGGACATCACAGGGAGGCCGGCAGAGGAGGAGGCACCAGCAGGTAAGAAGTGCTGCTTGCACACTACTCTCTGCTGGGGCTCAGGCAGAGGGTGGTGGGGGAAGGAGATTTTGCCACAGGCAGGTCTTCTCTCTGCCAGCAAGTCAAATTTTGTGGTGCACCTGAGGTTCTCTTACGTCACATTGGTTGGAAACCCCTGACTTAAACAACATCCCAAATTAAATCAAGAGTTACTTCACCAGGCACCTTCTACAGCTTGACCAAATACACTGAAGTCTCAGAGGAATCAGGAATAACCAACTTTAGATTGGAGGTATCTTCGGTTGATGAAGGCAACTTCTCGCCTTCACCACAGCTTGATCCCAGCTACTGCAAGGCCTGGCCCGACTCAGTCTCTCCTTAGTTCAAAGCACTGTGAGGCGGTGCTCACATGGGCCAAAATGCCTTTACTGGTATGAAAGGTCTAGGGTTGGATCTAGCTCTGGCCTAGATGGACCTCCATTCACGTCTCTACCAGAAATGCCCGCAGAATCTTTGATGTCTTCTGAGAAGACAACCTGTGGTTTCTCTTTTCTGTTTACCATCAGGCACAGGGGATATCACCCCGTAAAGGAGAGAACTCCAGCAAAGGATCACAACAAACTCAGGTGCGGTGGAGTAAGAAGGTCTCTGTACAAGCACCGTGCACGTATCTTTTATTGTTTACAAGTAGAGACAAAATAGGCCTTGATGCTATTGCACCAAATTTCCATCACCGTTTGAGAACAACCCAACACACAGACCCAACGCATGCAGATGCTCTGTGTCTGAAAATCTACTGAGTTCATGTGGGCTTGAAAGTGCACACTTTGCAAGTGTCTGGAGTAAGTGCAGGCTAAATAAAGAAACACATTTAATTCTAAAAAGTGAAAGGCATTACGGTATTTCTGACAAAGCGTCCGTGTGGGAAACCTGCAAACTCTCCCCGTCCAGGAAGGGGGACCCCCAGCTCTTTGGTTACAGGTGCACCAGTTTCTCATCCTACCCCACACGTCCCAGCCCACCCCTACCCACCTCCTCTCTCTCAGGATGCACCACGTCAGACCAATTTAAATCCCTATTATCACTTCAAAAGTAACAGCAAAATCCCCCATCTGCCCCCTCAGCAGAGATGCCAGGTACCAATGGAGTTTGCTGGTGCTTCAGAGTCTGATGCTACAGGCTCAGAGAGGCACGAGGCGCGCAGCTAACAGAATAATAACCCATAAAAGAAAACAAAAGCGAGTGACAAAGGTGGGATTACAGTAGGCGAGCTGAAACCTGCAAAACATTTGCAGTCCAATGAATCTTGATTGCAGCAGCCCTTCTGTAAATGCAGGATTTCTAGTTACTCTTTCACCAAAGACTTTCACAGAATCCAAAAGGAGGGGAGAGGACCCGGGGCTGAGAAGGGAGGGAGGGAACGGTCAGGGAGGTAACCATCCCTTAGCTCCAGTCCTGCCCCCTTTCCTACCCCCACCAACTTCCCCGTCAGTCCTGACATCAGCCCTCTGTCTCTCACTGCTGTCACACACACTCTGAGTCATAAGAACTGCATGCTCCCTAGGAGGTACATTTTGCATCCGAAATGCAGAGCAAGCTTCCCTAACAGTGAAGAAAGGATGGCTCGACTTCGCCTTGTGAAGAACAAGAAGCCCCCATCCGAGCTGCCTTAACTGAGTCCACCCCTGCAGGGACCCTTAGCATTAAGAGCTGCCCTCAGCTAGGCACCCGCCTGAGAGCCCTGACGTCTCCCTCTCCGCCCCCTAAATATCCCATCAACCCCTTCCTTGGAAGAGGAGGGCAGGTAAGGCCCAGCAGGCTGATGTCTAGCTTTCCGTTCACTCCTCCCAGACTTTCCTGGAATCTCTTCCTCCCCTCCAGGCGACCCCTGTCTGTGAAGAAATATTTCGGTGGTTTTTTTTTCATGTGCAATATAGCGTGGGAGCAAGGCACAGACGAGGTGGGGATGAGGGGCCTGCGCTGGAAACACGGAGGGGATCGCACAGCTGCCGGCTCTGCGACTCCTGCGGAAGAGCCGGGCGATTATCCTGCGTGACCTGCAGAGCGCGGGCGGTCTGAGAAGCTGTCGCGACTCTGCCAGGAGTAGAATCCTCCAGGGACAAGCCTGGCGGCAGAGCTGGGCCTGCTGAATCCCCCATCCCCTCCATGTTATTTCATTTCATTTATCCCAACTTGATTCAATTGTTGTTTTTTTTCACTGTAGACAAGAAAGCAATTTACCAGGAGAAGAGGACTATTCATAATACAGAAAAAAAAATACCTACAAGGCAAAACTCACAGTACGTAGAGGAGAACAATAAAAGGTCCAAAGGATGAAGCCAGCACTGCTGAGTCTGCCCGGAGAGCAGGGGGCATTCAGGAGTGTAACAAGGACAGTTTTACAAGAAAGGGGTTAATTGCACCAATTAACAGTCACTCTAGATTTCCCTTACCCCAAATACCTGACTAAAGGGCCAAAGTTTGACTTAAGTTCCCAATAATTGCCAGGTTCTTGTGGCCTGGATTGGCCTCTATTGGAAACAGGATGCTGGGCTCGATGGACCCTTGGTCTGACCCAGTATGGCATGTTCTTATGTTCTTATGTAACTCAAAGCTAAACATGTGTAGACAGCTCTTTCAGAGATGGCAACGGCGAGAGCCCTTGTCGAGAAGATCTCAAGGCTCTTCCAGACTCTGACCACTAGAGAAGCTTTGCCCAATAAGCGGAGTGGACCTAGATGTAGGCTGGTTAAATTAAACAAACGATTTAAAATTTTCATCTAGCTTAAACCAATCAACATGACACAGTATACAAGTAATGGGATCATCTTTTCTCTGCCTAGCAAAAGCCTGGCAGCCAGATTCTGAACTTGTGTATATATATATATATATATATATATATATATATATATATATATATGTGTGTGTGTGTGTGGTGGCTGTGTTAGCTCACGTGAATACATGGAAATTAAAGTTAGCAAATAAGTACAAAAAATGTAAAAGATGAGAACTTTTTACTACATAAGAACATAAGAAATTGCCATGCTGGGTCAGACCAAGGGTCCATCAAGCCCAGCATCCTGTTTCCAACAGAGGCCAAAAACCAGGCCACAAGAACCTGGCAATTACCCAAACACCAAGAAGATCCCATGCTACTGATGCAATTAATAGCAGTGGCTATTCCCTAAGTAAACTTGATTAATAGCTGTTAATGGACTTCTCCTCCAAGAACTTATCCAATCCTTTTATGACCCAGCTACACTAACTGCACTAACCATATCCTCTGGCAATAAATTCCAGAGCTTAATTGTGCATTGAGTGAAAAAGAATTTTCTCCGATTAGTCTTAAATGTGCTACTTGCTAACTTCATGGAATGCCCCCTAGTCTTTCTATTATCCGAAAGTGTACATAACCGATTCACATCTACTCGTTCAAGACCACTCATGATTTTAAAGACCTCTATCATATCCCCCCTCAGCCATCTCTTCTCCAAGATGAACAGCCCTAACCTCTTCAGCCTTTCCTCATAGGGGAGCTGTTCCATCCCCTTTATCATTTTGGTTGCCCTTCTCTGTACCTTCTCCATCACAACTATATCTTTTTTGAGATGCGGTGACCAGAATTGTACACAGTACTCAAGGTGCGGTCTCACCATGGAGCGATACAGAGGCATTATGACATTTTTCGTTTTATCAACCATTCCCTTCCTAATAATTCCTAACATTCTGTTTGCTTTTTTGACTGCTGCAGCACACTGAGCCAACGATTTTAAAGTATTATCCACTATGATGCCTAGATGTTCTGTCCCCAGCAGTGGGTACATGTTGGCATCTGTAAATACATTGCAGTTTAACTGTGTCTAGTGCAGTCCTTACTTTGTAACCCATGATAAAAGCCTGTGAGCATTGCCTTTAAGGGGAACTTTGCCCTTAAGAGACGTTCCCTCCCCCTTTGCCTTCTCTCTCTGGGAAGAGCTTGTATGCCCTCTCAATCTAACTTAAGTCTTCTTAAGTGCCTTATTGGCTCAAGGGACTGCCCTTCATGCTCCCCCCTGTGTCACATGGATACTAGGCTTGCTATCATTGGATCTCGCCCTCTAGCCCCAGCTTGGGGGACGTTTCCTGTAATCACTCTCCAAGACTGTTAGTCAGTCTTAGCCATGCTGCCTCAAAGCTAGAAGTGCCTGCAACCTCTGTAATACAATTAGCTTTTTTACACTTCTTCTTACCGCTTTAATTCTAAAGTTTAATCAGCTTCAGAACCCTTTGTCTTCTCACTCTGAATCACAAGAAACTCCATTCTCCCTTCTTCTGCCTATCTCCAGCTACAAAGATCTTTGCCTAGGGTCTATACTTTGGAATGCAACAATTGTAAGTAATGGAAAAATTATCTGTACAATAAATAATTTCAAACTTAAAAGATCTTTGCCTGAAGACTGATTGGGAACAAAGGTTAGCTGTGTGGAAGAGCCAGCACACTAGATCTTTTTCCTGGGTGGGAGCTCTTAATATGGAACCTAACATCGTGTAACTACAGCAAGGATTATTTTTCCCTATAGGCAACACCTTGCACTTGTCCACATTAAATTTCATCTGCCATTGGATGCCCAATCTTTCAGTCTCGCAAGGTCCTCCTGTAATATATCACAATCCGCTTGTGATTTAACTACTCTGAATAATTTTGTATCATCCGCAAATTTGATAACCTCACTCATCATATTCCTTTCCAGATCATTTATAAATATATTGAAAAGCACCTGTCCAAGTACAGATCCCTGAGGCACTCCACTGTTTACCCTTTTCCACGGAGAAAATTGACCATTTAATCCTACTCTGTTTCCTGTCTTTTAACCAGTTTGTAATCCATGAAAGGACATCATCTCCTATCCCATGACTTTTTAGTTTTCTTAGAAGCCTCTCATGAGGAACTTTGTGAAACGCCTTCTGAAAATCCAAATACACTACATCTACCAGTTCACCTTTATCCACATATTTATTAACCCCTTCCAGAAATGTGGACTCAAATGGATAAGTAGTGTGCGCTGAAGAGGACATCAATGTGCCCTTGTCTATGGAATCACCTCTCATATGGCTGCCATCAACCCGTGCACCTATAGATAAGTCTACACCGCCAGGCATGTTTTCATCAACAGCCACACCTGCACCATCAGTTCTGAACGTGGACCCCCGACAGAGACACCTGTCTTGTTTCATGTCAAAAATAAACACCTAGCTCTTTCTGGGTGGAGTCAAGATGGTGGGCATGCGACTAGCGTTTCCTGAGCTGCCTGCTTACCACTTTGCTTTCTATGCAGTGTTTTGTCCTCAATATGCCCCCAAAAAGGAAGGGTAGAATGCGAGTGTTTCCCTCGGCGCCCCCTCTTCCCCCAGGCCAGGGTACCATCAAGGAGCTCGCTGCTAGCTACTCTTTATCGGGGATGTGGTTCCTGCTGATGCCGCCAGAAGAGGTGTGTCCGTATCTTCTGGGGAAATATCTTTGAGCCCCACAGAGTTAAGGCTACCACCAGCACATTCCACCCTTTTCACTCCAAATTCGACACTCATAGCCACGGGCTGTGGCAGAGGGAGATGCTGCGGAGGGGATGGCTGGAACACTGACAATGATGGCGGGGAAAGTGAGTTGTTTTGATAACACTGCTACTGCTCAGGCAGCTCCTCTTAGTGGAGGTGAGTCCATTTTGATTTCTATTTTAAAGAAACAAACATCAATGGCTTCAACTTTGATACCTGAGCGTGTTTTTCCATCATGTCTCCCCAAGCCGGCCGTGGTAACCCTAGACTCTCTGTGGGAACTGGTGGCTCAGCTGGGCCCTGCCTTCCAAGAGTGTTCCCTTCAGATTAAGCAGATCTCTTCTAAAATGGACACTCTGTCCATGGAACATAACTCCCAATTGATAGATCATACTAATAGGATTCAAAACACGGAGGACCAAGTGAAATCAGTTCAAAACCTACAAGCAACATTAGTCCAGGATCCTTTGATTTTGAATAGGAAAGTTGAATTTGTGGAAAATCGTCTGAGACTCTTGAATTGAAGGGTTTTGAACTTTCCAAGATTAGTGGGTGAAGAGCCACGTAATACTCTTAGGAAATACGTGACTGAGCTATTGCATATTCCACCAGAAAAACACTCCTCTACTTAATAGTATATCTTCTACATTTTTCATGCACAAGAGAGAATGAAGCACAGCACCGTTTTGATTTGGAAAATCTAACCAAATTCCTGGAATCCTCTACTACAGAGATTATGGAAAGAGCAACACTGCTGGTATCTTTTATTTGTGAACAAGATCTTGGATTGGTCGTGCGTAATTATTTCCAGTATAGGGGGGTAAATTTCATGGGTCAGTTTGTTCACATTTTCTCCCACCTGGCTAAAGCCACACAAGAGAGGAGAAAAGGTTTCCTGACTTCAGATCAGGAGACCCAATCTCTTGGAGCAACCTTTCAATTAAGGTATCCATGTAAAAGTATAGTAAAATATAATAATGATTGCTATATATTTTTTCTTCCTGAACAACTCAAAACATTTCTTGATTCTCATAACAGGTTGCTTCCATCCTCTTCCCCTAATGAGAGTCCTATAACTTAAGAATTTATAGGGTAGTGTATGCATTTCAAAGCTACTCCTCATATTGTTTCCTATTATGTGCTCCTCTTATGGATCCGCCCCCATCTTAAGGCTTTGTGGTCTAATTGTAAACATTTGGTTTTCTTTAAATATTGTTCTAATATTTTTAATTTCTGTTGTTTCTGTGCAAAGATAATATTCTTTGTAATTATGCTAAAATTCAATAAAAATAAAATTAAAAAACCAACAAACACCTAGACACTCCCCTGTCTGGGATGGCTGGAGATTGCTCTTGGCCATCACCCACCCTAGTTCCTGCAGCTAGGAGATCACCTTGCTTGGGGCTTGAAAATTCTCTTTCATAGCTCTTGGTCCGAATTAGAAAATCGTTGAAGTACGGGTGGATCAGAATGCCATCCTTTTTCAACACTGCCGCTACTAGCACCAGACCTTAGAGAAGGTTCTGGGCATGGTGTCCAAACCAAAGAATAGCACACGAAAAGTAATAATGAAACCCCAAAACAACGAAACACAGAAAATCATTGATGCTCCAGCCAGAAGGGAATAAGCAGATACTCCTTTGACAACCCAGACTTAATAAATCCCCCCAACTGTACTGCTCTTATCAGCGAGCGTAAGATTTCCATACGGGAACAAGTCACTTGCAAAAGCCGGTTGACTCCCTTGAGATCCAGGATAGGGAAAAGGAATATCGGCTCGAATTATCTTGAGACATGGCTCCTGGTATCACAGTCTGCAGGATGAGGAGTCCTGACAACTTCCACTCCACTGTCTGCCTCTTCTGTGGAGAACTGCAGGGAGACGCCACGAAAATATCCCACAGCACATTGAGAAACTCCAGAACATAGCTATTTCTTATCACTTCCAGTCCCCCCTGGTCTGACGAGATCTTGATCCACCTCCAATAAAAAGGAGAGACAGGCAACTTCCTTCCTCCTGTTCCTGGAAGTGGGTCGGCACACCCTCATTGAGGGGTTCAGGGGGAGGGGGCACTGCCACTCAAGCCCACGCCCCGTCTGGGCTTCCTGGGACAAAGGACTGAAACCTATCCAAAGGTTGAGCTCTATGAAAAGTTGCTCCTCTGTAGGGTCGAAAATGTTTGAAAACCCCAGCACAACGTATCATGCCGAAACAGCGTGGCGCCTGCTTTTAATCCTCTCGTAATCTAGGAAACTGGGACTCACTCCACTAACTAGCCATTTCTTTCTTTTTTTTTCCTCACTCCCAAACCAGAGTAATCCTTAAAAGGCCACTTTGTAAGAGAAAGCTTTGGATTGTCTCAGCACCCATTTGTCAGCCATAGCTGATGCTCAACCCAACTTAGCTTCCAAAATAGACGAGATCGGGCTCATCCATGGTGGAGAAGCCGTAGGGCACTGCCCTGAATTCAAACCAGACTCATTGGCTTCCTGAGAAAGAGCAAGGAAGAGCGATCCACCAGGGAGCAGCAAGAAGCCATTTGTAATTCACTGCCCCCTCCTCAAGGCCTGCTTAAAGATAGCCTCAATTCTCATATCCTGCGCCTCCTTCAAGCCATTTGCCCACTTGGTGACAGTACACATCAGCACATCCAGTTTCAGAAAGCCAAGTGCTCTCTTTCTCTGCCAGATCCAGGGGTACAGCGCTACCAAGGCTGGTCCCCCTGTAAAAATAGCATCTGAGGCACCCCACTGAAGATCAGTCAATTCTTGAATATCATCCATAATGCTTCACATAAGGAATCTAAATGGGATTCCAGCTTGGCTTCAGCACACGGCAGCCCCAACATCTTCAGTGCCTGGGTGATTCGGGCTGGCAACTCGTCTCTGAAAGAAATGCAACTTTGTGATATACAGCTCCAGTCTCCGGAGGAATTTCCCATCCTCCAGGGAGTAAGGGCTGTCTCTACCATCCGTGCCATCTCGGTCCCTATCAGCATGACTTATAGCAGGTGTAGACATAATTCGACACTTACCTGCAGCACTAGGTGTGTGGGGATTCCCAGAATGCGATCCTAAACTCTTAGGCCTACCACTGTCAGTGACTGAACAAAAACCTGTGAGCGGGGCCTAGCCAAATGGTTGCTCAACCCGCCAAGCAGTTTCACTGCAGACTTGCGCGAAGAAAACTGCGGTAACACCACCACAGCCCACACCAAAACCAGGGGGCGTCAGTCCTGTGCCCACTGAAGCCTTCCCTGGCTGACGATCCGGTTAGGGGAGCCCAAAAACCAGGCAACACCTCTGACAGGTCTCCCTCCGGACCCATTTCTGCATCATGCTGGGAAGGGCGGGCTCAGCAAAAACAGCCTCTAAGTATCGCTGATACAAGTTAGTTTGGTGGGGGAGGGGGGGGGACGCCAGGCTAAGATGGTTGAATTCAGCAAACAGCACAAAAGAAATCCTCCGCTAGCAACACACTCCCAAAGCGTCTGACTGCTGTGCACCCAGCTGCACATCCACACAAGCGAGAGTGGACAGGGTGGCCAAAAACAAGGCCTGTACAATTAGCGTCCAAAAATTATAGGTGTACAACACGTGGTCCAGGTAGGCACCCACCTGAGCGTCCACCCGAGGGTCCACACCTAAGCACTCACCCAGGCACGCAAGCGCGAGCTGACATTGGGCAGTGTTTCATGGCAGACTTGTGCACGGAAAAGCACGCGAATGCTGCCACGGTCCTCTACACAGTATCTAAACAAAGCCTGAGAGCGGGGCCTAGCCAAAAGGCTGCTCAATCCGCCAAGGTGCCATGCTCCCCAAGCTCCATCGGGAATGGATGTCTGATCAGAAGGGAAATGGAAACCCTCACTCCCTTTTTTTTTTTTTTTACTCCTTACCTGAATCAGCCCAACCCGGGCATGTACAGAGCCGGTCTCCAGCTGCGGGAGGAGAGGGCAAAGGCCATCGCCACCACACTTGGCTTTCTGCACCCGGTAACCTCTCAGCTGTTTCTCTCTTTACGGCTAAGTCCTCGCTGGAAAACCAGCTACCGGACCAAGGCACTCATCTGCGGATCTCTCCCTCAGACATTACCTCAGGAAAACTCAACTGAGAAGTGGTGCGTGTCAATTCTCTTTCTCCTTCTTACATAAGAACATAAGACTTGCCATACTGGGTCAGCACCAAGGGTCCATTAAGCCCAGCATCCTGTTTCCAAGTCCCAAGTACCTGGCGAGTACCCAAACATTAAATTAATAGATCCCAAGCTACTAATCCTTATTGATTAATAGCAGTTTATGGACTTCTGCTCTAGGAACTTATCCAAACCTTCTTTCTTTCACTTTTTTTTTAAACAAGCAATCTCCAGTAGGGAAAAGCACGTCCACCATATGCTGGAGACAGAGAATACTGGCAGGCTGATGTCACTGCAGGAGTATATACACCGTGATGTCAGTTTTGCTTTGTCTCCATCTGCTGGTAGAGATGCATAACCCACTGGTGTGGATGAACCTAGCTGAATGCTAAGAAAGGAGCTATTACAAAGGCAACAAATCTCTGTTAGAAAAGTAAACAAAAGTAAGAGGAAAAAGAAATCAATCTGTTTCTCAAAGGAGATGGCTCTCACAAGACAGTGTTGATGTATAAATCAGTGAGAAGAACATATCGATATGCCCTATACTATGTCAAGTTTTCCCCGGGGGCGTCTCGTCTTTGTTGGAGGAGGGGTTGTGGGGAGGAGGGGGTCTTGCTTACATGAATGGTGGGCACGTCCAGTAGTGCAGGAATTCTGGAATGGGGCAGAGGCTAAAATGAGAGAAATCGTGGAATATTGGGTGAGTTTCGCTCCCGAGTCGTGCCTGATGGGGCTCTGGGCTTAGGTAGCACTTGCCGTTTCTTCGCGTAAGTTGGGAAATTACTTTCTTCTTGCTGCTAGATTTACAATTGCCTCTCACCGGAAAGCACACTCTCACATTGGTACAAGCAAGTACAGGATATAGCGATGACTGAGAAAATGACATTTGCTTTACATAAGACGTCTTTTCTTTATAATAAGATGTGGGGCCTTACTGGCAGTACTTGGAATAGAGGGGAAGGGGTCCAGCATCCACAGGGACCTCTGACATTCAAATACTGAGCTAGGACACCAAGTGCTCAGATAGAGTGAAGCTTTTCTATTTTATCATATTTAGGTTTGTGATAGAGATGATGCATTAAGTGGTGTTGCTGTATCTCTTGTTTACAGTTGTACTGTCTGCCAGTTGTTTAAAAAAACAGTAAAAAAAAAAAAAACAGATGGCTGAAAACATAAAGGAAAAAAGAACAGCGTTCGAGAAGTATAAAGGATCCCAAAAAGAGGAACACAGGGAAGAATATCTGGTGAAAATGAGGGAGACGAAGAAAGAAATCAGGAAAGCAAAAGGTCAAGCAGAAGAAAGGATGGCCAAAGAGGTAAAGCGAGGAGATAAAACATTTTTTAGATACATCAGAGAAAGAAGGAAGATCCGAAGTGGTATAGAGAAATTGAAAGGTGACGAGGAGCAATGTGTGGAGAGAGATGAAGAAATGGCAGAAATATTAAAGAAATACTTCAGTTCGGTCTTCACTAAAGAAGTCCCTGGAGAAGGATCGTCGCTAGTTGACAAAACTATGGATGGGAGTGGAGTAGATGTAACTCCATTTACAGAAGAGAATGTATGGAAAGAGCTAGGAAAACTGAAAGTGGACAAGGCCATGGGGCCTGATGAGGTTCATCCCAGGATACTTAGGGAGCTCAGAGATGTGCTGGCGGCTCCGCTGCGTGACCTGTTCAATAGATCCCTAGAAACGGGCGTGGTGCCGAGTGATTGGAGAAGAGCGACGGTGGTCCTGCTTCACAAGAGTGGGAGCAGAGAGGAGGCTGGATACTACAGGCTGGTTAGCCTCACCTCAGTGGTGGGAAAGGTAATGGAGTCACTGTTGAAAGAGAGAATAATGAACTATCTACAAACTGGTGGATTACTCGACCTGAGGCAGCATGGATTCACCATTGGAAGATCCTGTCAGACAAATCTGATTGGGTGACTAGAGAATTGGATCGAGGAAGAGCACTCAATGTGATTTACTTGGATTTCAGCAAAGGAGGCTCATGAATATTGGGTGGTGGAGTGGATTACTAACTCGTTAACTGACAGGAGACAGTGTTCAATGGTAAATGGAACATACTCTGAAGAGAGAATGATGTTAAGTGGAGTGCCTCAAGGACTGGTTTTGGAATCAGGTCTGTTCAATATCTTCATGAGCAACATTGCAGAGGGGTTAGAAGGAAAAGTTTGGCTTGACGGTTTTCAAGGGTTACGAGTCAGATGAACTGAACCAAATCATAGTGAACCTAGAAGATGTGGTAGGCCAGATTGACAAACTGAAGAGTAGTAAATCACCTGGACCGGATGGTATACACCCCAGGGTTCTGAAGGAACTAAAAAATGAAATTTCAGATCTAGTAGTAAAAATTTGTAACCTATCATTAAAATCATTCATTGTACCTGAAGACTGGAGGGTGGCCAGGAGAGATCAGGGAAACTATAGATCTGTGAGCTTGACTGCACTTCCAGGAAAAATCATGGAAACTGTTATAAATAAAAACATCACAGAGCATATAGAAAGACACGGTTTAATGGGACACAACCAGCATGGATTTACCCAAGGGAAGTCTTGCCTAACAAATCTACTTCATTTTTTTGAAGGGGTTAATAAACATGTGGATAAAGGTGAACCAGTAGATGTAGTGTATTTGGATTTTCAGAAGGCGTTTGACAAAATCCCTCATGAGAGGCTTCTACGAAAACTAAAAAGTCATGGGATAGGAGGCGATGTCCTTTCGTGGATTACAAACTGGTTAAAAGACAGGAAACAGAGAGTAGGATTAAATGGTCAATTTTCTCAGTGGAAAAGGGTAAACAGTGGAGTGTCTCAGGGATCTGTACATGGACCGGTGCTTTTCAATATATTTATAAATGATCTGGAAAGGAATACGACGAGCGAGGTTATCAAATTTGTGGATGATACAAAATTATTCAGAGTAGTTAAATCACAAGCGGATTGTGATACATTACAGGAGGACCTTGCAAGACTGGAAGATTGGGCATCCAAATGGCAGATGAAATGTAATGTGGACAAGTGCAAGGTGATGCATATAGGGAAAAATAACCCTTGCTGTAGTTACACAATGTTAGGTTCCATATTAGGAGCTACCACCCAAGAAAGAGATCTAGGCATCATAGTGGTTAATACATTGAAATTGTGGGCTCAGTGTGCTGGGGGGAGGGGGATGTGTCACCACAGGGGTTTGCTTTATCCCATGCCACTGCTTGTTCATTCCCAGATGTAGGAAGTTCTGATCCCTGTGCCTGCCTAGCTAACAAGTGCTAATGGACCTCTATTTCTGAAACTTATCCAAACCTTTTTTAAACTCCTCTGTGCTATTAACTTTCACCACATCCTCCAGCAACAAAATACACAGCTTAATTGGGTATTACGTTTCCACTGGCACCCTGTCTGCCAGAGATCAGGAATCTCTGCCCCCTGCCCGTGGCATTTCAAATCACTAAGAGCCACATTCCACGCTCGGTTTGAAATGTCGACCTGCAGCCCTTTGGTGACCCCTGCTATAGAGCTGTGCCCAGGCACATCACGCCCCCCTCCCCTGGCTGTATTCAGATCCCATCAAACACTCTCACCTTTCTGAGGCCTGCTATTAAATCCTAAATACGTCTCCGGAATAAATTCCTTCCCTTCCCAAAGTCTACCAGACCATAAGCTCCACGGAGCAGGGACCGAGAAACGCAGAGGCCCTGCCTCCTCTCCTCTCAGACCCCACATCTGAAGGGACTTCCCGCCTCCTGGGGTCAGGGTAAGTGGTCAGCGCACAGCAGGCCTCCGCCTTCCATCGGGGGAGGGGGCAGGCTGCGGAATGGGGATTCCCAGGGGAAGGCAATGAAAGGGAAGCAATTAATTACAGCAGAGTACTCGGGGTGCAGAGGGAAGGGGGTACAACTCTTACACTGCTCAGTACCCAAAGCTGCCTCTTTAGCCCTGGTTTGTGGGCCTGGCCTGGTGATCTCTGTCACGCTCATTTACAGCGCACAAAGCTGCTGGGCAGGGATCCCATCGCTCCCTCTCACACTGCTTCAGGAGGGTCTCCTCCTGCCTCCCTACAGCAGACCTGCAGATTTAGAATATTTCTGTCCAAACAGGACCCCAGCAGGCGCTTCAGTTTTATGCTAGAAACCTGCATGCAGCCACCTCCGGGGTGGAGAGCAGGCTGGCAAGTGTCTGGTGCCCAAATGCACGAAAGATCTGGTACGATTAGGGGAGTGGGAGCAAATATTGTCATTGTTCTCCAGTCACAATAAGAACATGGAAGATACAGGGAGAGAAAGTGACTTATCCAGAGCTGGGATTAGTACTGAGGCAGTGGCAGAGCTGGGATTTAAGCCACCCTCCTCCCTGTCTTCCAGAGCCTTGCTTACACAGTATGGGCCGAGGAGCTGGGCCAGGTATCGGCCAGCCTCAGACGTGAACTGCACGCCGCTGATGCTACATGCAATGCTCACTGCATCAACCCAAATCACCAAACTCTTGCAGCATTGAACATGCCAGTGTCTGACCTCCGCGGTCCCGGTGGCTCACCTCCCAAGTCGGGTCCGGAGGGAGTTGTCACAACTCTTGCTGTGCGTGTGTTATCCTACGGCCATGCAGGTACCTCATGCATCCACGCTATTCTTACAGGAATAAGAAGGCCTCACACAAATCATGCGACCGGCTGCTGACTTCATCATCACCTACAGGTGTAAGAGCCACAGTTGTGAGTGAAATGTCCCATCTGTTCCTCAGATCCCAACACTAACGCTTCATTTAATCCCATGGAAGCGGCAGCCTCTGGCTGAGGCTGGTAATGTGTTTATTACATTACACCCAGGGGGGTGGCGGGAGCAGTATGAACACTGTGATGCTGGGAACAACCGTGACTGTAAAATATTAAAGATTAGAATTTACAGAGGACGTGTAACAGCACAGGCTGCTGTTAATAAAAAAGAAAACGGCTCCTCAGCACCAGGGTCCCAAAGGACAACTGCAGCTTTCTGGAGCTGTACAGGGTCTGGTGTTAAAGGGGAATTGTCATTTCCTCAGACTGGCATCATGCTTGTAGGCTAAGACACTATATAACACCATCAAGAGCGCACAGTGTGCACACATGGACCAGAGAATGCAGACAGAGTGCCTGCAAGCACTAAACACTGAAGAGAGTGTGCATGTAAAGTCCAGAGAATGCAGACAGAGTGCCTGCAAGCACTAAACACTGAAGAGAGTGTGCATGTAAGGTCCAGAGAATGCAGACAGAGTGCATGCAAGCACTAAACACTGAAGAGAGTGTGCATGTAAAGTCCAGAGAATGCAGACAGAGTGCCTGCAAGCACTAAACACTGAAGAGAATGTGCATGTAAGGTCCAGAGAATGCAGACAGAGTGCATGCAAGCACTAAACACTGAAGAGCGTGTGCATGTAAAGTCCAGAGAATGCAGACAGAGTGCCTGCAAGCACTAAACACTGAAGAGCGTGTGCATGTAAAGTCCAGAGAATGCAGACAGAGTGCATGCAAGCACTAAACACTGAAGAGAGTGTGCATGTAAGGTCCAGAGAATGCAGACAGAGTGCCTGCAAGCACTAAACACTGAAGAGAGTGTGCATGTAAAGACCAGAGAATGCAGACAGAGTGCCTGCAAGCACTAAACACTGAAGAGAGTGTGCATGTAAAGTCCAGAGAATGCAGACAGAGTGCATGCAAGCACTAAACACTGAAGAGAGTGTGCATGTAAAGACCAGAGAATGCAGACAGAGTGCATGCAAGCACTAAACACTGAAGAGAGTGTGCATGTAAAGACCAGAGAATGCAGGCAGAGTGCATGCAAGCACTAAACACTGAAGAGAATGTGCATGTAAGGTCCAGAGAATGCAGACAGAGTGCATGCAAGCACTAAACACTGAAGAGAGTGTGCATGTAAAGTCCAGAGAATGCAGACAGAGTGCCTGCAAGCACTAAACACTGAAGAGAGTGTGCATGTAAAGACCAGAGAATGCAGACAGAGTGCATGCAAGCACTAAACACTGAAGAGAGTGTGCATGTAAAGACCAGAGAATGCAGACAGAGTGCATGCAAGCACTAAACACTGAAGAGAGTGTGCATGTAAAGTCCAGAGAATGCAGACAGAGTGCATGCAAGCACTAAACACTGAAGAGAGTGTGCATGTAAAGACCAGAGAATGCAGACAGAGTGCATGCAAGCACTAAACACTGAAGAGAGTGTGCATGTAAAGACCAGAGAATGCAGGCAGAGTGCATGCAAGCACTAAACACTGAAGAGAGTGTGCATGTAAAGACCAGAGAATGCAGGCAGAGTGCCTGCAAGCACTAAACACTGAAGAGAGTGTGCATGTAAAGTCCAGAGAATGCAGACAGAGTGCATGCAAGCACTAAACACTGAAGAGAGTGTGCATGTAAAGACCAGAGAATGCAGACAGAGTGCATGCAAGCACTAAACACTGAAGAGAGTGTGCATGTAAAGTCCAGAGAATGCAGACAGAGTGCATGCAAGCACTAAACACTGAAGAGAGTGTGCATGTAAAGACCAGAGAATGCAGACAGAGTGCATGCAAGCACTAAACACTGAAGAGAGTGTGCATGTAAAGACCAGAGAATGCAGGCAGAGTGCATGCAAGCACTAAACACTGAAGAGAATGTGCATGTAAGGTCCAGAGAATGCAGACAGAGTGCATGCAAGCACTAAACACTGAAGAGAGTGTGCATGTAAAGTCCAGAGAATGCAGACAGAGTGCATGCAAGCACTAAACACTGAAGAGAGTGTGCATGTAAAGACCAGAGAATGCAGACAGAGTGCATGCAAGCACTAAACACTGAAGAGAGTGTGCATGTAAAGACCAGAGAATGCAGGCAGAGTGCATGCAAGCACTAAACACTGAAGAGAATGTGCATGTAAGGTCCAGAGAATGCAGACAGAGTGCATGCAAGCACTAAACACTGAAGAGTGTGTGCATGTAAAGTCCAGAGAATGCAGACAGAGTGCCTGCAAGCACTAAACACTGAAGAGAGTGTGCATGTAAGGTCCAGAGAATGCAGACAGAGTGCATGCAAGCACTAAACACTGAAGAGAGTGTGCATGTAAAGACCAGAGAATGCAGACAGAGTGCCTGCAAGCACTAAACACTGAAGAGAGTGTGCATGTAAGGTCCAGAGAATGCAGACAGAGTGCCTGCAAGCACTAAACACTGAAGAGAGTGTGCATGTAAGGTCCAGAGAATGCAGACAGAGTGCCTACAAGCACTAAACACTGAAGAGAGTGTGCATGTAAAGTCCAGAGAATGCAGGCAGAGTGCATGCAAGCACTAAACACTGAAGAGAGTGTGCATGTAAAGTCCAGAGAATGCAGGCAGAGTGCCTGCAAGCACTAAACACTGAAGAGAGTGTGCATGTAAGGTCCAGAGAATGCAGACAGAGTGCCTGCAAGCACTAAACACTGAAGAGAGTGTGCATGTAAGGTCCAGAGAATGCAGACAGAGTGCCTACAAGCACTAAACACTGAAGAGAGTGTGCACACATGGACCAGAGAATGCAGACAGAGTGCCTGCAAGCACTAAACACTGAAGAGAGTGTGCATGTAAAGACCAGAGAATGCAGAGTGCATGCAAGCACTAAACACTGAAGAGAGTGTGCATGTAAAGTCCAGAGAATGCAGACAGAGTGCATGCAAGCACTAAACACTGAAGAGAGTGTGCATGTAAAGTCCAGAGAATGCAGAGTGCATGCAAGCACTAAACACTGAAGAGAGTGTGCATGTAAGGTCCAGAGAATGCAGACCAGAGAGTAGGCAAGGACCAAAGAATGCAGACAGAGTGCATGCAAGCACTAAACACTGAAGAGCGTGTGCATGTAAAGTCCAGAGAATGCAGACAGAGTGCCTGCAAGCACTAAACACTGAAGAGCGTGTGCATGTAAAGTCCAGAGAATGCAGACAGAGTGCATGCAAGCACTAAACACTGAAGAGAGTGTGCATGTAAGGTCCAGAGAATGCAGACAGAGTGCCTGCAAGCACTAAACACTGAAGAGAGTGTGCATGTAAAGACCAGAGAATGCAGACAGAGTGCCTGCAAGCACTAAACACTGAAGAGAGTGTGCATGTAAAGTCCAGAGAATGCAGACAGAGTGCATGCAAGCACTAAACACTGAAGAGAGTGTGCATGTAAAGACCAGAGAATGCAGACAGAGTGCATGCAAGCACTAAACACTGAAGAGAGTGTGCATGTAAAGACCAGAGAATGCAGGCAGAGTGCATGCAAGCACTAAACACTGAAGAGAATGTGCATGTAAGGTCCAGAGAATGCAGACAGAGTGCATGCAAGCACTAAACACTGAAGAGAGTGTGCATGTAAAGTCCAGAGAATGCAGACAGAGTGCCTGCAAGCACTAAACACTGAAGAGAGTGTGCATGTAAAGACCAGAGAATGCAGACAGAGTGCATGCAAGCACTAAACACTGAAGAGAGTGTGCATGTAAAGACCAGAGAATGCAGACAGAGTGCATGCAAGCACTAAACACTGAAGAGAGTGTGCATGTAAAGTCCAGAGAATGCAGACAGAGTGCATGCAAGCACTAAACACTGAAGAGAGTGTGCATGTAAAGACCAGAGAATGCAGACAGAGTGCATGCAAGCACTAAACACTGAAGAGAGTGTGCATGTAAAGACCAGAGAATGCAGGCAGAGTGCATGCAAGCACTAAACACTGAAGAGAGTGTGCATGTAAAGACCAGAGAATGCAGGCAGAGTGCCTGCAAGCACTAAACACTGAAGAGAGTGTGCATGTAAAGTCCAGAGAATGCAGACAGAGTGCATGCAAGCACTAAACACTGAAGAGAGTGTGCATGTAAAGACCAGAGAATGCAGACAGAGTGCATGCAAGCACTAAACACTGAAGAGAGTGTGCATGTAAAGTCCAGAGAATGCAGACAGAGTGCATGCAAGCACTAAACACTGAAGAGAGTGTGCATGTAAAGACCAGAGAATGCAGACAGAGTGCATGCAAGCACTAAACACTGAAGAGAGTGTGCATGTAAAGACCAGAGAATGCAGGCAGAGTGCATGCAAGCACTAAACACTGAAGAGAATGTGCATGTAAGGTCCAGAGAATGCAGACAGAGTGCATGCAAGCACTAAACACTGAAGAGAGTGTGCATGTAAAGTCCAGAGAATGCAGACAGAGTGCATGCAAGCACTAAACACTGAAGAGAGTGTGCATGTAAAGACCAGAGAATGCAGACAGAGTGCATGCAAGCACTAAACACTGAAGAGAGTGTGCATGTAAAGACCAGAGAATGCAGGCAGAGTGCATGCAAGCACTAAACACTGAAGAGAGTGTGCATGTAAGGTCCAGAGAATGCAGACAGAGTGCATGCAAGCACTAAACACTGAAGAGTGTGTGCATGTAAAGTCCAGAGAATGCAGACAGAGTGCCTGCAAGCACTAAACACTGAAGAGAGTGTGCATGTAAGGTCCAGAGAATGCAGACAGAGTGCATGCAAGCACTAAACACTGAAGAGAGTGTGCATGTAAAGACCAGAGAATGCAGACAGAGTGCCTGCAAGCACTAAACACTGAAGAGAGTGTGCATGTAAGGTCCAGAGAATGCAGACAGAGTGCCTGCAAGCACTAAACACTGAAGAGAGTGTGCATGTAAGGTCCAGAGAATGCAGACAGAGTGCCTACAAGCACTAAACACTGAAGAGAGTGTGCATGTAAAGTCCAGAGAATGCAGGCAGAGTGCATGCAAGCACTAAACACTGAAGAGAGTGTGCATGTAAAGTCCAGAGAATGCAGGCAGAGTGCCTGCAAGCACTAAACACTGAAGAGAGTGTGCATGTAAGGTCCAGAGAATGCAGACAGAGTGCCTGCAAGCACTAAACACTGAAGAGAGTGTGCATGTAAGGTCCAGAGAATGCAGACAGAGTGCCTACAAGCACTAAACACTGAAGAGAGTGTGCACACATGGACCAGAGAATGCAGACAGAGTGCCTGCAAGCACTAAACACTGAAGAGAGTGTGCATGTAAAGACCAGAGAATGCAGAGTGCATGCAAGCACTAAACACTGAAGAGAGTGTGCATGTAAAGTCCAGAGAATGCAGACAGAGTGCATGCAAGCACTAAACACTGAAGAGAGTGTGCATGTAAAGTCCAGAGAATGCAGAGTGCATGCAAGCACTAAACACTGAAGAGAGTGTGCATGTAAGGTCCAGAGAATGCAGACCAGAGAGTAGGCAAGGACCAAAGAATGCAGACAGTGTGCATGCATAGGACATAAGACTTGCCATACAGGGTCAGACCAAAGGTCCATCATGCCCAGTATCCTGTTTCCAAACGTGGCCAAGCCAGGTCACAGGTACCTGGCAGGATCCCACGGGGTAGAGAGATTCCAAGCTGCTTATCCCAGGGATACGCAGGGGATTTCTGCAACTCTACCTTAATAATGGTTACTGGACTTTTCCTCCAGGATCCTGTACAAACCTTTCTTAAATGCAATTACATAATAGTTTTCACCATATCCTCTGGCAATGAATTCCAGATGCTGACACAGCCCTGAACTTGCTTCTGTAGCTCTGGAGTAAAGGGAGAGGTAAGAGAGATGAAATCTCCTTACTATGAACTGCACTAACGCTCTTGTATAATAGCTGAAACAGAAACTGAGAACAGTTAAAACGGGCTTCTTCTTTTGTTCCATTCATTTCTTTTGTAAATAAAGTCAAACCCATTTGGAACCACACCAGTCGGGTATGTCTGCCTTTATTTCAGTTCAGGGACAGGTTTGGCGTCTTACACAGAAACACAGAATTCGTACCCTTAGTCCAAAACATTAGCATGGTGTTGTTTTGCAATGTTTAGGTGTTTTCTTTTGTATTATATATATATATATATATATATGCACAATATATGTTTAGTTTTGTAATCTGCAATGAACAGTCTGGTACTGGAATATCCGGAATACAAGATTGACGAACAGTTAAATAAAGCACTGTGTAACGAGACCTAAAATCAAGCATGTATTTCCTCACCGTCCGGTCGGTCTAGTAACCTGTGGGATTCTCCCACCAGCAGATGGGGACAGAGTGCAAAAGCTTCCTCTCTGACGTCACTACCAGAAAGAGTGGCCCAGCAGAGGGGATGGAGCACAGACGTCCTAGGGCAATGGCCTTCCTTAAGGTCACTTTCCTGGGGTGGGGACCCTGCGGGATGACAGCCTCCATAGCTTTGATCTTCCCTCCCCAGGGCAACCAGTTGTTTTGGTCTCCTGGTTTCCTGATGAAATTGCCTGAACTGTGAGTAAAAGATAGATAGATGGATTGATGGATGGATAGATAGATAGATAAAAGAGGTGGAGAAGCAGCCCGGCCCGAAGCATCGCAGCCTGCCCTGGGTGTGGAGTGCGCCAGGTGCAGAGCCCAGCGGGTTCCCAGCATCCTTCCCGTCGAGGCATTCCTCCGCAGCGTCGGAGGGTGGGGCAGCCCCAGCCAAGCAGCGTCAGTGACCAGAGCCCCCTGGGAGAGGAGTCGGAGTCTGAGCTCTCCTTGGACGTCATTTTGACTATGCACCAAGCCTATTTAGAGATGAAGGAGATGCAGAGCAAACCAAGTCGCTCTCAGGCTGGGAGGATTGCGGCCCCGATGTGGAGGTCCCAGGGGGGTTTGAGGAGGAAGAGGGCTCTTCCCAAGAAGAGGTTTTAGGTGAGGAGGAACCTGAGACCAGGGTCTCAGCCGTGCCTTTGTTTAGGTCAGATGAGCTGGGAGCCCTGATTTCAAAAGGTCTTGCAGGTCCTGAGTTTGAAGGAAGGGAGATCCCATCTTGACAGGGATAGAGAACCCATGCAAGGCATTTCCCATCCATTCAGCAATGCAGGACGTGCAGACAGCGGAGTGGGAAGTGCCGGAGTCCAGGCTTACAAGCCATAGCACTATGCAGAGCTGCACCCAACAGAAGAGCAGGATGAGGAGCGGCTTCCACATCTGCAGCCGCAGGACAGAAAGACACTCCAGCGGTAGAGGGTGGAGCAGCCCTGGAAGACCCTCAGCGCAGGAACGTGGAGATGCTACCGAAGAGAGGTTTTCAGCTTCATCCCTGGCCCTCCAGGCGGCTGCTTTTGGAGGTTATATAGGCAGGGCCCTTCCAATCCGGGGTCCCGAGGAAGCCGATCCCTCGCAGGATAGGGCGGACACGACCCCAGGGGAATCGGCAGCAGCCCGTGTGGCGGATACCATGTCTGACCTCACAAGAGATTTAGCTAAATTAGCAACAACGGAGGTCATGGCTGAAAAAACTGGGCCCCAGAGTCAGTGTCCAAGACCAGGCGAGGGAAGCCCCCCTTTAAAGGGAGAGCACTGTTTGGAGAGGATCTAGAGAAGACGGTGAAAGACTGGGGAGGAATGAAGCAGCAGAAGTTACCGGAAGAGAAGGTTTTGCGAGGGAGGCAATGGCCCAGGGAGTACAGACAGAGGGGTGTAGAGGCCAGAACTCAGCCCTTTCGGGACAACAGTAAGGGAACTGCCGCGCCTCCCTTAGTGACAAAAGCGCGCAATGACAGGGGGCAGGCAGGAGGGGGCCGGGGTAACAGAGGACCTGGATATAATAAGCAGAGTTAAACTTCCCCTTAAAACACTCCTCCCCACGCAGGGCAAGCAGGAGAGAGGCCGTCAGGAAGGCACGGGGAGGAGTATACTCCATTTATTTCCTTGTACCCAAAGAGGAAGGGAGCGTTCGGCCTGTGCTGGACCTAAAGCAGGTAAAGAAGGCGGCGGTGGTTCCCCATTTCCGCATGGAGTCACTGGCAGCCGTAAAGGCAGCGGTTAGGACAGGGGAGCTCCTGGCAGCCTAAGCAGACTTTCACATTCCCATCAGGAAGGATTTCCAGCACTTCTTACCATTCAAAATGGCCGGTCAGCAGTCCCAGTTCAGGGCGCTCCCCTTTGGGCTGGCTGCAGCGCCAAGGAGACGGTGATGGCCTTCCTAAGGAAGGAAGGAAGGAAGGAAGAGAGGGGTCAAAGGGCACCCTTACCTGGATGACAGCCTAATAAGAGCCGACTCCCTACAGGAAGGACCACAGGCTACAGAGAGAACAACTGAGGTCCTGGAGAATTTAGGCAAAGAGTCCGTCCCGTCCGGCTCGGAGGGGGTGCTTTTCGTACATCTAACGGACAGAAGGCCAGGGAAGCATCAGGAACAAGTATGAACCCCACGTAAATCCCACTCCCAGAGGTAGAGAGGTACTTACAGGTGCTGGGCTCAATGGCAGTGGTGATCGGGGTTACTGCCACGGGCACGAGCTCCTCAGGCACACCCTTTACACAACCGCTCACCACAAAGGCAATAGTGTGACAAGAAACTCCAGTTCACGCCCCGAAGCAGAGCCTGCAGCGGTGGCTACACTTCAGCAATCATGAGCCCCCTCTGGAACCCCCACGGTGGACGACAGTGACCACAGATGCCAGTCGTCTGGGGTGGGGAGCACACTGTCAGGACCAAGCAGCTCAGGGTACCTGAGTTAAGGGCAATCAGGATAGCCCTAGGCCACTTTCAATCTCAGCTAAAGAACAAAGCAGTTCAGGTCCGCTCGGGACATCGCCACGGCAGTGGCCTATGTGAACAAGCAAGGGGGCACACGGCGTGCAGCCCTAGGAGAAGAGGCAGACCTCGTTATGGAATGGCGGAGATGCATTTCTTGGATCCCTCTGCAGTGCACGTACCAGGAGTGGCCACGTTACAGGCGGATCTCCTCAGCCGACGGAGGCTAGACCTAGGAGAAAAAGGTGTCTGCACTTCTAAGGAGGGCATGGGGCACTCCACAGTGGGATTTAACGGCAGCAAAGAGGAATACCACGGCCAGCCGGTTCTTCAGCTGAAGGGAAGAGCAAGGGATCCAGGAAAGCGGACGCACTGTCCCAGCCCAGGCCGGCAGATCAGTTGGCATTCATATTCCCCCCCCTGGCCGATGACAGGCAAGGTGGTCAGGAAGATCTCGCAACACCCAGGATGGGTGGTACTAATAGCACCAGACTGGCCAAGCTGTCCCTGGTACGCAGATCCGATGAGGCTGAAGAAGGCAGAATCAATCTCACTCACAAGGGTGTCAGCACTCCTCAAGCAGGGGCCAACAGTGATGGCAAATTCGGAAAGTCTCTCCCTTACGGCCTGGCTATTGAAAGGAGAAGGTTTAACAAAAGAGGCTGTTCAGCCCAGGAAAGGGACCACCTCCTTCACATACAGTCGCATTTGGCGAGTTTTCGAAGCTTGGTGCAGGGGTGGAAGGTTGGCTCCAATGAAAGCAGAGACGGCCTCGATCCTGCAGTTTTTATAGGAAGGACTAGACAAAAGGCTAGCAGTCAACACACTGAGGGTACAAGTAAGTGGTGATTGCATGCGTCAGAGGGCCACTAACACAAATATGGAAGCAAAGCAGGTGAGACCACCCCTTAAGGTCATAGTGCCACCACGGCACCTGAACTGGGTACTCGAGGTGCTAGCCAAAGCGCCATTTCAACTCATTAGGGAAGTTTCACTGAGAGATCTAACACTGAAGGCGGTGATGCTGGTAGCCCTGTGTTCGGCCAGAAGGATCTCTGAGTTGCCGTCGCTGTCTTGCAGGAATCCGTACCGATCCTTCTTAAAAGAAAAAGAGACACTCAGACTGGTAGCCACCTTCCTACTCAAGGTGATATCAGACTTTCACCTCAGTCAGCACCTTCTCTCTTCCCGGATTTAAGAGGGCGCAGTGCACAGGAAAATGCAGAGATTTGAGGACCCTAGATGTGTGCAGGTGCCTGTTGAAATACCTGGAAGTGACCAATAACTTCAGGAAGTCAGACAGGTTATTTATCCTGTTTGCAGGAGAGGCAGCATCCAAGGCCTCAATTGCCAGATGGATCAGGGGGGCTGAGAGTGCATTCTGCGAGAGAACAGGCAACGTCTTGGGCAGAATTCAGAGCAGTTATGCCTGAGGATATCTGCAGGGCGGCCACATGGGCATCCGTCCACACTTTTCCAAAGCATTATGGATTACATCTTCAAGAAAGAGAGGAGACAAGTTTTAGTATAAGGGTCTTAGAAGCAGCATTTGGGATCCCACCCAGGGCAGGTACAGCTTAGGTACATCCCACAGGTTACTGGTCTGGCAGGATGATGCGGAAGGTACAATTAGGTCTTACCTGCTATTTGGCTGTCCTCGAGTCCTGACAGACCAGTCTAGATCCCTCCCATATCTAGTTATATAAATAAATAAAAGGGTAATATGTACCCAGGTAAGTAACTTAGGGAATGGCCTCTGCTATTTATTGCATCAGTAGCATGGGATCTTCTTGGTGTTTGGGTAATTGCCAGGTTCTTGTGGCCTGGTTTGGCCTCTGTTGGAAACAGGATGCTGGGCTTGATGGACCCTTGGTCCAAATTCTTATGTTCTTAATAGAAGAAGCAAGGGAGGAGAGCGGATTGCGAAGGCAGGAGGTTCTCTGCTTTTTCGGTAGCAGTATTATTGTTTTGTTTTTGGATTCCCTTACAGCAAGAAGTAGGGAACCAGCGTTCTATAACACCAGGGGAATTATCACTCTGGGGAGGACGAACAGACAAGGGAACAGGCCGGGTGACGAGCTAAGTCTCCTTAAAATGGGAAAGAGAAAGAGGGGTTCAGAAAAAGGATATAAAGGTACAAGCAACAAGCCATGCTTTGGCAATAGACCACTGACTTCCCCTCTGCTGGGCCAGCCTTTATGGTAATGATGTCAGAGAGGAAGCTATCACACTCTGTCCCCATCTGCTGGTGGGAGGGAGAATCCCACAGGTCAGGACTAGAGGAAAGCCAATTAGCAGATAAGATTTAATTGTACCATTTCCCTCCAAATAAATCTGTTACATAAAAGAACAGCCAGCCCAGAAACTGGTCTCTAGAAGAGAATAGCTAATGGGAATGAGGACATGATAGAGAGGCAGACTAATACAGCATATGACGCAGATAAGGACCAAATGGCCCATCCACTCCACCAAGTTGCCTTCCTTTCTGGTTCTCTTGCTACTTTGCCACTTTGGATAGATGTAGAGCATATAAATTCTTATAGGTAACCCAATACCAGTTCTACAATCCTCTGCCCTCCCTGATCTCTCAACCCTGCCCTCCATATCTGTCCCAAATATGCACAAACCCCACCACAGCACCAGCTTCTACCAAGTGCACCACTCTAGGTAAATTCCTTGAAAAAAGTACCTCCTTATGTTTCAACTGAGCCTAAATTCTAGTAGATAAAGATAACCACATACAAGAATCAGTTGGTCCATCCAGTCTGCTCAGTTATTCCAGTTATACTCTGTTGATAAAATAACCCAGCTGTGAGCCACAGAGGTTTGGCGGTGTGCAGAATATCGCTCCTTATCTAAGTCAGGTTTTGCCATCTATCTCGTTCGTCTTTACAAATCCTGTACTTAATCCAACACCCAGGCCCCTCCCATGTCTTTCCGACAAATTTATAATAATTCACGCAGCCACCAAAACTAGTGGGATGACTGATGCAGTCGTGCTGCCACTTTTTACCCATTGGTTTGTATTCTTCCCTCTTTGGCTTGCTAAAGTTCAACAAAAACATAGAAACACCAACTATTCAGCTTTACAATCCTACCACTCCTTCTGAAATCTTCTGTATTTATCCTATGCTTTCTTGAATTCAAATACTGTACTTGTCTCCACCACTTCCACAGGGATCCATTCACTACCCTCTATAAAGAAATATTTCCTAAAGTTACTCCTGAGTCTACCCTCTTTCAACCTCATCGCAAGATCCTTCATACTACAGCCTCCTTTCTGTTGAAAAAGGCTCAGCTCCTGTGCATGGAAACCTCTGATATATTTGGATGTCTCTATCAAATCTCCCCTATCTCCCCTTTCCCCCAGGGTGTACATGTTTAGATCTTTAAGTCTATCCCCCTATGCTTTAGAATAAAGACCACTGACCATTTTAGTACCCTCCCTCTGAAGCGACTCCATCCTGTTTATATCCTTTTGAAGGTGGGGTCTCCAGAATTGTACTCAGTATTCCCAGTGAGGTCTCACCAGGGACCTATACAGGGGCAATATCTCCTCCCTTTTTCTGCTGACCATTCCTCTCCCTATGCAGCCAAGCAGCTTTCTGGCTTTTGCCATCATCTTATCCAGCTATTTGGCCAAGTTAAGATCAACAGATACGATCATCCCTAGATCCCGCTCTTATTTCATACTTAGAAGAATTTCACCTCAGACTGTACCTTTCCCTTGGATTTTTGCATCCTAAATGCATAACTTTGAATTTTTTAGCATTAAATCTTGGATTATCCCTCCTCATGTTTTCCACACCTTCTTGGTTGTCTAACCTGTTGCAGATTTTGGTATCATCCGCAAAAAGACAACCCTTTTGCTGATGATCCTTCCGCAATGTTGGTCCAAGGTCCGATCCCTGCTGCACACTGCTAGTAATGGCCCATTCCTCAGTGTGAACTCCATTTAACACTATCCTTTGCTGCCTCTCACTCAACTCATTTCTAATCCACTCAGTCACTTTTGGACCCATACCTAGGGTGCTCAATTTATTTACAACAGTGTCAAAGGCCTTATTGAAATCCTAACACACTACATCTTGTACTCGCCCCTGATCTAGCTCTCTAGTCACCCAGTCAAAGAAATTATTCAGATTTGTCTGATAAAACCTACTTCTGATACAACCATGCTGCCTCACATCTTGCAATCCATTGATTCCAGAAAATGCACTATTTTTCGTTTTATTTATTTATTTAAAAACAATTATGCCTACTCAATCATCAACTCTCGGCGGTTTACACTAGGAAACATACATAAAAATATACATTAAACAGACAAAGCATAAAATGAATAAAACATTAAAGTAACAAATCAGACAAAAAGTGTGGTATCACCAACTTGGAACCACAGCTGCAGCCTATAAGGCAGAAGATGTTTACAAAATCAAGCAACTGCTCTGCATGTCAAGAAGAACATTAGAATCTAAACTTATGCTATTGTTGAAACAGGAGCTATAGTCCTACAGGCAATTAAGTAATCATTAAATGCTTACCTAAATAGGCTTTTAACTGCTTCCTAAAAACGGTCAGTGATGACTCATTCTTAAACTCTTCTGGCAAAAAATGCTAAAGAATGGGCCCAGCTATGCTGAACATATGTTCACGTGACTCTGCCAGTCGAATTAGCTTAACAGATGGATTATTCAGACGATTACAGAAAGCAGACAGCAGAATTCGACCAGGGCAGCATATTTTCAGTACGGCATTAACAGTGTGGAGCTAGACCATTCACAGCTTTGAAGATCAAAGTTAATACTTTAAACTTGAGTCTCTGTGTACCTTAGCTAAAACTGGTATGATATGTTCTCTGAGAGGACATATGCAGCTGCACTATGGATTAATGGAAGAGCTTTCAGAGTAGATTGCAATAGGCTCAAGAACAAGAGAGGCAGGGGTTGACTGGTGAGAGGGAGAGTGACTGGGGTGACAGGTGGGAGAGAGACTGATTGGAGTGGTGACTGGTGAAAGAGAGGCAGCCTGGTGTGTGGTGAGTGACTGGGGTGACCGTATAGTACGCTTACATGTAGTTAGTGTGCACTAAGTCCGAAATTATGGAAACCTGAAATAAACACCCCCCAAAACCATTTTAAAAACAAAATCAAACAGACAACATGAAACAAAAAGGACACAAAAACTAAAACCCCACACCCCTAATAATTAAGGCTTGAGGTCTAAGGTTAGAATAAATGCGGAAAGGTTTCAAGTTTCACAAGTGAAGTTTCCAAAATGAATTTTTTGCCACATTCTTAATGTGGGAGTGGAAAGATAATGAAGAATCAAAAAGAATCCCCCGATTTATTCCCTCCCAAGTAATCGGGATCTGCAAACCGTCAAAAGACAATGTAGATGGCATCTCAAGAACAGGAAACCTGCTGGAAAATGATTTCCGACCATCGGATTAAGGGCTAGTTTACTGAGAGTTGGGCAGTTATTGACAGCAATAAGGCAAACAGAGGTTCTAGGCAAGGCATCTCGAATGGAGGAAGACACGAGAAGATAAAACCGTATGGCGTCAGCATAAATGTTACTGCCAGCTCCTAAACTGGAGAATACACGACAGATTGGGGAAATGTAAATATTAAAAAGAATGGTCCCTGGGGCACTCTGGTCTACAAAACCCTTAAGGGAGACCATGAGGTCCCCAAGAATGCAGGTAAGAGGAAGACGAGATTACAGACAACGGATGAAATGGCAACAGAGGAAAGGCATTCATTGATCCAGTGTAGCAAAGGCCAAGGAGATAAACAAAAGGGCTAAGACAAACCTGGTCCCAGAATCAAAACCTCAGTGAAACACTTCAAAGCTGGAAAAATTAAGAGTTTCAAGGTTGTGGGCAGCTCTAAAAACCAAACTGAAAGTCATTGAGGAGGCCTGTCCTCACTATGGGTGTTAAACTGCTTCAAGTCGACCTTCTCAATGTCTTTAACCAAAAAAGGTAATGCTGAAACTGGACAATAATTATTAAGATCTGTTGGGTCCAAAACAGGTTTTTTAAAAACTGAGCTAATGGATGCAGTTTTCAAAGCAATAACACATGGCCTTCAATTAAAGAAGCATGAACCAAATTAGTGTTATAAGGACTTAAATCACTGGGCAAAACTCATCAGTGCAGGTTTTTTTTTTTAGCAGCGATTCCATTGATTTGATCACCACAGAGGTCAGACTAACCACCCTGTAGTTCCCAGCCTCCTCCTTACTTTACTTTTGTGAATAGAAACCACATCTGCTTGTGTCCAGTCCTCCGGAATTACTCCTAACTCTAAAGAAGCATTGAAAAGATCAACCAGCAGAGATACCAGAACTTCTCTATATTCCCTTAATACCCTCAAATGTATCCCATCCAGCCTCATCACGTTATCCACTTTGGGCCCAATATTCAAAGCTATCTGGTTATCTAACTTATCTAGATATAACTTATCCAGCTAACTTAGAAGGGAGCCACTGAATATCTGTGTACAAATTGCTACTTAGCCAGATAAATTATATCTGACTAAGTTAGACCTGATCAATGGCAGATCTAAAATATCTGATTAACTTAACCAGATAGGGTTGAATACAGGCTCTTCTCCGGTTACGTTGCCTCATCTCAATCCGCCCATTGCCTGCCCCCAAAGATATCTGGCTATTTTCTTAGCCAGATAAATATGTATCCGGCTACATGGAGGCCTCTGAACATAGCTGTATATTCAGTGGCTGCCACTTAGCCGGAGAAGTGTCTATTTATTTGGCTAAATAGTGCTAAATATCGGCCTCCCTGAGTTTAATTAGCTCCTCACAAACACACTTTTCTGAAAATCGATTGAAGTTTACCTCACTTCCAATCTTATTTGTGTGGTCCTGCTCTAGGCCCTTCCACAGTGAATACTGATCCGAAATATTTGTTAAGTAATTTTGCTTTTTTCTTCTTCAAGGTCAATATATTGCTCCCCTTCACCTCT
Organism: Rhinatrema bivittatum; assembly: GCF_901001135.1. NCBI lineage: Eukaryota > Metazoa > Chordata > Amphibia > Gymnophiona > Rhinatrematidae > Rhinatrema > Rhinatrema bivittatum. The sequence continues at coordinate 4,001,257 of NC_042618.1, read as the reverse complement.
GAGTCTCACAATGCCACTTTGGCACTTCTTCCTATTGCTATCTTAAAACAAAAAAAAGGTTTTGTCGCTCGATTTTAATGTACTTGCTGTTTTATCTTCCCTTTGCCTCTTTGCACTCCTGACCTCTCTCCCAGCTTCTCTTAATGTTCCCAGATATTGGCGCCTCTCTTCCTCTTTCTGCCATCTCTTGTAGTTTAGGTACTCTAACCTTTTCTCCCTCACCTTTTCAGCTACTTCTTCAGAAAACCATATCGGTCTCTTTTTCCTTTATTTACTTTCCTAATAGAAAGGTTAGTTGCCCTTTTAGTTTTACTCACTGCTTTTCTATTTCCCCTAGATTTTCCCATCCAGCTAACGACTCCTTGAGGTGCTCCCCTATTTTAACAAAGTCAGTTTTCCTGAAGTCTAAGGCTCTCACCTTTGATCTAACTTCTAGCTCCTGTGCTCTAATAGTGAGCCGCACTATCTGATGGTTAATGTATCCTGGATGATCATCAACCACAACATCAGGGACACTGTCCCCGTTGGCAAGCACCAGGTCCAGTATCGTCCCCCCTCCTGTGGGGGTTCCTTTACCAGTTGACAGAACAATCCTCCTTGCAGAGAATCCAGGATTTCCCTGCTCCTAGAAGACTCAGCAGCCAGGATGTCCCAATCAACATCCGGCAGACTGAAATCTCCTAAGAGTACCACCTCCCCTGTCAGAGCAATCCTGTGAATATCCCCCATTAAATCTCTCTCCATCTCCTCTGTTTGCGATGGAGGTCTGTGCATTACACCAATGTAAACAGATGTTCCATTCCCTCTTTCCAAATTAACCCAGTGTGTCTACCCCTGACCTTGTAAGCCCTGCAGTTCTGTTGCTTTAATATTGTTCTTTATATACAATTACACGCCTCCTTCCTTCCTACCTAGCCGGTTCTTCCTGAATAGATTGTAGCACAGTATTTCTGTATCCCAGTCCTGATTTTCTGTGTACCACATCTCCGTGTCAGCCACTACACGTAAATTAGCTTCTTCCATGACTACCTCTAGACCTTTATCTCCCATACTGTGAGCACCAGAGTATACAACTTTTCAGATATTGCCCTGTTTTCCCTTTTCTATACAAGTATTTAATATTTTACTTACCATAGGGTTTCTTTCACCCATCTCTAAAGATCTTCAGTAGGTTTGCTGGTCTGTGTTGAAAGATGCTGCACCCCTTCTTCAATAGGTGGACCCCATCTCTGCTCAGCAGTCCTTGAAATATCAACCCATGATCCACGAAGCTGAAACGCTGGCATACAGCCATTCATTCCTAATCCTTTCCCGCCCAGGCCTTTATCCTTGACTGGGAGGATGGAGGAGAATACCGCCCGAGCAGCTATCTGCTTTACCCGCTCTCCCAGAGCCAAGAAGTCACTTTTGGTTTGATCTGGGTGGTACCTGGCAGTATCACTCATGCCAGCATGGATTAGCAGCATCGGATAGCAGTCAGTAGGTTTGAGGATTTTCGGCAATCTCTCCATAATGTCTTGAATTTTAACACTTCACAGACAGCACACTTCCCAGGACACCAAGTCTGGTGGGCAGATGGATGCCTCAATGCCCTCTCAGAAGCAAATCACCATTACTCTCACCTCTCAGGTGCAGTAAGTTTCGGTTCCTACTTACTTACTTATTAATTAATTAATTAATTAAAGGCTTTTATATACCGACTTTCTTGATACAAATCAAATCAACTCGGTTTACATCGAACAAGCAGTAACTATAACTAACCAATCAACAAGAGACAATTTGAAGGAGTATAAAGTTACATTATAACAAGGATGTGTTAACTTGGAGTAGGAAATAAGAAGGGGAACGAAGATAGAGTATAATATACAAGGGAGTATATGAGGGAGGCAAGGAGCCATCCTCATGATAATTTGTAAGCGTCCTTATGATAACTTATATACATGATTTACACTTGGGATAGTTTCTTCTCCTCCACTTCCAGGGCTGCATACTGATTTTTCAGCTCCAGGGAAATCAGAGTCTGGTTGCAGGCTCTGGTGGCTGTAATAATCTGAGTGCAGATAATATTTTAAGGTCCAGTTTCACCTTCCCCTCTGCTTGAGTTTTCCCCATTTTTGATGCCTCGATAAAGCATTTCATCGATGTAGTCCTTATTCTCTCCCTGATGCTTCTCAGTCTTGCTACCTTCTCTCAGTTCCACCATGTTTCCTGAGGGAGTCGATCTGAAGACATCTTTCACACTACAGCAGTTCCTCAAGTGGATCGGGACATTTGTTTGGACAATAGTAGAACTGGTAACAGTAACAACTGCTTTGGTGAGATGTTTCCCAACCATTCCTCAGCTGTTGGAAGCTTCTGGCACCTGTGTTTGTATCTGAGCTCCTCCATATGACTAAGCAAACCCTCGAGCTCCATCTTTCATTTTGTTCTATATGTTACCTTCAATTACCTGCATCTGGGTCTCTTCCAAGCATATTTACATTCTCTCACAGTTTTGGTTGCTCCTACCTCTGCCCATAGGCTATTCCAGGCATCTACCACTTTCTCAGTTAAGAAGTATTTGTTCCATGCTCCTCCTCACTCTTTCTCCCTCCCTCCAACTTCCTATAATGACGCCTTGTCCTTCAATTTCCTTTTCTAGAGAAAATGCATTTATTTATTTATCTAAAATTTCTTATTGACTGTTTCTCCAGTTCTAAAAATAGAACTGCCTGAGGAGGTATACAAAGTAGCCTTGCATAATAAAATCATCTAAAACAAACCATTCTATAAAACCTATATCCAAGAATTACATTATAATAAGGATCATAATCCATCCCTTTTCCATGTCCATTGCTAAAATATTTCATAAATTGCAGGGTGGCCCATGGAAAAAGTAGCCTGACTCCAATACCAGTGCATCGGAGGCAGCTACTTTTCCATGGGCCACCCTGTATTACTTTCATAATAGATTACTGTTGTGATATAAAACTGCTATGCTTAAAGTTCTAAAATCTTATTGACCATCGCTTAAGAGAATAACCAGGTTTTAACTATTTTTCCAAAAATTAAGGTAGCTTTCTTACCCCTCCTTAGATGTAAAGACAGCGAATTCCGCAAATGTAGGCACTACCATTGGAAGAGCCCTTGTCCACCATCAAACCCGTTTCAGTTTTATAAGAGAAGGAACCAGCAATAAAAACACCCTGACTTGATCTCAGTTGTCGCATTGGGGAATACCAGTGTAATTTATCTGATTCATAATCTGCCCCAACCCGTGTAGTACCCGACAGGTCTTAATGGGAAGCAACGTAGCGCTCCGAGAACTGGGTCAATAAGAACAACCTGTCAGCAACTGAGCTGCTACATTCTGGACCACCCCAAGCCTCGGCATGAGGCTCTCAGGGAGGCCCATGCTCAGGCCATTACTGTAGTCCAGATGAGATATTATGAATGAATGAATTACAGTTCTGAAAGCACCAGTGTCCCAAAATGGATGCAGTTTCTTTACAGTTTTGAGATTCCAAAACACCTTCTGCTCCATAGATAAATCAGCATCAGCAAATATCCGCAGATTCTTAACCACTTCCCCTGATTTAACCACCTCCGACCTAACTCTTATTGAGATAGCGGGAGTAGCCAGAGTAGGGCTTCCAATCCTTAATGGCTCCACCTTTTTGGAATTCAGGATTAATTTACTATTTAAAAACCAATTAGAGACTTCCATAAGCTTATCAGTGAGTTGGAGAACAGATCTATCATCTTTAATTGGCATGATGATTTGAATATCATATGTATGCAAATATGCTCTCAACCTCAACTCTCAATAAAGCTTCCCTAATGGTTGTACAACATTAAATGAAAGTGCTGATAAAGGTGAACCTGCAGGACACCAGGTGGTAACAGCAGACAATTTACAGTAACTTTTATCTCTGCCTTTGCTTTTTTACCTGATAAAAAAACCCAAAAAAAACCCCAAACCAAGTCATTTTAACATCAGATCCTCAATCCCCAACAATCTACATCTTTCCAATAAAGCAACATTGGTGAACTAACTTGAAAGCAGATGAGAGGTCCAACAGGATAAATACAACCCGCTGGCCCTCATCAGTCTAATGTATATTATTGTGAACTGAAATCAGCAGAGTCTGCATATTGTGTCCCGTCTGGAAACAGACCTGCTTTGAATCCAACCCACTACATGCCTCCAAACCTGCTATTAACTGACAGGAAATTGCCTTTCCCAATGTTTTAGAGAAAAATGGAATATTGGCAATGGCTCTATAATTTGCATACTCCAGCATCCAAAGGAGACTTTTTAAATAAAGCATTAATTAGATGCTGTAAATACCGCCAGAACCATTTCTTCCAAAAGAAACTAATTAATTATTTTAAGCAAATCATCTGAATGGTCTTTAACCAAATTTACTGAACAAGAGTCCCATGCAAAAAAAGTAGGGCTCATGCCAGCCAACAGCTTCTTCAATTCAAAAGGTATTTCTGGATTTACATTTACTAACTCTGAACTAACAGACTCATCTCTCTCCGGTCATAAAATGTCCCATGACTACTAACTCCAAAAATAAAATGAATTACTTTTGAATGGAAGCTCACAAACTGGGGAATTTCGTTGCTCCCTCCCACCAATCACATCTACACCTAAACATGTCCTCACAATTAAGAATAGTTTTCTAGATCTATTGTCAGCCTTTTAAATAGTATTAGAAAAAAACCCATTTTTTTTGGTTTTAACCATTTACAATTCTAAATTACAATTTTGTAATATAAAGGAAAAAAGAAGCTGGCTAGATACATCTAAGTACGTTATTTCTCATAGCGGTCTTAGCATTCATTCTGTAGGAGTGGAAGTTCCTGGCAATATGTTTTTCCCCACTACAAATGCAGTAAGTTGATTAGGTTGGTAAAAAACATATGACATACCTTGATATTTTATAAGACATTTACAAGGATATTTAATCAAAAACATAGCGCCAATTTCTAATACTCTAGTTCTTAACAGAAATTGTTTCCTTCTTTTCTGCGTTTTTGATAAATCTGGAAAAACATTCACCTTAAAACCCAAAAAATTATCTAATCTATGTCTGAAAAATGTTGGTGTTATATTTCCTTGTAATAGTAACTTTGTTCAGTAATATATCTCTAATTTTCAAACAAGAAGTGTTTTCTTGAAAATAATTGTTAAATCTGTAAAAATAAAATAAAAAAAAAACCAAAAAAAAAAAAAAAACCCTTCTCTGAAGTGCTTCCATTCTCTCAGCGTCCTTCTGAAAGTTCAGCCTCTAGAACTGCACACAGGACTCAAGGTGGACTCCACTAGTGACCTATAGAAGGGCAGTATCACCCCCTCCTTCCTGCTGGTGATACCTCTATGGATGTGGCTGAGCATCCTGTCAGCGTTCCCTGCTACTTTACTCCACTGATTGGCTAACCTGAGGTCATCTGAGGTGATTACTGCCAGATCCTGCAGAACTGCACACAGGACTCAAGGTGGGATCCACTAGTGACCTATAGAAGGGCAGTATCACCCCCTCCTTCCTGCTGGTGATACCTCTATGTATGTGGCTGAGCACACTATTAGCTCTTCTAGTTGTTCTATTACCCTGACTTGCTGCCTTGAGATCATCTGAGATGATTACTCCCAGATCTTGTTTGACAATTTCCAGTTCCTGGTCTTCTAATTGATATGTGGCTAATGGATTTTTGCATCTCAAATACATAATTTTACACTTTTTTTTGCATTGAAGCCATTTTCTAAACCCTTGACTATTCTGCCAGTTTTTTCAGATCCCCATTCATTTTTTTTCAACCTTTCTAATGTGCCACTGTTACCGATTTTTGCATCATCTGCAACCAGATTTCTGGAGGAGAAAGAGAGCAGTAAGTATGATGAGGAAAAAAACTCTGTGAGGGACTCAGTTTGGGCTGCTAGATAACCTAGGAGTAAAAAAAGGGTGCTCAGGAAGGAGAAGGAAATAGCAAAAAAACTAAATGAATTCTTTGCTTCTGAGTTTACGGAGGAGGATCCCCACTGGAAACATTTGCTGAGCAGCTAAACAAATTCCCTGTGAAATTGGAGGCTGCAATAAATCAGATTGACAGACTGAAGAATAACAAATCAGCAGGCCTGGATGGTATTAACCCCAGAGTTCTGAAGGAGCTCAAACATGAAATTACAGACCTCTTCCTGGTGATTTGTAACCTATCATTTAAACAGCCATGGTATCTGGAGGGTGGCCAATCTGATGCCAGTTTATGAAACTGCCTCCAGGGGTGATCCAGGAAACTACGGACAGGTGAACCTGACATTGGTGCCAGGCAAAATGGTCGAAGCTATACTTAAACACAGAGCGCATAGATAGACGCGGCTTAACAGAGGAGACCCAACATGGGTTTCACAAAGGGACGTCAGTCTTGCCTTACCGATATGCTAGATGTTTTGAAGGTATAAGTAAGCACGCAGATAAAGATAAGCTGGTTGATACAGTGCATTTGCATTTTCAGAAGGCACCTGACAAATTCCCTTATGAGAGGCTCCTCAGGAAATTGGGAGGTCATGAGATTGGATTCAGTGTCCTATTGTGGACTGGTAACTGGATAAAAGATAGAGAACAGGACCGAATGGTCAGTTTTCGAAATGGAGAAAGGTCGTTAGTGGAGTGCCTCAAGGGTCTGTACTGGGACCCGTGTTGTTTTACATAATCATAAATGATCTGCAGAAAGGAACAATGCATAGGATAACACAAAATGCTTTTAAGTCATCAAACAGCAACAGGTTGTGAAGAACTGCAGAAGGACCTTGTGAGACTGGGCATCTAAATGGCAGATGCTATTTAATGTGGACAAGTGGGAAGTAATGCATGCAGGGAAAAATAATCCCAACTATGATGCTGGGTTCCATGTTAGGAGTCACCACCCAGGAAACGGACCTCAGGGCCCTTCTGAACAATATCTTGAAATCTTCGGCTTGGCGTGTGGCGGCAATAAAAAAGGCAAATAGAATGCTTGGAATTTTTTTGGAAAGGAGTAGATAACAAGACTGAAAATATGGTGACACCTTTGTATAGATCCGTGGTGCAACTGCACCTCCAGTGTTGTGTGCGGTTCTGGTCCCGCCCTCTCAAAAGAGACATAGCGGGCATAGAAAAGGTACAGAGCAGCCGGAAGGGTGACTAAAGCGATTAAGGGGACAGAAAGGCTAAACAGACTGGGACTCTCTAGCCTGGAGAAGAGATGACCGTGAGGGCTTTGACTGAGATTTATAAAACGATGAGGGGAGTGCTGGTACATAGGGAAAAGGTATTTACTTTTTCAAACACTAGGACTAGGGAGTGTCCCATAAAACTAGCAACCAGCAGATTTAAAGCCAATCACAGGAAATATTTTTTCATCCAGTGCCCAATCAAGTTATGGAATCTGCTGTCAGAGGACGTCATCAGGGCACCTAACAGGAGTGGGGTTGAAAAGAGGATTGGAGAAGTTCCTGCAGGAAAAGTCAGGTAGATTTGGGAAAGCCCGCGCTTCTCCCTGGGAGTGAGATAATGTTCCGTTTAACACTCACAGGATGGCCCGCGAGTGCTTACACTCATTCAGACCCTGCCAGCGGCAGGGAAATGCTACCCCTCCTGCTCTGCTCCTAGGCGCACGCGGTGCGCTCCAAGGGGGAAATCCTTGCTCTCGGCGCCTCCTGATGACATTGCATGGCCGGGAATTTAAACCCCAGCCATGCAGCACAGCACAGCGTCAGTATAGTTTCGTCCCAGTCCAAGCCCGCCTTGCCTTCGGCCTCAGCCACAGTCTTCAGTCTGCCTTCATCAATAGCCAAGCCTGCCCTTCAGCTCGGTTTGTAGTTACAGACTTCTGGACCTTCCCTTAGTCTGGCCCATGCAAAGATTCGTTCACCCACTCTCGCTGCAGACCTTAGGGCTCATGCTTTCATCGCTTGCAACAGATACAAGGAATAGATCAGCTATCTGGGATCCGACGGGTACTTATGGCCCGGACTGACCACTGTTGGAGGCAGAATTCTGGGCTTGATGGACCTTGGTCTGACTTAGCATGGCATTTCTTGTGTTTTTATGTTATTATGGTACAGTTAGACTCTGGGCAAAGGACTGATCACTAGATTTGTGATCCAGAAGGAATTTTTTCATTCATGCAGAGCTAGCTACAGGTGCAAAAATGTTTTGTCTTCCCTGAGTTACAGCAGAGATCTTTTAAGCACCCAGTAGAAAGTTGAACTCAGAGTTTGGGGATTCCCTCTCTAAGTGACCATGTACTACCGTACATATGAGTCCCTTTCCTTATGTAACCCACTTAGAACAAGTTCCATTGTATAATGTGGGCTACAAGTCTATTAAATATGTATATAAATGTATGTATTTATAGTCTCCCTGCTCAGTCTATCATGGAACATCTCTAGTGGTCTAGGCCAGTCTGTGGGCATAGGGGAAAATCATTCTGAAGTTTATCTTCTAAAGATGTGATAAGGATGTCAGAAATCTCACTTCTTGAGCTGCTGATATGAAATCTGCCGCACTATAAAGGACAGGAAGGACCTTCTCTGCTGAACAATGGTTGGCAAAAGTGAGGAGAATCATTGTGATTCCACTGCTTCCATCCTTTCAGAACAGGCTAGTCCGACCTGCTGTTACCCCATGCCACACATTACATTCATTTCTTATGGAAAAGAGAGCTGGCAAATCATGCCGTAGGGTAAAACCGGGACTGGATCAGGGGGTATGAAGAAAATAGGATTTATATTCAGACAACAACCAACAAGGACTAAATTGCATAGTCTGGGTAAACAAATAAGCGTGGGAGTAGATTGCTTGTTACGGTGGTTACTACCCCGAATCAATTAAGCATGATACTTCACTTGGAATACATATCCAGCGCAGCTCACTGCTTCAACGGCAGGGGGGAATGAAGTAAAGTGGAATTATCCTCAGACAACCAACAAGGACTGAATTGCACAGGCAGGGTAAACAAATAAGCGTGGGAGTAGCTTGCTTATTGCGGCGGTTACTACCCCTAACTAATTAAGCTAGATATTTCACTTAGATGCAGCTCCAGCACTGCTCTCTACAGCGATGGCGGGGGGGGGGGGGTGGAAGTGAAATAGAACCAAAAAGTTACCAAGAAGGGCCCTGACCTCAGCGGTCAGAGTAACAGATAAGAATGAGAAAAACAAGTGTGAAAGCTTGCTGGGCAGACTGGATGGGCCGTTTGGTCTTCTTCTGCCGTCATTTCTATGTTTCTATATCCCGAGAGAAAATAAACTAATGGAGTCAGTAGGTTTCCCACCCCCCTGCCTGCTGCTGCAGGGCGGAAAGGATGGGGCGCCCTGGATGCTTAAGGAGTAGAGAGATCTAGGGGAAGCCCCTGTGAGAGTCCGAGGACTCTGGAAGAATAGAGGCAGATTCTGATCAGCTGGGAGGAGCTGAAAGTCGATTGCAGATTATGCAGTTTGCGTAATCTGGACTGACATGAGCGGTACGCCCAGGCACGTGCTCACGCTCGCCCCACACACAGTTACCACACCAGGACAGTGCCAGCACTTCTGTTTACGAGGAAAGCCGGCACCAACAGGTAGTCCAGCAGCGCCCAAGTCAGGTTCTCAAATAGTCCTGGAAAATGTTCTTTTTAACACATCGTTGGGCTGGCTGGAAATACTTTATTGCAAAGACACAGCAGAGGGTGTTAAAGGGTCCGAAGCTCTGAGCTCCCACAACAGGACGAGGCATTGCGCAGGCTGGCTGCTCGGGTCACTGTACAAGGGCTACACTGTCAGGAAAGCACCCGGAGATCTCTGGTATCCGGTGCCTGGGCACTGGCGCTCTGGAGGGTGCACTGGTTTGACAGCATCGCTGAGGGCACGTCGGGCAGCACAGCAGCAACTCGCTGCTCCTCCACAAGAATCCTACCGGTTACTGTACTTCCAGGCTGCCCTCTCCCCTCTCTCCTGCTCCCTGCTGGTTTAATAAACACACGGATCTCGTCTGTGCATTTAGACTACGGTTCATTCGGTGCTTGTTAATGGACTCTTAGAAAGACCTGGGCATTTAAAATATTAGTGTGCCAAAGGAAAGAAATCCACCATTACTTATTAATTTCATGCAATTATAAATATTTTACTGGGAAACTAAAGCCCTCCAGATAGAGCTGCAGTGATTTATAGCTGGAGTTTAGAGACTGGAATCCTGAAGTCAGGATCGATAATGAGCTGGCCTTAATTTAATCATTTAGTAAGAAAAGGCAGGGGCACGCTGAGCTCCGTTCCCACGCTGGAAGGGCCAGCAGTTTTCAAGCCCAGTTCCCCCGCCTGAAAACGTCTCGCCTGTTCTTCTACACGGAGCACGCTTTAGGCGGCACTGAAAGGGAGCCTTCCCGGGATTCTGCATGGGCAGATGATATTTTCGGATCTGCAGCAGGAGTCCACCTGTAAACAAAAGGCAGGCGCCTGTGACAGCTCGCGCGATGTCCCTGGGGCCCAGCGTCGGAGGACACGTCCTCGTTGCACTTTTCCCTTTCAGATTTGGTGCAAAGCCCGCCAGTAAAGACCGTGAGCGGTCTTCGTCCCAGTGTGCAGGGCCTGAACTCTGCCCCAGAGGGACTAGGACCTTCGCTTTCACTCCAGCCCTGACGCCAGTGCAACGTGCCCCGGCAGAGTCACGGGGTGAAAGGTGGCTGCCCTCCTGATGGAGATACCCAGGGAAGTCGTTTGCCGCAACGTTCAGGGAGGCCGGCGAAGGGGCGGCAGGCAACAACCACGGAGAAACGTGTCGTATTTGAAACGTTAGTGCCGAAATCTCGCGTTTAACCTGTACGTAAATGTATATCGGGGTTTCTGTAAGGAGGACGGAAGGTCATTTATTTAGATATACATAGTTATTGCAGATCATGGCGCCGTGCTATAAACCTTGAAAAACCCTTTGGTAGCCTGAGGAAAACGGTGGCGATATACGTTTCAGAAGGGGACGACGTATGCGGCTGAGCAAATCTGAAGCGGCATTAAATCTGATTTCCAGAAAGCTCCGCCGTTGCATTAGGTACCGGTAATTTTCTGAATGAAATTAAAGGATACGCGTGAAGGGACCCTTGCTTGGGTTTCCTCGAGGTATTATAAAAATATTGTCATTTCAGATGTTGCACAGAGTATCAGCAGCTTTTCTATTGTGTTGTAGATGACTAGTGGACTCCCACGGACATGAGGATTAGTGAAAGGGCTTGAAGAAGCTGAAGGACTTATTAGAATGTGTGAAGGTTTTTTCACCAATTGCCCTGATGAAGCCCCTTGTTGTGGGGTGAAACGAGGCTCTCGTCGGGAGTTTAGGAAGTTGAGAACAGAAGAAACAAAGATAATAGAAAACACAGAGAATAGAAGTTGCTCTGATTGACCAAAAACACAAGTGTTTCTCGACATATTTAGGGACATTGTTTTAATATGTGATGGGGGCTTTCTTTTGGTGAATTGATTTTAGATGATTGTGATGGATGTGTAGTGTGGATGGGTTTGTGAGGAATAAGGCGTGAATGGTGTGAATGGAGGGTAATGCATATATGAATATGAGGGTTCAATGGGTGGTGTAGTTTTACTGATAATATATATGATTTATGGAACAATGCTAAAGTTGTTGATAGCTTACATGGTCTGTTATTTGTCCGTATATCATGTAATAAATTTCTGACATATGCTGTTAATAATAAAGAATAAGTAAACTATACAATATTCTTTTTAGACCTCTGATTGTATTGCTGTCATAAGAGATTTTCAGAGGCACTGCATGGTGTTTTTTGCCTGTATGTATATAAGAACATAAGATATGTCATATTGGGTCAAACCAAGCGTCCATCAAGCCCAGTATCCTGTGTCCAACAATGGCCAATCCAAGTCAGAAGTACCTGGCAAGTACCCAAACATTAAATACATGTCAAGCTATTATTCCTTATTAATTAATAGCAGTTTATGGATTTTTCTTCTAGGAACTTATCCAAACCTTTTTTAAACCCAGTTACACTAACTGCTGTAACCACATCCTCTGGCAATGAATTCCAGAGTTTAACTATGTGCTGAGTGAAAAATAATTTTCTTTGACTTGTTTTAAATGTGCTACTTGCATGTGTGTTTATGAGAGGGAGCATGTGTGTGCACAAGTACCCCAGTAACTCTCTGTTTGATAATCCATGACAATTTCAGGGCATCTGGAAATCAACAGTTCCCAGGTATGGAGAGCATGAATTTTTAAAATTCTTTTTAACTTTATTTTTCAGGTGTTATTTGCTGTATCCGCTGTTTTGAAATATTTTATTGGTGTTTGGGACATTTAAAAAAACTTGTATATGAGCTTTTAATTATTTGATATTTTACTCATCAGCTTTTTTTGAAATATTATTAGTATGTTTTTAGTATTATGATTATGCATATATTTTATTTCTTGATTTCATTGTTTGATGTTTGAGGGACGGTGATGGTTCTGTTTTTTCATTGTTGCACTGCATAGTGTTTGGCTTCTTGTGGTTTGCAGTTCAGTTTTTGTCTGCATGTTTGTATTTCTACTTTATGGTTGGTCTATTCTGTATTTGGTGAGGGTCTGTTTATGTTCTGCATGTGTGACTGAAGTGAGGCATTCTCTTAATAGGAAGGGTATTAGGGTTTTCGGAGAGTCAAGCCCACACCCAACAGACATCACAATAGGCCTAATATCGTATGGGTTCCAGGTGTCTTTCTTGCAGGGATTTCTGGTTGGCATCACAGCAGTGCATGTAAATATAATGTAAGGGATAGTTTTACCTCAGAATACTGTACTTTGATATTTTTCATGTAAAATATAAATGCATAACTCTTTTAACTCTGTGTGAGGAATGGAGCTGGGGGCGTTGTGCGAGGCTATAAGGTTCTCCTGGGGCACCGAATACCGTCGCACCAGCCATGGGTTCAGTGATGGGGGGGGGATAGGGTCAGTTTTTAAAGTTTGTATCACTGAAGGGAGCGGGGCATTTTTTTGGTGGGCCTGGGACAGAGAATGAATGAGGGAAGCACAGTAATCGATCGCACAGGGCAGCAAAAGAGCTCGCACCGTCCCTGACAGAAAGTGCACACTAACAGAATAACCTCAGCTCGGTCACTCACAGAGAAAAGCCAGCACCGTCCCTGACAGAAAGTGCACACTAACAGAATAACCTCAGCTCGGTCACTCACAGAGAAAACCTAGCACCGTCCCTGACAGAAAGTGCACACTAACAGAATAACCTCAGCTCGGTCACTCACAGAGAAAACCTAGCACCGTCCCTGACAGAAAGTGCACACTAACAGAATAACCTCAGCTCGGTCAGTCACAGAGAAAACCTAGCACCGTCCCTGACAGAAAGTGCACACTAACAGAATAACCTCAGCTCGGTCACTCACAGAGAAAACCTAGCACCGTCCCTGACATAAAGTACACACTAACAGAATCCCTCAGCTCGGTCACTCACAGAGAAAACCTAGCACCGTCCCTGACAGAAAGTGCACACTAACAGAATAACCTCAGCTCGGTCACTCACAGAGAAAACCTAGCACCGTCCCTGACAGAAAGTGCACACTAACAGAATAACCTCAGCTCGGTCAGTCACAGAGAAAACCTAGCACCGTCCCTGACAGAAAGTGCACACTAACAGAATAACCTCAGCTCGGTCACTCACAGAGAAAACCTAGCACCGTCCCTGACAGAAAGTGCACACTAACAGAATAACCTCAGCTCGGTCACTCACAGAGAAAACCTAGCACCGTCCCTGACATAAAGTACACACTAACAGAATAACCTCAGCTCGGTCACTCACAGAGAAAACCTAGCACCGTCCCTGACAGAAAGTGCACACTAACAGAATAACCTCAGCTCGGTCACTCACAGAGAAAACCTAGCACCGTCCCTGACAGAAAGTGCACACTAACAGAATAACCTCAGCTCGGTCACTCACAGAGAAAACCTAGCACCGTCCCTGACAGAAAGTGCACACTAACAGAATAACCTCAGCTCAGTCACTCACAGAGAAAACCTAGCACCGTCCCTGACAGAAAGTGCACACTAACAGAATAACCTCAGCTCAGTCACTCACAGAGAAAAGCCAGCACTGTCCCTGACAGAAAGTGCACACTAACAGAATAACCTCAGCTCGGTCACTCACAGAGAATATATAACGATGCATCAAAGACAGAAAGAGAAACGTGCTGTAGACAACAACTGGCAACCCCAAGAAGGCAGGCTCTGAAAGCAATGCAACACCGGAGAAATAGAAACAGAAATGCATCGCCTCCTGTGCTGTGCAAACTACAAAGAGATCAGAGAGGCGCGGTTCCCAGAGCTGAGAGAGAAAATCCAAGACATCCCACAAAAGAAGGAGCAGGAGGAACTCTGAATAATCCTGGGGGACAAGGAGAAGCATCAGCTACAGCAGAAAATATACAGCAACCTGCCACGAGGCTGCGCAGGGACAGCCCGGACCAGCAGCAGAATCTAGAAATTGTCTCTTTTACACTCTTTTCTGGCCCGATATGGTAAGGGAACGTGACCGGGGGCAGCAGCCCTGGGGAGAGTGAGCAGCCCTGTAGCCAGGGACCTCGCCGTGTGCACTGTCCTTGTGTAGGAAGGGTCAGCACACGTTCACCTGCTTTTCCCGAGGGAAGCACCACGTGTTACCCCCTCCTCCAGCGGATACTAGAAAGGTGGGGCAAGTCGATCCTCCATGCTGCCTTGACTTCTTTCCTGGATTTTCAAGGCCTAAAGGCGGTTCAGAGGTGTTCTAGCACCTTCCAGTAAACATAAGGCACTGCCCCAAAGACTCCTTTACAAGACACCTCCCACTGGTCATCATCAAGGAACACCACACACTGCTGCTCTCTCTGACCTCGTACATCCAGCGTCTGTGAAGTCTCCTTTACAAGACACCTCCCACTGGTGATCATCAGGGACACCACACACTGCTGCTCTCTCTGACCTCGTACATCCTTCGTCTGTGAAGTCTCCTTTACAAGACACCTCCCACTGGTGATCATCAGGGACACCACACACTGCTGCTCTCTCTGACCTCGTACATCCAGCGTCTGTGAAGTCTCCTTTACAAGACACCTCCCACTGGTGATCATCAGGGAACACCACACACTGCTGCTCTCTCTGACCTCGTACATCCAGCGCCTGTGAAGTCTCCTTTACAAGACACCTCCCACTTGTGATCATCAGGGACACCACACACTGCTGCTCTCTCTGACCTCGTACATCCAGCGCCTGTGAAGTCTCCTTTACAAGACACCTCCCACTGGTGATCATCAGGGAACACCACACACTGCTGCTCTCTCTGACCTCGTACATCCAGCGCCTGTGAAGTCTCCTTTACAAGACACCTCCCACTGGTGATCATCAGGGAACACCACACACTGCTGCTCTCTCTGACCTCGTACATCCAGCGTCTGTGAAGTCTCCTTTACAAGACACCTCCCACTGGTGATCATCAGGGACACCACACACTGCTGCTCTCTCTGACCTCGTACATCCAGCGTCTGTGAAGTCTCCTTTACAAGACACCTCCCACTGGTGATCATCAGGGAACACCACACACTGCTGCTCTCTCTGACCTCGTACATCCAGCGTCTGTGAAGTCTCCTTTACAAGACACCTCCCACTGGTGATCATCAGGGACACCACACACTGCTGCTCTCTCTGACCTCGTACATCCAGCGTCTGTGAAGTCTCCTTTACAAGACACCTCCCACTGGTGATCATCAGGGAACACCACACACTGCTGCTCTCTCTGACCTCGTACATCCAGCGTCTGTGAAGTCTCCTTTACAAGACACCTCCCACTGGTGATCATCAGGGACACCACACACTGCTGCTCTCTCTGACCTCGTACATCCAGCGTCTGTGAAGTCTCCTTTACAAGACACCTCCCACTGGTGATCATCAGGGACACCACACACTGCTGCTCTCTCTGACCTCGTACATCCAGCGTCTGTGAAGTCTCCTTTACAAGACACCTCCCACTGGTGATCATCAGGGACACCACACACTGCTGCTCTCTCTGACCTCGTACATCCAGCGTCTGTGAAGTCTCCTTTACAAGACACCTCCCACTGGTGATCATCAGGGAACACCACACACTGCTGCTCTCTCTGACCTCGTACATCCTGCGTCTGTGAAGTCTCCTTTACAAGACACCTCCCACTGGTGATCATCAGGGAACACCACACACTGCTGCTCTCTCTGACCTCGTACATCCAGCGCCTGTGAAGTCTCCTTTACAAGACACCTCCCACTGGTGATCATCAGGGACACCACACACTGCTGCTCTCTCTGACCTCGTACATCCTGCGTCTGTGAAGTCTCCTTTACAAGACACCTCCCACTGGTGATCATCAGGGAACACCACACACTGCTGCTCTCTCTGACCTCGTACATCCAGCGCCTGTGAAGTCTCCTTTACAAGACACCTCCCACTGGTGATCATCAGGGAACACCACACACTGCTGCTCTCTCTGACCTCGTACATCCAGCGTCTGTGAAGTCTCCTTTACAAGACACCTCCCACTGGGGAACATCAGAGACACCACACACTGCTGCTCTCTCTGACCTCGTACATCCAGCGTCTGTGAAGTCTCCTTTACAAGACACCTCCCACTGGGGAACATCAGGGACACCACACACTGCTGCTCTCTCTGACCTCGTACATCCAGCGTCTGTGAAGTCTCCTTTACAAGACACCTCCCACTGGGGAACATCAGGGACACCACACACTGCTGCTCTCTCTGACCTCGTACATCCAGCGTCTGTGAAGTCTCCTTTACAAGACACCTCCCACTGGTGATCATCAGGGACACCACACACTGCTGCTCTCTCTGACCTCGTACATCCAGCGCCTGTGAAGTCTCCTTTACAAGACACCTCCCACTGGTGATCATTAGGGAACACCACACACTGCTGCTCTCTCTGACCTCGTACATCCAGCGTCTGTGAAGTCTCCTTTACAAGACACCTCCCACTGGTGATCATCAGGGACACCACACACTGCTGCTCTCTCTGACCTCATACATCCAGCGTCTGTGAAGTCTCCTTTACAAGACACCTCCCACTGGTGATCATCAGGGAACACCACACACTGCTGCTCTCTCTGACCTCGTACATCCAGCGTCTGTGAAGTCTCCTTTACAAGACACCTCCCACTGGTGATCATCAGGGAACACCACACACTGCTGCTCTCTCTGACCTCGTACATCCAGCGTCTGTGAAGTCTCCTTTACAAGACACCTCCCACTGGTGATCATCAGGGACACCACACACTGCTGCTCTCTCTGACCTCGTACATCCAGCGTCTGTGAAGTCTCCTTTACAAGACACCTCCCACTGGTGATCATCAGGGAACACCACACACTGCTGCTCTCTCTGACCTCGTACATCCAGCGCCTGTGAAGTCTCCTTTACAAGACACCTCCCACTGGTGATCATCAGGGACACCACACACTGCTGCTCTCTCTGACCTCGTACATCCAGCGCCTGTGAAGTCTCCTTTACAAGACACCTCCCACTGGTGATCATCAGGGACACCACACACTGCTGCTCTCTCTGACCTCGTACATCCTGCGTCTGTGAAGTCTCCTTTACAAGACACCTCCCACTGGTGATCATCAGGGAACACCACACACTGCTGCTCTCTCTGACCTCGTACATCCAGCGCCTGTGAAGTCTCCTTTACAAGACACCTCCCACTGGTGATCATCAGGGAACACCACACACTGCTGCTCTCTCTGACCTCGTACATCCAGCGTCTGTGAAGTCTCCTTTACAAGACACCTCCCACTGGGGAACATCAGAGACACCACACACTGCTGCTCTCTCTGACCTCATACATCCAGCGTCTGTGAAGTCTCCTTTACAAGACACCTCCCACTGGGGAACATCAGGGACACCACACACTGCTGCTCTCTCTGACCTCGTACATCCAGCGTCTGTGAAGTCTCCTTTACAAGACACCTCCCACTGGGGAACATCAGGGACACCACACACTGCTGCTCTCTCTGACCTCGTACATCCAGCGTCTGTGAAGTCTCCTTTACAAGACACCTCCCACTGGTGATCATCAGGGACACCACACACTGCTGCTCTCTCTGACCTCGTACATCCTGCGTCTGTGAAGTCTCCTTTACAAGACACCTCCCACTGGTGATCATCAGGGAACACCACACACTGCTGCTCTCTCTGACCTCGTACATCCAGCGCCTGTGAAGTCTCCTTTACAAGATACCTCCCACTGGTGATCATCAGGGAACACCACACACTGCTGCTCTCTCTGACCTCGTACATCCAGCGTCTGTGAAGTCTCCTTTACAAGACACCTCCCACTGGTGATCATCAGGGACACCACACACTGCTGCTCTCTCTGACCTCATACATCCAGCGTCTGTGAAGTCTCCTTTACAAGACACCTCCCACTGGTGATCATCAGGGAACACCACACACTGCTGCTCTCTCTGACCTCGTACATCCAGCGTCTGTGAAGTCTCCTTTACAAGACACCTCCCACTGGTGATCATCAGGGAACACCACACACTGCTGCTCTCTCTGACCTCGTACATCCAGCGTCTGTGAAGTCTCCTTTACAAGACACCTCCCACTGGTGATCATCAGGGACACCACACACTGCTGCTCTCTCTGACCTCGTACATCCAGCGTCTGTGAAGTCTCCTTTACAAGACACCTCCCACTGGTGATCATCAGGGACACCACACACTGCTGCTCTCTCTGACCTCGTACATCCAGCGTCTGTGAAGTCTCCTTTACAAGACACCTCCCACTGGTGATCATCAGGGAACACCACACACTGCTGCTCTCTCTGACCTCGTACATCCAGCGTCTGTGAAGTCTCCTTTACAAGACATCTCCCTCTGGTGATCATCAGGGACACCACACACTGCTGCTCTCTCTGACCTCGTACATCCAGCGTCTGTGAAGTCTCCTTTACAAGACACCTCCCACTGGTGATCATCAGGGAACACCACACACTGCTGCTCTCTCTGACCTCGTACATCCAGCGTCTGGGATGACTTTGCCTTCATTAAGGGACACTTTCATACCCTCTCATGTAGATCTGAAAATCCCATCTACACCTGATGCTTTCCGAGTGTGCCCAAACCCCCTCAATTCTGCTATAAATCTGTGCACTATGGGAGCCCATACCTACCTGTAGCCAGAGGGGCTGAAAGCAATCTTCAATTTCCCTTGGTAAACAGCTTTGGAAATTGTCCTCTTAATGGGAAAAACCCTCTAGTCCATCTGGCCCTGGGAAACATGTACAAATCGTCATCATGTCAACGTTTCCTGACTCAAAAATTCAGCGTAGCAAGGAAGCCGGCAGGCAGAGTGGTGCAGATAAAACATTTTAATCCCTTTCCCACTAATCTTTCTGACAGGAGACATCGCTGGTCTTCCCGTGCTTTGAAAGCACAGGGCTTAAAATGTCCGAGTGGGAGTCCTGTGCTGAGACCTCCCCCAGCAGCAGTCTCTAGAGCTCTGATGCTGTCAGGGGTGAAGGGGTGGGAGCAGAAAAGAATAGCGCAAAGTTGGATCCTGCGGCTGCTGCTGTTCCTGTGATGAAGGATGCAGGGAGGGTAAGAGTGAATACAGTCCTGGAAGGTCAGAAGCAATGCCACCCTTCCCCTAGTGACGCGGGTCCCACCGCAGGAGCCCTCGTCTTCCAGGGCATCTTGCTGTCCCTGTCTCTTCCCAGCCTTCCGCCTGCTTCTGCCTTCCTTGTCTTGTCCTAGCCTCCTCCATGCTCTGATCCTTGTCCGGATCCCTGCCAGCCTGTTCTTCTTACCAGATCCCACCTTCCTTCTTTCCTTCCTTCCTTCTCCTGTTGGTCTTGAACTGACTACCTGGATTCTGACCCTGGCATGGCCTCCGACTCTTGATGCCTGCTGTCCTGACCTCTGGCCTGTTTCCTGTTCTACTGCCTGCTGCCTGCCCTGACCTCTGGCCCGTTACCTATTCTGTGTCTGCTGCCTGCCCTGACCCTTGCTCATATCGGACCCTCGCTCTGGATAGCCCTAGAGACCCACCTAAATCCTGCTGGCTGTCAAAACCCAAGGGCTCAGCTTGTGGGAGAGGCAGTTGGTGTAGGTGAATTTCCAGCTGGTTCCACCTTCGGGCTTCTCCGCCAGCAGCCAGGGTGGGCCTAGCAAGCTCGCTCACTAGGTGGCGCCAACCACACCGTCCACGGTGTTATAGGAAGAGTGCTGGGGTCTGTCCTGGGATGGGTGGGAAGGGGGAGAATACTGGGATCCATCCTGGGGTCTTTAGGGTGAGCAGAACTCAGAAGTCCTCAGATAAACTTCTTGGGTTTTCCAGTTCAATTTTTGTCACATGTTTCTAATGTGTGGGCCCGTGGTCTGCATTTGGCGACTGAGGTGAAGGCTTTTGTTAGTGTGGGGATCTCTATTTTCCCAGTGTTCATGCTCTAGGGTCCCTCAGGGTTGTTGCTGCTCTCTGTCAGTGCTTCCTTGCTAGAGCAGATTTGCTGTAAAGCTTCCCAGTGTGTTTTTGGCAGAGGTTTCTGGTGCACCTCAATGTGCCTTGTAATTGGGAGATTTTGCTAGAACTTATGTAGTTTTATAATAATCTAAAATCCTCTCTCACTCAATGGAAGTGAGGAAGCTCTGCTCACTGAACCCAGTACCTCCACTGATAAAGGCTAGGGGGGCAGTTGGCTGACAATTTACTTATCACTTGCCAAAAACGCTTAACCGACGTCTGAAATAACTTAAAAAATGTTCTTACACGTCTCTATAATCAAATGCTTTTCTCATTTTCAAAGATTTCTTATTCCAAATAGCTGATGGTGAATTTGATAACTGCAGACTGCAGGGGATTTATTTTATTAAACGGGTGATGTATCCAATTCCCCAAAACTTCACAACAGATGGGAGGGGGAATTCAGTGGCTTTTCTGGAAAGTAACTCCACCCCCACGGAGAGCCCTGGACCGTGATTGTGCCTAACCGGGCTTCCTCAAGGAGATTAACAGGAGCGTGCTGGTGGGTTACAGCGCGGCCATTTATTAAGCTTATTTATTCAGTTTATTAAATCCTTCACGGCTTTGGCAAGCGATGATTAAACTGCAAGCCAAGTGCCCCTGCTAGCCTTTATTTCAGTGGAAATACTGGCCTCAGTAAGCGTGCCTTTCCCCTTCTATTGAATCAAAAATCCCATAATAGCCTCCGCTTGCGATGTTGTGTGTTGCGTGCGGGGTAAGGGCGCCACAGCTCCGCACCCGCCTCCTCCTCTGCCAGGGTCACCTTGGAGTCCGAGCAGGGCCAGCAGGTCGGGTGGGAACAGGGACCCCTGTGTGGCCGAGACTTCAAAGGCAGCGTCAGCCGCAGGAGGTACCAAGCCCTGCCTGTAATCCCCTCCCGCCGGCAGCTCCGGGATGGGAAAGATTCGGGGGAGCTGGGGGGCGCTGCACAGGCAGCTCCTCAGCTCCTGAACCTGGGAGCAGGCAAGACCCAAATCTGGTTGTGCCTTGACCTCGCCGGAAGAGGTTACGAAGTGGAAAGAGGATCACAGTTATATCTGGGTTTAGTCATTCACCTTTACAGCCCTGAGCTCAGAGCAAGTTACAGATTCAGGGGCTGGGGGCTCTTCCCTGTGCCCCGGCTCTTGCAGCGTGCTGCCACCTCCGGGGTGCAAGGCTGCGTGCACACTAAGCTCGCGCCCTGCATGAGCTCACAAGTTACAGATTCAGGGGCTGGGGGCTCTTCCCTGTGCCCCGGCTCTTGCAGCGTGCTGCCACCTCCGGGATGCAAGGCTGCGTGCACACTAAGCTCACGCCCTGCATGAGCTCACAAGTTACAGATTCAGGGGCTGGGGGCTCTTCCCTGTGCCCCGGCTCTTGCAGCTTGCTGCCACCTCCGGGATGCAAGGCTGCGTGCACACTAAGCTCACGCCCTGCATGAGCTCACAAGTTACAGATTCAGGGGCTGGGGGCTCTTCCCTGTGCCCCGGCTCTTGCAGCGTGCTGCCACCTCCGGGATGCGAGGCTGCGTGCACACTAAGCTCGCGTCCTGCATGAGCTCACAAGTTACAGATTCAGGGGCTGGGGGCTCTTCCCTGTGCCCCGGCTCTTGCAGCGTGCTGCCACCTCCGGGATGCAAGGCTGCGTGCACACTAAGCTCACGCCCTGCATGAGCTCACAAGTTACAGATTCAGGGGCTGGGGGCTCTTCCCTGTGCCCCGGCTCTTGCAGCGTGCTGCCACCTCCGGGATGCGAGGCTGCGTGCACACTAAGCTCGCGCCCTGCATGAGCTCACAAGTTACAGATTCAGGGGCTGGGGGCTCTTCCCTGTGCCCCGGCTCTTGCAGCGTGCTGCCACCTCCGGGGTGCAAGGCTGCGTGCACACTAAGCTCGCGCCCTGCATGAGCTCACAAGGGAGAGAGGTCACGCTCGTATCCCCGCAGGCGGATCCCATGCCAGCTCTTCATTCACCGCAGCCCACATCGGAGGGGAATCTTGCTGCCCGATGTACAGAAGAGACGCGCGATCTAACGAGCTGCCAGAGACAGCTCCCTACTGAAAATGATGGCCCCCTTAATTGGGGACAGTATAGACGTATACAGCCCATGGCAACATTTTGGGGCAAGCGATAGTGTGTCTATGTCCCTACTATAAGGGTTGCTGAATACGGGACACTTCTGCAGAAAACTGGAGCAGTGTAAGAGGCAAAGGATATGGTGTAGGAAGCAGAGTGGGTGATGCTTCACCCTCCTTCAGAATGGAGAGGAGAACATACAGCCCGCCAATTACCGAAATAATAGCCCCAATTCCCAACTTCTCTTAACCCCAATGAATATAAGAACAAACCCCTGCATGGCTCTCCATGAGCCCAGAGAAACCGAGCTTCCCAAATAGTTAGGGTTTCAGGATATCCGCAATGAATATGTATGAGATAAATCTGCATGCAGTGGAAGCAGAGAAACCGAGCTTCCCAAATAGTTTGGGTTTCAGGATATCCGCAATGAATACGTATGAGATAAATCTGCATGCAGTGGAAGCAGAGAAACCGAGCTTCCCAAATAGTTTGGGTTTCAGGATATCCGCAATGAATACGTATGAGATAAATCTGCATGCAGTGGAAGCAGAGAAACCGAGCTTCCCAAATAGTTAGGGTTTCAGGATATCCGCAATGAATACGTATGAGATAAATCTGCATGCAGTGGAAGCAGAGAAACCGAGCTTCCCAAATAGTTAGGGTTTCAGGATATCCGCAATGAATATGTATGAGATAAATCTGCATGCAGTGGAAGCAGAGAAACCGAGCTTCCCAAATAGTTAGGGTTTCAGGATATCCGCAATGAATATGTATGAGATAAATCTGCATGCAGTGGAAGCAGAGAAACCGAGCTTCCCAAATAGTTTGGGTTTCAGGATATCCGCAATGAATACGTATGAGATAAATCTGCATGCAGTGGAAGCAGTGCATGCAACTCTGTTTCACGCACGCTCACTGGTGATATCCTGAAACCCTGACAGCTTGGGGGTCCCCAGCGCTGCTCTCATCTGATTCGCCAGTGAGATACAGCTGACCGCAGTGTATGCAGAAAGCTCTGGGGGTCAAGCGCAGCCTATGAGCCTTGGGGGAGCTGCAGTGCAGGCCTGGAGAAAGTGGATCCCGGACAAACCCACACGCTCTTCAAAAGATGCTGCACATGGGCTTGTGAGATCTCACAGGGGGAGGTTCAGCTGAAGTTTAGAGGAGCAGCAGAAGAGGCTTGGATGTAGCCCATGCATACTGGAGGCAGAAGTCCTGTCAAGGAGACCTCATCAGTGCAGTGCGGGCTTCACATAGCTCCCGGAGAAAAACAAAAAAAAAAAAAAAGACAGAACTGCTGCTGATTACGTCTCTCTCTCTCTCTTCCACCCCCCATGATCCACATTTCACAGCTGCAGCCAAACACTCCCCATACACTCTGCGCCCTCCCTCCAGTGCCTAGAAGTGTCCTGGTGCCCCAGCACAGCCTCCTCTCTTCGCTTCCTGTTTTAACAAGGGCACACAGCACCGGAGGGCCGAGGAGGGTCTCGTAGGGATGGGCTCCGGCCTTCCCTTTACTTCTGGGCTTAACCCCGGCTTTCAGGACCTCTGGGGCTGCTTTCTTTCTGTCCTTCTCGGTCTGGCTTGGGACTCCACGCTGCCTCGCCGCAGGCAGCTGGGGCTCCAGGGACAGAGCACAAATGTCATTTCGGTGGCGGCGGCGGCACTTCCCGCTCTGACCTTGAAGGAGAAGTTTTCTCCTTCAGTCTGGCGGAGCTGACACATTAATAACTTCTTCTGGCACCTGCTGGGAAGTGACAAATGCAAGCTCGTGTCCTGATAGCATTCAGCCCCTAATCTCTCCTCCTGCCTTTCTTTGCCTGTCGCGGTAAGTCCACGTTCTGTACCTCGCTCTCCCCGTGCAGGGCCAGAAATCTCGAATGCATCTCCCTGGTGCTGCGAGGAGTCCCCTTCGGCAGCCATCATCTATTCCCCCTGGTCCCACAATAAATCAGATCAGCGTTTGCCATCTGTCATCACACAACAGTCTTTTTGCCCTATGGATTTTAATTTAAGAAGGCAACACTTTGTCTCATCCTATGACACCTCTGCTATGCTCGTTTGCCCTCTGACCTCTACAATATACCTTGCTGAGATATGGTCGGTGTCTTTGGTAGAAAGCGATTGCACTGTCAATCCCTCTATCCTGCCCTGCTGTGCTCTCCCTCAGCTGTCGTCGGAGCATTTTCACATCATCTCCTCCTCTCTTCCTCAATGCCATGGCAGGCATCAGAAGGATGCAGCTCCCTCCAGAGTTATGATCAGCGCTGTTTGTCATGATAGCAGCAGTATCTGGCTCTCGTTTCCCTTCCTGGGCTGTGAATGCTACTGGAGCAGCATCCCCGAGACTGAAATCAAATCCAACTCTCCTACACGATGGTGCAATGACCCCTAAGCTTCCTAGGGCATCCCCCCAGGGATCTGCCAGTGAAAACCGTAAAAGCAGAAAGCTTGTCTGAATTTTCTCTCCAAGCAGAAGGACACCTGTCAGGCTGCACCTCCTAACTGCTTGCATTTTCGGGTGCTATACGTTCCCTAGACATGCAATGCAGCCCTGCATCCTCCAGCTGTGCCCTGGACTTCTGACTGTGCTCAGCCCCTCATGGGGGTACGGTGTGTGGGGGGAATAAATACAGATTGCTGGAAATAAAGGTGCTTTAAGCTCAGGAAGGAGAAACGTCTTGGGGAAAAAATGACAAATGCACAAGCAACTTTGTACCTAACCTCCCCTGCCTACGTCCACTGTAGTTTCTTTACCTCAATAGCTGCCAATGCTCCTCGATACTTGTAAATGGTTTTGTAATTCTGTTCACTCCTATTACACCACAGAAACCCGATGTCTTTCTTAGATGAGGGCCTTAAAACTGTGAATCTTCTGCTGCCTGGGGTAAAATTTGCAATCACAAGTGTACAAAGTATTACATTAATCTACCTGATTGCACGGAGACATGATAAATATGCAGCCTGTTTTCTTATCTGTGAGGACTCAGAGCAAGTGAGGGGGCCCCGTGCTCTGCGGCAGACAACAGAGGTCCCCCTGGGCCTAACCCTGTGTCCCTGCAGGGAGCTGGAGGTCACAGCTGGTCACAAGGAGATGGATTTCTCTCAGAATGACCTGCTGGCCAGAGAGGTGTGGGCCAGCTGGGGGAGGGAAGGAATGATCTGTAAGTCAGAGGGCAGCATGCACACCTCCAGCCACTCATCCCTAATAGAGAGCTAAAATATGAAACCATTAAATAAAACCTTTTTCTTTGCTTATTTAACCTTTTATGCTGCAGGGAGCTGGGGACAGGTTCACGTCAACCCATGGCTGTGTGGGTCTCAACGTCAGGACAGGCTGGGCTGCTATTGGCTAGGACTGAAAGCGCACGACCAAGTCAGAGGAGGGAGAGGAGTGTCTCTAGCACTTCAGGGGGGCAAGCAGAAAATTGTCCCCTAAATATTGAGCACAACCCTCACTTTCCCCACTCAAACCTCTTGGCTTTTACTTGTTCTTCGGAACTGGAAACTCAAGTAAACGTCTTGCTTCTGTATAAGGTGGCTTGGTGATCCTTAATTTATCAGAAGTATGATGCATTGACTCAAGATCTCTGGTCAAGCTGGATGTCTGGGGTGCTTCTCCGCTCATAAATGCTCCAGAATCCTAAGAGTGCTTCATTAGTGACAAATTGAACCAACTTGTACCATCCAGTGGGAGCACTGAGAAGAGATCATTTTGCTGGTGGCTGAAGGGGATAGGTAAGTATTGATTTGGGAAATTTTAGGACTTAAAAAGTTTGGGGGAGAGGTGAAATAGTGGGGTATATTCTTTAGTGTGTGAGTGTGTGTGTGCCAGATATAAAAAAAAACATCCAAAGGTAGTTAATTCTAATGTCGGTCTTTCCCTCCCTTCCACCCACCCCACCTCATCCTTTGATTTATAGACAAGAGACACTTTAGCATTAAAAATCAATTAGTCTCTTATCTAAAACACAGGATTACCTCAGCCTTCATTAAGAATGTAATTATCCCCTTGCAGGTCACTACCAGAGTAATAGTGAATACACCAATACATTTAAAGAACTCTAATTTAAACATTCCTACTCCCTTAGCAACCTAAACTCTACTAGGAACTCAAAACTAAAATGAAGGCAGTACTCAAGCAGCAAGATGGGGGGAGGGACAGTGTTTTGCATAGAGTGTCACATGTATGATTTTTTTTACCCACCAGTGAGAACTTGTATGTTTGCACCTGGTGTAAAGAGCTCTTGGCTTTCAGTGAATGAGTCTAATCTCTGGAGGCTAGAGAGGCAGACCTGGAGGAGCAAAGGCAGACAGAGAGGTATATAGACAAGACCTTCAGGGACATAGAAGCCAAGTCCCAAATCCAGTCTGGCAGCCCTTGTGCTGCCTTGGAGGAGGAAGGTCTCTTGGTTAAGTCTCCCAGGCCTACTGCCCAGGAGGGAAGGGTTAGGTCGGCCGTCATAGTTGGTGATTCGATTATTAGGAATGTAGACAGCTGGGTGGCGGGTGGGCGTGAGGATCGCCTGGTAACTTGCCTACCTGGTGCGAAGGTGGCGGACCTCACGCGTCACCTAGATAGGATTTTAGACAGTGCTGGGGAGGAGCCGGCTGTCGTGGTACACGTGGGCACCAACGACATAGGAAAATGTGGGAGGGAGGTTCTGGAAGCCAAATTTAGGCTCTTAGGTAGAAAGATTAAATCCAGAACCTCCAGGGTAGCATTCTCTGAAATGCTCCCTGTTCCACGCGCAGGTCACCAGAGGCAGGCAGAGCGCTGGGATAGAGGCAGGCAGAGCTCTGGGATAGAGATAGAGCAGCTTTTAAACTAGAACAAGAGGGAAAGCCGACAGTCACTCAACAGTGCATGGTTCGGACAGAGGTATCTTCAAAGGATACTAATGATGCATTAGAATTAGGGCATCCCGACAGTGAGGTTCCATTAAAAGCAAACATAGTCCATGAGCCTATAAGTAAAGAATCACCTGAGCTAAATGATACAAAATTATCTCTGCCAACTAAAAAGCAAGGTTTTTAAATATCTTTATATATGCAATTTTACATATTTTGCAAGTCAATAAAAAACGTGATTGGAAATAGTATATAGAGATCAAAATTGAATAGAAAATACACTTAAAGGAGATGTAAAGTCTCTAATTCTTTGTTAGACCACAAGTGCTATATGGCATTTTTGCATGCGTTAAGCACCATAATGCATGGTGCGATGCAAATGAGAAAAATAGGAGGCTGGGCTCACAGTTCTGTGAAGCCATATTGAATGGCTTTAACTACACCTTTTTCATTTGCATAAAGCTGTATAACAGAGCTTTATTGGGCATTGTGATGTGCTTACACAAGTTGTTGAGAGAGAGAGTGAGACAGAGTGCCTAGCCTTAATCCCTTTACCCTAGGTAGGTATTTATATCTCGATAGGAGGCCCACCTAGTAACTCGAGGTGAGATTTAGGTATTAGTGTAGGGGTTAGGGGCCACTTTGACAGATTTGTGCAATGTTCTCTCAACCTAGCTTGATGTTACCCAGGTAGATCGTCCATCAAGCTAGGTTGAGAGAACACTGCACAAATCTCATCTTTGGCTGAGTTTCCTCACTCCGAAGGTCATCAAATCTTCACAAGAGAGCACTGTTCTGTTCGTACGTCTCACTTTGAATGTCAAAGTGGCCCCTAACCCCTACACTAATACCTAAACCTCACCTCGAGTGACTAGGTGGGCCTCCTATAGAGATATAAATACCTACCTAGGATGAGGGCATTATGGCTTCTCTCTCCCTCCCTCCCCTTGTAGAAGGGCCCTGACAGCTAGGCTATTAAACATGGTCACAAATTTGGTACTTAGTGCAATAAAGTTATCATAATTTGTACTATTTTAGTACTTCACATAGGTATTATTGCAATAAACAGCCTGTTACCATAAAACATGCCCCTTTTCCTATCACGTGCAACATTTAGTGCATTTTGATAAATCCAGGCCCAAGTGATGTAATGCTCAAATTCTGTTACTGAAGGAGACCCACCTAACTGCTTGCAAACATGAAAAATTAAAAGTGGGTTGGGTCAGGCACATTTATTATTTTTCCTATAACTCTGGGAGTAGGGGAGTCTGCATTCTTATTCATAAGGATCCGCCTTTGGGAGTTCACTGCTCTTATTATATTAGAGGGTTTGCTATATTCTGTCTCCATCACATTAGCTAATATATATGCACCTAATGCTGAGCAGTCTGGGGGTTTTCCATACTCTCACGGACCACATAGAAACTTTTGGTTTTGAATATTTGTGCTTGGGCGGGGACTGGAATCTTAGCCCAGATCCCACACTTGACAGAACTTCCTCATCTCGATCACCTGCCACTCTCAAGTGGGGTTTTCAAGATTTAGGAGGTCATTTTCAAAGGCTTATCGCGTGCGATAGCATTTTGGGGGCGGAGTCGGGGGGGGGGGGCGAGGAGGCAGACTCGGCGGTGTCTTCGCTGGCGGCAATAAGGTTAGTAACGTTATCGCCGCCAGTAGCGCGCCCAGTTGCACCCCTTTTCATGGTGGCGCTATCGGGTCAGCAGCGAAAACACCGCGGTGGTGCGAAGGCTTGCCGGCTTTCGCAGGCCCGCCCCCCCCATTTTCGCTGGATTCACCATTCTGCGATAGAACGGTGAATCCAGGCCTCAGTTACTTCTTTCAAGCTCACAGATATTTGGAGGCATTTTCATCCCAAAGACAGGAACTAAACCCTTAACTCACCAAGGCAGAATTCCTACAGCAGCACTGATTTTTTTTCTTTGCTTCCCGAATTTGCTATCTAACATTTTATCAGATCGCTCTCTGGCTGAGCTCTATCTCAACCTAAACTTCCTACTTGGAGACGTAATACCTTTATTGTGGGAGAAAAGTGCTTTCCTGGTGTGGTGAAGGATGCGATCGAAGAGTTTGATGATCATATCCTGGCGGGGGAATGCGCACCTGTTTTGTGTTGGGAAGCTTTCAAAACCTTTTTTCAGGGCAACCCTATTAGCTTTGCAAGTTATCTTCAAAGGGAAAGGAAGCACAAGGCGGTGTTACTGCTGGCAACGATCACAGACCTGGAGACTTAATCAGAAAAGAACAGGTTCTGCCAGAATTCTTAAAGCCTTTGAGAAATGCAAGCGAGAATTACAATCTTTGGATCGGGAAAACCCTAAAATATACCAAGTTTAGATTTTATGAGCACGGGGATAAACCGGGAGCGTTCCTGGCTAGATTTGCTAAGAAAAGGGCGTGTAAGTCGCCTATTGCTGAAATCAGGCAGCCCACGGGGAGGCTGGCTTACCACTAATCCTCAGGAAATTGAAAATGCTTTCATACATTATTTTCCTGTCCTGTATAGGGAGCTGGATGGCTGCAATCTGCCTGTGATACAGGAGTTTCTGACCAGCCTAGGGTTAACCATCCCTGCCTGAGACCCAGCGGGATATGTTGGCTGAACCTCTCTCCCCATTTGAGGTTCACGCTGCTGTTAAAGCTTTGCTGGAGAGGAAATGCCCAGGCCCTAGCGCCTCTTTTTGGACAGGAGCGGTGGCTGTCAGCAAGTTTGACAGCCGACGCTCAATTTTGCTGGTGTCGTTTCTCAAACCCACTGACAGCCACGGGTTTGGAAACCGGACGCTGGCAAAATTGAGCGTTCAGTTTTCAACCCACGAGCCGCAGGAGGAATAGCCTAGTAGTTAGAGCAGTGGACTATGAACCAGGAGACCAGGGTTAGAGTCCAGCTGTCGCTCCTTGTGACCTTGGGCAGGTCACTTTACCCTCCATTGCCTCAGGTACAGACTTAGATTGTAAGCCCTCTGGGGATAGAAAAATACCTACAGTACCTGAATGTAAACTGGTGTGATATATCAATTGAGATCGAATGTCGGTATATAAAAAAAAATAATATTGCTATGATATTAAGTCGGAGGGTGCACAGAAAAGCAGGCGCTTTGGGCAGGCGCTAATTTCTGAAAGCAAAATGTGCAGCCAAGCCGCACATTTTACTTTCTGTATCGCGCGGGAATGACTAATAGGGCCATCAACATGTATTTGCATGTTGCGGGTGCTATTAGTCTCGGGGGGGTTGGATGCGCGTTTTTGACGCGCTATTACCCCTTATTCAGTAAGGGGTAATAGCGCGTCAAAAATGCTAGCACATTGAAAATGTGCCTCCAAATGCCGGTACTGTATCGGCCTGTATGTAAGCTTGTTTACCTGTCTTTGTCCATCCAGCTATCTTTTTTTTTCTGTTTTTTTTGCAATTTATTTCTATCCTGTGAAAAGGTTTTTCATATGTATGATGTGAGGAGTGCCTCCTTTGTTACCTCTGTTTGTTGTATGCCATGCAAACGTTTATAAATAAAGAGTTATAAAAAAAAAAACTATCCTCACTCTCCATACTACTAGTAACTAATCTAACCTAAGGAAGTAATTTTCAAAGGAGTTATGCGTGTAAATGTAACTACTATTGTAGAAATTTTCAAAAGCCATTTACTCGAGTAAAATGCATTTACACTTGTAAAACCCAATTTTAAGCATGTAAATGCTTTTTAAAATCAAGCCCAATGGTGTAATATGATCATGGTCATGAGCTCCGGACACCACCATGCCGCAGTATTCTGTATCAACTAAAGAGTCCTCAAAGTAGCCTGCAGCATGCCAACATACAGAGAGTTACAATAGTCAAGTGTCCATGTAACAAGTGCACAAATTACAGTTTTCAAATCACCATTGCTTAAAAAAGGCTGAAGATGTTGTAACCAACAATTGGGCCTGATTCATCAAGGCATTTTCCCATAGACCCAGAATGGGAATCAGGCCCAAAGTTTATAGAACATAAGATTTTACAATGGATTTAACTGTAGTATGAAAAGGTAATGAAACATCAATTGCATGCCCAAATCCCAAACTTGATTTAAAATAGGGATTTGGATATAGTTTCACTGAAAACCATGCAGGAAGATAATTTCAGGGTTTTTTTTTCCACATTTAATGCCAATCTATTTAAAGACATCCATTCACTCACTGATTCAAGACAATGTGATACAGAACCCAAGACATCTTCGATGGTGATCACTACAGGGACAAAAAACTGTATATCCTCAGCACACAAATGGTATCCAACCACTGGACACAAAGTATTAACCACATTTGCACTAATCTGAGAGATTTCTTCAGAGGAAACCAAATAAAAAACATTTCCTTTTCAGTTCCTCATTAAAAAGGTGAAAGTCTTGACTGTATCTGAGGAATAGGGAAATCTCTCACAAGATGAGATACCTTATCATTAAAAAATTATGCAGACTTTTCACAGTTCTTTACCGTCCCCTCAAGTGACTCCCTCACAGGTTGAATAATTAAGGATCTTACAATATAAAATAATTCCCTTGACTGGTTAGCAGGCTCATGAATACAGGAGGAAAAATATTCCTTTTTTTTGCATCATCAGTTGTGGATTTATATTCCGATAAGCTCTGCCTATATATCTTCAAAGTATCCATAGATTTCTCTTTACACAAAACCCATTTGGCCCTTCTAAGGCTACGCTCATCAGTAAACCATGGAGAATTA
The DNA here is from genome assembly GCF_901001135.1 of Rhinatrema bivittatum. Taxonomy (NCBI): domain Eukaryota; kingdom Metazoa; phylum Chordata; class Amphibia; order Gymnophiona; family Rhinatrematidae; genus Rhinatrema; species Rhinatrema bivittatum. The sequence continues at coordinate 3,969,061 of NC_042618.1, read as the reverse complement.
TTATTATGTCTGTAGGAAAAACATTTTACAGGAGCAACGGAGTCAAGGACATTTTTCAAAGACATTTGCCAGCCCAGCACAGCATAATCCAAATCAGTAATAAGGGCAGCCCAACCTGGAATCTGCCACCATGGTGCGGACCCTGGGCAAGGCAAGAAAGACGTCCTGGCTCCTCCCCCTTTTAAGGTCCTGGAGTGGGGACCGGCTGACATAAAAAAACCCCTGCCTTTGCAGAGGTCGCTGAGGGGCAGCCTACCTGGAGGATTGGGGAATCTGCAACCATCGCTTTGAGCCTGGGCCAAGACGTCCTGGCTCCTCCCCCTTTTAAGGTCCTGGAGTGGGGACCGGCTGGCATAAAAGGTGTGTGTTGCATGGGCACCCGTGCGCTGCTGAAGCCATGTGCCAAAGGGCCATGCCCTAGGCGAGGCTCAGCCTCTAGAAGTCTTCCCCAGTGAGCATTGATTTGGTTATTTCCCTTTATGTGGCACCTCTGATTTCCAGGGACAGGAGAGGAAGGGATAAATTAGGACTTTTCCATGAGTCCTCTGTCCCGCTTCCGCTTGGCCAACAGACCAATGACTGGTTTGTCACAAATTCTCCACTAGCAGTTGCGGGAACCCCATCACCCGACTTAGCTAAGGCTGATGTGCCTGGAGTCCCCCCCAGTGTCACCGGGAAGGTCTGTCTGATTAGCCTGCTATCTGGTCAAATGATTTTAATACCTACGCCCAATTTTATAACATGCACGCACATGTTCCTTCTTACTACTGACTACTGTAACCCCCTTTCCGGGGGTGTCCTGAATACAGAGGTTCATGCTTGTCCCAGGGCCACAATCTTACTCTCCTTCTCCTTTCTTTCATTCCACAGGCCCTAGGGGTCGGGGTTCTTTCCATTGGGGAGGAAGATTCACTTTCGGGGTCCAAGGCACACAGGAGAGGCACAACTCCCAGTCTCTCTGTTTTTTTCTCTCTCATATGTACTCACAATTGGGATGTCCTTGCTTTAGGGCATCTCAGGCTCTCAAAGAAAACATAAAATTTACTATAATAAAAAATAACTTCAAGTCCAATTAGCAAATAAGATCTCAAGTGGATCTTTTCATAAAATATAACAGTCCATGTTTACTTCTCTCAATCCTCCCAGCTGAGTCAGTGTCCCTTGGTGGATAGAATGTGGGCTCTTAGTGGGGACTTGGATGGCCTAATCTCTCTGCTGTATGGTAGACATTGGAATTCTAGAGTTAGAAAACCCCAAAATGTCTAAACATTCAGTCACTTCTCCCTCTCTGTGGGCAGGGTCTAGTGGCAGAAAATCCCTCCCAAAACTGCTCAAAGCTCAACATTTTCTTCTTCTCTGTCCCAAGTTAGCTGGTGGGCAGGGACTCAACAGCTCCCTATTCTGAGCAGGACAAGGCTTAAAAACCCCTCTTCCACTCTCACAGAACCCTCCCTTCCAGACCTGGAGAGCATTAGCCAGGGATAGGCCTCTTCCCTGGAGAAGATGTTGGGCTTAAATTGGGGACCACTCTACCACTCTCCTCCTTCACAAACCTCAGCACAAAAGAATACCACACTTGTTCCTCCTGCATTGCTGCTGACCAAGCCTTGCAAGCCCCCCTGGAGGTGCCCCTAAGGGATGGTCAGCAAACTACCCTTCCTACCTAAAATCCTAGCCCATGGCTTGTTAGGGTCAAATTAGTTAGTAAGAACCTAGAGGGTCCCTATACTACTGGTCTACTGTTGGGTTTTTTTGTTTGTTTTTATTTCTTAGAAGTTGGCTGTCTCTTCCCTGAGGTCTAAGAGTTGTGGTACAGAATGTTTTATTATTTCTGGTTTGCAGTGTTCCCTAATTTTTAGTGTTCTGTACCACTGAGATTTTGTGTAACAATCTTATTTGTTGTTAACATTTAGAAGTTATAAATAATAATAATTTAAAAATCCATCATTTATGTTGGGTAACCATATGTCCTGGAGACTGTCAACCTCAATTTGGGCATGCTTAAAGATGTTCTATTTGAAGTAAAAACAATAGTGGTACATGGCAAAGATACCTGGATCTATAAAAGAGCAGGGGACTTCTAGAAAACTGTACTGAACATCATTATCTTGTGGCCAGTACTCCTTAAAAGCAAACCGAAATCAAGAGGATGCTCTTACACCGACCCTACTGCCATCGTTGTATTTAAAAAATCCTCACACGAAACTGAACTGCTGAAATCACCAAAAACTGCAAAATCTTTAAGTGTCTGCTCTTAAAGCAAATAGGATGAAAAGAAGGAAACCCAGGAGGACGATATATCAAAAACGCTCCCCGTGATTTGGCAGAAAGCATTAACATTTCAAGGTGAGGAATGGGGCCGAGTGACTGGAGAGAGCACCACAGTTCTTTTGCCATAATCAATAAAGCACCAGCCCTTTTGTCCAGCTGATGTTGTGAAAAAATATTATAAGAAGGCACACATAATTGGTTCAATAAAACATCATCCGAGCCTAAAAAACAGGTCTCAGAAATACAAAATAAATCAGGTTGTTTGGTCTTTAGCAAGTCAACAATAATCAGCAATTTCTTGCGTATAGACTGCCCATTTATCAAGAAAACTGACAAAAAAAATTATGTCCATCAACAACAGAAGATCTAGATACAGGAGTATGCACTCTGTGAGAAGAAACCCATTACGTCAACCTTAAGAAGTTAATGTAGTGTAATGACCCTGCCCCATAGTCACTGGACTAGGCTTGCTCATAATTAGGGTAAAAACCCAGGCAATCTCACCACAACCAAACTCAATCAACCATCCACAGCTCAATGGGCTTGGATAAACTGAATCAAACTCCCTCAATCGTGCATGATGAGACTTACAAAGGCGTAAGGACATGGCCAAAATCCAACACTAGTGATGGTCAGCAGGGAGAGAGTCAAGCAGTGAGCACAGTCAGCCAGAAGGACTAAATCGAGAATGGAGCTGCTCCAGGTGCTTTTCACTGCCCCTCCGGCATTAGAACCAGATTTTTAAATCCGGCGTGCTTGTGATGTCATCAAGGCACACAGCCAAGCTCTGACGTTAGTGATGGTGAGCAAGGAGGGCAACAAGCAGACAGGCAGTCAGACACCAGGAATCAGAGAGACTATACTGAGAGAGGCTGTAGAGAGGTCAAAGGGGGTGGGCCACTCTCTGATGCTAGTTGAAATGGGGGCGTTCTCTGATGCTGGAAGGCGAATATTAGTGCTAGCCACACACCCATACTGACTCTTTCTTATCTGTATACATTTTAAGCGGGCAGTGACTTCCCTGAATTCAAATTCTGGCACTAGACAGGCCAGGAAATGTTGAATATCATCCTTTTTGTGGTTAAGAATAGCTTGCACCACTTTAGCGGACACCAATGGCAGTCACCCTGGTATGACATTGATGATTCTTCTCTCCTCGGGTACAATGGCAGTCTCCCTGGTATGACATTGGTGACACTTCTCTCCTCGGGTACAATGGCAGTCTCCCTGGTATGACATTGATGACTCTTCTCTCCTCGGGTACAATGGCAGTCTCCCTGGTATGACATTGATGACTCTTCTCTCCTCGGGTACAATGGCAGTCACCCTGGTATGACATTGATGACTCTTCTCTCCTCGGGTACAATGGCAGTCTCCCTGGTATGACATTGATGACTCTTCTCTCCTCGGGTACAATGGCAGTCTCCCTGGTATGACATTGATGACTCTTCTCTCCTCGGGTAAAATGGCAGTCTCCCTGGTATGACATTGATGACTCTTCTCTCCTCGGGTACAATGGCAGTCTCCCTGGTATGACATTGATGACTCTTCTCTCCTAAGGTACAATGGCAGTCTCCCTGGTATGACACTGATGACTCTTCTCTCCTCGGGTACAATGGCAGTCTCCCTGGTATGACATTGATGACACTTCTCTCCTAAGGTACAATGGCAGTCTCCCTGGTATGACATTGATGACTCTTCTCTCCTCGGGTACAATGGCAGTCTCCCTGGTATGACACTGATGACTCTTCTCTCCTAAGGTACAATGGCAGTCTCCCTGGTATGACATTGATGCCTCTTCTCTCCTGGGGTACAATGGTAGTGTCCCTGGTATGACATTGATGACTCTTCTCTCCTCGGGTACAATGGCAGTCTCCCTGGTATGACACTGATGACTCTTCTCTCCTCGGGTACAATGGCAGTCTCCCTGGTATGACATTGATGACACTTCTCTCCTAAGGTACAATGGCAGTCTCCCTGGTATGACATTGATGACTCTTCTCTCCTCGGGTACAATGGCAGTCTCCCTGGTATGACACTGATGACTCTTCTCTCCTCGGGTACAATGGCAGTCTCCCTGGTATGACATTGATGACACTTCTCTCCTAAGGTACAATGGCAGTCTCCCTGGTATGACATTGATGACTCTTCTCTCCTCGGGTACAATGGCAGTCTCCCTGGTATGACACTGATGACTCTTCTCTCCTAAGGTACAATGGCAGTCTCCCTGGTATGACATTGATGCCTCTTCTCTCCTGGGGTACAATGGTAGTGTCCCTGGTATGACATTGATGACTCTTCTCTCCTCGGGTACAATGGCAGTCTCCCTGGTATGACATTGATGACACTTCTCTCCTAAGGTACAATGGCAGTCTCCCTGGTATGACATTGGTGACTCTTCTCTCCTCGGGTACAATGGCAGTCTCCCTGGTATGACACTGATGACTCTTCTCTCCTAAGGTACAATGACAGTCTCCCTGGTATGACATTGATGCCTCTTCTCTCCTGGGGTACAATGGTAGTGTCCCTGGTATGACATTGATGACTCTTCTCTCCTCGGGTACAATGGCGGTCACCATGGTATGACATTGATGACTCTTCTCTCCTCGGGTACAATGGCAGTCTCCCTGGTATGACATTGATGACTCTTCTCTCCTCGGGTACAATGGCAGTCTCCCTGGTATGACATTGATGACTCTTCTCTCCTAAGGTACAATGGCAGTCTCCCTGGTATGACATTGATGCCTCTTCTCTCCTGGGGTACAATGGTAGTGTCCCTGGTATGACATTGATGACTCTTCTCTCCTCGGGTACAATGGCAGTCTCCCTGGTATGACACTGATGACTCTTCTCTCCTCGGGTACAATGGCAGTCTCCCTGGTATGACACTGATGACTCTTCTCTCCTAAGATACAATGGCAGTCTCCCTGGTATGACATTGATGACTCTTCTCTCCTCGGGTACAATGGCAGTCTCCCTGGTATGACATTGATGACTCTTCTCTCCTCGGGTACAATGGCAGTCTCCCTGGTATGACACTGATGACTCTTCTCTCCTAAGATACAATGGCGGTCACCATGGTATGACATTGATGACTCTTCTCTCCTCGGGTACAATGGCAGTCTCCCTGGTATGACACTGATGACTCTTCTCTCCTAAGATACAATGGCAGTCTCCCTGGTATGACATTGATGACTCTTCTCTCCTCGGGTACAATGGCAGTCTCCCTGGTATGACATTGATGACTCTTCTCTCCTCGGGTACAATGGCAGTCTCCCTGGTATGACACTGATGACTCTTCTCTCCTAAGATACAATGGCAGTCTCATTGGTATGACATTGATGACTCTTCTCTCCTCGGGTACAATGGCAGTCTCCCTGGTATGACATTGATGACTCTTCTCTCCTCGGGTACAATGGCGGTCACCCTGGTATGACATTGATGACTCTTCTCTCCTCGGGTACAATGGCAGTCTCCCTGGTATGACATTGATGACTCTTCTCTCCTCGGGTACAATGGCGGTCACCCTGGTATGACATTGATGACTCTTCTCTCCTAAGATACAATGGCAGTCTCGTTGGTATGACATTGATGACTCTTCTCTCCTCGGGTACAATGGCAGTCTCCCTGGTATGACATTGATGACTCTTCTCTCCTCGGGTACAATGGCGGTCACCCTGGTATGACATTGATGACTCTTCTCTCCTCGGGTACAATGGCAGTCTCCCTGGTATGACATTGATGCCTCTTCTCTCCTCAGGTACAATGGCAGTCTCCCTGGTATGACATTGATGCCTCTTCTCTCCTCAGGTACAATGGCAGTTGGGCTAGGGGTGCACGTCATGCTCAGATGGAATTCTCACTTACTCCTTGCATCTTGGCTGCAGTCATTTGCTTTCAATAATGTATTTTTTCATTAGCATGCTAATGTTATATGGTTTTTCTGTCTGGTAGTTTTCTTTGATTATTCAGAATAGCTGCACAAATGACACTATGATATATCGAGTTTTAAATTGCTAAACAACTTGTGGACATACAGCAGTATGAGAGCCTGATATGGGAAGATGTGCAGAGCTTAAATACACAGCAGGGGTCTGCCTGGTAATACATGATTGTGTCCACACGAGTACATAGCCTGTGCGCGCGTGTGTATGTGTCTGTACACAGCCCATATCCATGACTGTATCTCACCGTGAAGCAGTATCCACTCAGACCAGGCGAGAGCTGTAAAGAGTGGTTTAGGCTGCAGGGACTTTCAGGTAGTAATTATCAGTGGCACACGCGTGTGCGTGTCTGTACACAGCCCATAGCCATGACTGTATCTCACCGTGAAGCAGTATCCACGCAGACCAGGCCAGAGCTGTAATTATCAGTGGCACAGGCTCTTTGATTGAAGCCCCAGCGGCTCTGCACGGATCATCACGCCACGCATACTTTTCTGCGTTCTGGGAGGCAGAGTTGGGACAGGATCGGGATTTTCCAAACCGTGCACACACAGAGTTTCACCTGCCATGGGGGGTGGGGCAGTCCGCACTCACCTGCATGCTCTCAGCACGCTTTATGCACATAAATCCGGGTTGAAAAATTCTGGCTGAAGTCTGCAGGTAAAAAATCCTCCCAGGTTTCCGCCTCGACGGAGCTGCTTGAAAATGAACCCTGCCTGTGCCACGTGGGAGCAGGAACCGCGCTCGTGCCCCATGCGCTGCCACCCACAGGATGCAAAGCAAACACAGGAGGGGGGCGGCAGCAGAGGCTTTATTTCATTTTTATTTTAAAACATTAATTCCCAGCCCTTCCCTCCTTCAGGGTGGGGTACAATCGTGCATTCCCAACTCCTGTAAGGGACGGCAACAACAGTAAAAAAAAACACTACAAACCTAGCTTTCCTACCCTATCCCAAGGGCAGTCCGTGCTTTTAGGGGTAGCGCAAGCTCTTCCAGCTTTCTGAAAGAGAGGGATCCTGGAGCAGGCGTTAATAGCTGAGCGCATTGAAAAGAACTACAGAGAAGCAAAAAAAAAACAAAAAACTGCTTTTCTGTACTTCTTTTGTAAAGTAAAAAAAAAAAAAACAACTCTGCAAACTGCCCACTTATGAAGACCGGGGCCATTTTCATTACTGGCAGACAGGCAGCCGCGGCCCCCTAATTTAATTTAAACATTGCATGGCCCCCCCTTGGGGTCACCATGCGCGCTTTAAGCGAGCGGGCGCTGATTGCTGAGGGCCCGCGTCGTACGCGCCTTTATTGCACGGGCCCCTGCCTGGAGACCTTTGACCTTTTCACGAGCCGCGTCCCCGGCAGTGCAGGACGTTCGCAGCAGAAGCAGGGCCCGAGCGGGCCCTTCCTAAGGGTCGTCTGATAAGATCTCCTCGTGCTCTGGGCACCCAGAGCTAAAAGGACTGAAAAGCCGGGCTTCCCTCTGCTCCCTTCCAGCCAGACTTTGTTATAAAGTTGTTTCATTTTCCCAGACGGAAGCCGCAGCTCTGGCCGTGCATTTTTCCACCAGAGCCTGTGGCGTCTGCAGCTTCTTTACTCACTCACAGATCGTTTCAGTAAGGGGGACTGATCTGCCCAGCACTTCATTCAAGCCCTGAGCTAATTATCTTTTAATAGCTTTTCTTATGGAGGTCATTTCCTTACACCTGAAGCAATGGCCTTTTGCAAGTATTTTCCTTTTAATTTCTGTAAAATTATGCCGAGAACAGAAAGCACAAAGCAGGAAGAAAGTGAATGTTTTACGCATCGCGGATTGTTTGCTGTGCACCGAAAATGCCAGGAGAGGAGAACAGGAGGAAGACCCTCGCCGTAGCTTCCGTGGCCTCTCTCACGAGTCAGGACGTTTCCCCGATCCGTAGAAGGACGATCAGTTCTGGGACCCTCCTCATTGCCCTCCCTTCACCATCCATGGCCTCTCTCTGTGCCAGGAAGAGCTTGCGCAGCGCTACGCAGTGCTACAGCCAGCCCTGGCCCTATAATTCCCAAAGCGTCCTGCGCCCCGGAGTCTTGCTGCAGTGCCTGCATCCCGGGAAATCCTATTGAGCCGAGAAAGGGTCGTTTGCCCTCGATGAACGGTGGCGCTGGAGCTAGCGGAATGCAAGACTGGACGAATAAAAAAATAAAACATTAAAAACGCAGGAAGCAGAAAAGAAGCCATGGACACGGAAGAGAGAGAGCCGGCTCACGGCACTGCCCACCTTTCTTTCAAAGCCACGTTCTTTGCTGTTTTTCTTTTGTCTCCCAAAAAAAGTGAGAATATTGAAACCTGTGGATCTCTAAAGCCGATAATGCGAGGCTCTGGGGGCGCGCAGGAAGGGCCAGGAACCACCAGCCCTCTGTGCCAGCATTGGAGCGGGCGTGAAGCCTCTGCCAGCTGCTCACAGCAGAGCACGACACCCCCCCCCTCACCTGTCACAGGTGTGCCACCACTGCTCCTTGCTGCTGCTGGTAAAACATCAGTTTATCGCCAAGATTTATGACAGGGAGCGCTCACCGTCCTCCCTCCTCACGCTCCTCCGGACCAGCATCTGGCATGCGTCTCACAGCTGACCTGGTCCCCAAATAGCCTTATTCTGATTGCACCTCATATCTCACAGCAGCACAGAACGTGTGAGGTGTGCACAGTGCGCTGTCAACCCCTCCAGCCCAGCCGTGAACGCTCGCTCAGGCTCTCCGCCCTCCCCAGGGATGCACCAGGAGAGGAACAGGCACGCCGGGCGAAACCCCCAAATTACGTTTCAGACCCTTAGGCCCCCCCTGCCCCCCCTCCCCCAAGAGTTTGATAATTAAACTCAGCAATCATGAAGAGGCCGGCACCAGCACCGCCACCACGCCCCCAGAGCAATCCTGCAGAAGAATACAAGTGGATATTTTAATTATTAAACTCGGTTGTACAGAGTGTGCAAGGGAGCCTTCTCTGTCACTAAAGCGACCCGGGTGCTCTGCTGGGTTAAAGGCTTGTGACGGTCGCAGGGACCTCTTCAGGGCCAGGCATTCCCGTACGCTTGCACAGTGCTGCCCTACATGGGAGGCTTCCCTACAAGAAGCTTGGGGAACTAGGTCCTATATAGAGGGAGTAGTGTCCCACAGTATGGAAGCTGGGCTTTAGGATTTTGGTGGGGAGTCATCGGAGGGCTTGGCGTGCAGAGCCAGGACACTGGGGGGAAAAGAGAACAGTTTCCCCAGCCAGGAGAAGAGAGGATGCTGTGCCCTGCGGGTGCATATTGTGATGCTCTGCCCCTGTACGTGTTTGTAGCTGGTGCAACCTCACCGTGCACCCTGACCCAGCCGGTGCCTTCCACGCTGCTACATATCCTGACTGCTGGCCATGCCAGCAAGTAACAGTTCTGTCTGCTTAGAATATATCTCGGCCTGAGTCCCGTTTTTCTGGTAATTGTGAGACACAAGGAGGAGGGCCATACAGGGGATGCTCAGTAACTGAGAGCCCTATCCCGCTAAGGACCATCTGTGCACCCTCCTAGCCTCTGGCACCGGGTCCACTACACTCGCTGCTTCATGCACATTGCCCTATGAACCCTTCCCGAGAGACGCATTCAGGTGCCAGATCCCCACACATTTTATGTGCCCTGTCTGGGTGGGCGGCTACAATATATACAGTACAATACATGTCACAGTGTGGGATGAATGTATCATTTCTGAGTTTTCAGGGGGTAGACTGTTAAAAAAAAAATCACAGCATAGTGGATAACACATTGAAATCGTCGGTGCAGTGTGCTGCGGCAGTCAAAAAAGCAAACAATGTTAAGAATTATTAGGAAGGGAATGGTGAATAAAACGGAAAATGTCATAATGCCTCTGTATCGCTCCATGGTGAGACCGCACCTTGAATACTGTGTACAATTCTGGTCGCCGCATCCCAAAAAAGATATAATTGCGATGGAGAAGGTACAGAGAAGGGCTACCAAAATGATAAAGGGGATGGAACAGCTCCCCTATGAGGAAAGACTAAAGAGGTTAGGACTTTTCAGCTTGGAGAAGAGACGACTGAGGGGGGATATGATAGAGGTGTTTAAGATCATGAGAGATTTGAACGAGTAGATGTGACTCGGTTATTTTCACTTTCGAATAATAGGAGGACTAGGGGGCACTCCATGAAGTTAGCAAGTAGCACATTTAAGACTAATCGGAGAAAAGTCTTTTTCAGTCAACGCACAATAAAGCTCTGGAAGTTGTTGCCAGAGGATGTGGTTAGTGCAGTTAGTTAGCTGGGTTTAAAAAGGTTTGGATAAGTTCTTGGAGGAGAAGTCTATTAATGGTTATTAATCAAGTTTACTTAGGGAATAGCCACTGCTATTAATTGCATCAGTAGCATGGGATCTTCTTAGTGTTTGGGTAATTGCCAGGTTCTTGTGGCCTGGTTTGGCCACTGTTGGAAACAGGATGCTGGGCTTCATGGACCCTTGGTCTGACCCAGCATGGCAATTTCTTATGTTCTTATGTTCTGGAAGGTAATCTCTGAAAGGGCTACTGGGATGAAGAAGAAGGTTTCCCCCTCACTACTCACTGTACAAAAAAATTCAAATTATCTTCTCACCTCAATAATTGTGACACAGACTCCCTCTATTACCAGGCACTTTGTGAAGCAAAGCAAAACCTTTCAAAAAAGGCACTCAGAAGCTATGTAGCAAAGCTGCCATAACAAAAGAGCACTAACTGCCAGAGCTCAAACAGCAACAACCCTACCTATGAAAAGGCCCTAGAACACCAATACACCACCCTATTGAGAAAACAGAAAAAGAGAGACCTCTACAGATTTCTACGTAGAAACTACGCAGGAGCAGAATATCTTGCACTGGCCACACCTGCAGAACAACAGACCCTCATCAAATACAGAATACGTGAGCAAAAATTAGAAACAGAACTATGCAGACAAAACATGAACTCTTCTTTGCTCTGCTGTACACCCCAACCTCTCCCACTCCCCTCCTGTTCTGTGCACAGCAGGGTGGCAGATGCTGGGTTAAGAGGCAGAGTGGCTCTTCTTTGCTGTGCTCTGTGCACTGCAGCCTCACCGCTGCCTCTTCTGCTCCCTGCCTGTGAGGCTGGGGCTGGAGCAGTGCACAGAACAAATGGTTTCTGCTGCCCCTGAAATTGTAGTCCTCTAAGTGATTATCTAGTTCATCTAATCGTAGAACCAGCCAGTAACGTAGCCAGAAATGAATTTTGGGATGGCCCACTGTTAACATGGGTGGGCAGTTGGCATACAAAGTCTAGGCCCTACTAGTTGTACTCTTATCAATAAAAAAAATGCCTTAGAGTGCGTCTGACAATGGATTTCTAAGTAGTTTCATCATGAGTGATGCTTTAAACTATTCTAATTCTATTATTTAAAGCACTAACCAGCATTAAAGATACCTTATTCATTTATTTTAGATTTATTGCAGTTTATAAATACACAAGATGTAAAAAGTAATAGACGTTTTACAGAAACATCAGATCCAAAATAAATGTATTCTTTTATGAATCCTCTTTCCAAAAATGCAGAGAATATAACTACAATAAAACAGCAATAATCATCACAAGAACTTAAGATTTGCAACAGGTGCAGAACAGAACTAGGACATGCAAAAATATATATATATTCAAATGCTGGTGCCACCTCAGTGACAGCAAAACAAACTCTCTCCAATGCCAAACACTTTGTGAAGTAAGCAAATCCCTACAAAAAAACCCAAAAATACCTAGAACCTCCGCGTGCCGTATCGTACCATAACAGCAGTGACTCTCAGGACTCAAACAGCAGCAACCTTATCTATAAAAAGGCAGCAAGACAAAGATTACACCAGGCCCTAGAACACTAATACACTACGTATTGGGCAAGGGCATGCAGAGCAAGCCAAACTGCTACAAATCCCTACTGAGAAACTACACACTAGTTAAAATACTGCACTTCTGTTACACATGAGCTAAGATAGAATAAGGGACTACAAACATGCAGACAAAACTGAAATGGAAAGGCTGAGAAACCAGCCTCAGCCTCTGTGAGCACTGGAATACTGAAGAAACAGCAAAATACAAATATATGAGAAATGCACATTCCCAAAGATGGCATATTCCAATCGTTGTCTGCTCTTATTTTTCTAATCGGTTGGTCCCGGTCTCTTTGCTCCCCTTGTCTGTCTTTTCCTATGTCCTTTTTCAGGGTCTCTTTTATTCTGTTTCTTCTCTCTCCTCCTGTCTTCTTTCCTTCCTCCTTCATATACACACACAGATTCTCTCTCACATGCACTCTCTCAAACACATGCTTTCTCTCACACAGGCTCCCACTCTTGTATGCTCTCTCTCACATACACACAGGCTCCCATTCACACTCTTATATGCTCTCTCTCTCAGATGCAGGCTCTCACTCTCAGGTTCACATTCTCACACACTCTCTTTTACCCAGGCTCCCACTCACACACACAGGCTCCCACTCTCACACAAAGGTTTCTACTCCCATACACACATAGGCTGTCTTACATGTTCTCTCCCACATACAGGCTTCCACTCCCACGTGCGCTCTCTCAAACCAATTGTCTCTCACACCCACATGCTTCCTTTTGTACATACACACACAGGCTCTCCACTCTCATGCTCTCATACATACACACATAGGCTTCTCACTGCCATGCTCTCTCTCTCATACACACACACACACACAGACTTCTCACTCAAAGCTCTCTCATACATACATACACACACCGTCTTCTCATTCCCATGCTCTTTCACACACATGCACACACACATGCTTCTCACTCCCATTCTGTCTCTCTCTCTCATATATACACGAACAAACACACACTCTATCAGGGCCTCTCCCTCTCTTCCAGGCCTCCTTGCTGCAAGGCCTCTTCTCTGGCTGTGCGTGTTGAGCTCCATGATAGCACTGAGATGGTCAGGCCTCTGTTTTTGGACCTCGCAGGATGAGCTCCGCGATGGACCCTTCGATGGTCGGGCCTCTCTTCTCGGGCTACGTGGGATGAGCTCCCTGACGGCCCTGCAAAGGTCAGGTCAGGCCTTGGGTCGTGTGGGATGAGTTTCACGATGGCCCTGTATTGGGTCTCTCTTCTCAGGTGCCGGGTAACTGAGTGGGTGGACCTAAGCACAAGGTGCCACACCACTGGATCCAGCCTTGCCTCGTGTACAGCACTGCGCATGGAGTCCACGTGTAAGAGGGCGCACCAAAAACCTACCCACACAAAGCTCGAAATGTCTGATTAAGTTTAAAGACACACATAGCGATGCAAGAGAATAGACGGAGGCATTCATGTAGACACTGTGACTTCAAAATATCTGTGATCTACTTATTCAGAAGTGCCATAATCTCTGAGTTTCCATTTTAAAGATGAAGTATGTGAGTGTTTGAGGCCAGGTATCTTCATCCTTCAGCAGGGCTCTTCATCCTTCCTTCGGAAGAACATCCACATCCCTCATCGCCTTTGGATAATTCCCTTTCCTCTAGAACCGGAAAGGAGAGGCTGCTGAAATGACAGCCCTCTTCGGTTCTGCACGCAGGCTGCTCGAATCAGAGGTCTCGGGGCCTGCAGAGGCTCGAGCCATCGCTGTGAGGACAGAATGAAAGGTTTCCCAGACATTCGGAGAAGCACCACCATGACGCTGCGACGCTGGACACATCTCGGTTTCCTTTCACACCGCGAGGAATATTTTAAAGCCCGTCCTTCGATAGCGCAGCTCCAGATTCTGTGCTTCGTTTAATAAACGAGGGAAAGATGGAAACGTAGCCATCACAGTAAATCTGGAACCTGGCACCCTACTCCCAGAACGTGGTCCAGCGCAGGGCAGTGGGCAGGATGAAGGAGGACGGGCAGAAGGAGCCGCTCCGTGAAGATGTGCGAGGCGCGTCCTCGGGACAGACGTGTCCGATGCGGGGTCTGAGCTCTGGGTGCATGGTCTGAGCTCTGGGCGCATGGTGCTCAGGTGTCCCGCTCACCGTTCCTCCGCTGGTTTAGTGCTCCAGCACACGAGGAGCTTTGATTATAAGCAGCAAATGCTTCTTGAGTTGTTGCATTTTAAATATCTTTACCTTGCCCGCTCTGCTTCTGAAGGCCGGAGGCCGGCAGTGCCCTGGCTTATTTTCAGCGTGTAAGGTGCTTTTTTGCAAGCCAGAAGATCAGAATTCATGTCATCTTCACACCTCGCTTGCTTTTTCCGGTGTCAGGCATGTTCGGCTCCGCTCTTCTTTCACTACAAGAATTTGCAAGATTAATCTTTTCCTCTCTAAGAGAGCGTCACCAGGCACCGGGGTGGCAGGCATCATGTAGCTATGGAAATCTTTCACAGAAAGTCATAAGACAGCCAGAGATGGGCCTCAGAGTTAAGTGGATTTGTAAAGACAAATCAGGTTTCCTTGTCCAAGAGTTAGAAGTCAAACCTTCTTCCACGGGGGCATTACTCATAATTCCCGTGCGCTGCCTGCACCCACCACATCCATCTCCTCGTTCTGATGCTAAATGACACGCAGGATTACCGAGTCAATTAACCCTGCACGGTCCTTTGCTCGCAGCATCGTCTGCACGTGAAGGAGACATATCCTGCTGTCATCTCGCTCCCAATTAGCACCCCCCAGGCGGAAAGACGTCTTGGAAAGAGGAGGATGAGCACACAGGACCCGAGCACAGCCTTGCACTGGGAGACTCCTGGTGCCACTGACTCTCCGAGGGAACGGGATCTGCCTGGGCTGAGAATACCCTGCCTTCTTCCCTCAGTCCTTCGCACCCAGCTGTACAGGTCTGGTGCCAGAAACGTGCCCGGGGGCAGCTGACACTATAAAACAGGTGCGGACCCTAAGCAGGGCTGCAGACTATTCCCATGGGGGCACCTGTCAAGCAGCCACCTGCCCGTGCGGTTTCAATGCCAGCATTCAGAAACGTTGGCGGTGCTCCTCTTTGCAATGTAGGCAGCAGACGAGTTAAAGGCGTTTGCAGCCTTCGCGGGCAGTGGAAGGGCAGAAGTACATTTGAAGAAGGAATGTAAGGGTGCTGTTCCTCCCCCCTCCCCAGGAGCTATGCCAGCCTGAGGTTTGGGAATTCTCAGGCAGGCTTCCGGAAACTTCCCTCGTTATTCCCGTCCAGCAGCAGAGGGTTCTAATGATGATCAGCAGGAGATTTCTTTCCAAACACCTTTGCCTCCGAGTTTGCCTTTGACGGGAGTATCAGGAACTTCAAAGGAACCGTCCAGGATTCAGAGTTCCTGCCCAGGTTAGAGAGGTGAAGTCACCGCCACAGAGCAAGCCACTGATTCTAAAGCTTTTTCTCAAGTGATCTTTAACCAATCGACTTGAGCTGAAGTCAGAGGCAGAGCAGCGTGCAGGCATCCTGGGGGGGTGGCAGCACGGACAAATCTCTCCCAGACCCGTCCCATCCCAAATGAGGCCCCGGCCAGAAGCCCCTAGCTACACGGAGGTGGACGCTGCAGAGCAGGGTTTAAGATTCAGCCACCGGCAAGCTGACATATTGCAGGTCACACTCTTGGATGTGCTACTCCTGACAATACGTCTCATGCCTCATTTGCCATCAAAATGATGAGGCCTTTAGTCAAGGCTTGAAGAGTAAATTCTCATTTTCTTTGGCAAAATCCCAAACGTATTCTTCTAGAGCGGCACAAGCCATCAAGGATGCACTCCTTATGGAGAGCGCGGCTTCACCCCGCCCCGGAATCGAGGCTGGGGCAGTTCTCAGGGTGCAGGAGTGGCTCTCGGTTATAACACAAAAAAAGCTGTGCCTTCCAGTAAGGGCTCCGCTCAGGGCTGATTTCCTCTGCTTCGCTCCCCTCTAACCCGGGAGCCCCACTGCGGGAGTCGCTTCTGAGACCTGGCCCTCTCTCTACATCTCTCTCCCGCAGCGAGCCAGAAGGCCCTCACCACAAGCTGATTTTAAAGGGAGGCGCAGAGTTAGGGACAGCACGGGAAGTGTCCACAAGCTGTCCACAGGCCTCCTCCCGCAGCTGAGGCCGGACCAGAGATCCTTCGCTGGCTCCAGAAGCCAGGCCGTCTCATGATAAGGCCTGGATACCTTCACTCACAGCATCCAATAACATCTGGGTTTGGGTGCACCTATTTCCTCACGCACTGGGAAAAAAAAACCCAAGAGATCCTGCAGATGCAGACTTAGCCTCCGAGCAGTCACTGAGGAGGAGCTGGAAGGGGGCAGACGTGATGGGCTGCCCGATTAATGATTTCAACTTCCCTGCTCCATTGTTAAAGGACAAACCAGGGTAACCATCATCATTCTGCCCCCTCCCCCCACCCCCATGCCCTTCCTCAGTCTCCGACTAACTGCAAATAAATTTTTTCCTCATCGAATAGAAGGCTTTAATTATTAAAATATGTGTACGCATTTATTTATTTCTATCCTACCTTTACTGAAGTTCTAGGCGCTTCTCATTAAAACGTAAATAATGAAAGATACAGCACAGACCAGCAGAGTGAGACCCCGACAGTTCTGCCTTGGGGCAAATCCAAAACTTTTACGTACACGCCTGCTTAAATACAAAAACGTTTTCATCATTCTTCTGAAGGTTACTGCCCGGTCCGTCCGGCGTAGTTCTACAGGAAGGGTGCTCCAAAGGGTGGGCGCCGCCACCGAAACCTTCCTGTCCCGGGTCTCTAGTAGTCGGGCCTGTCTGCAGGAGGGGGACATCTGACGGGCCTGAGCGAGGAGGCCTTTAGCATTGCATTCGCCCAAGGGGAGGAATCCAACGACAAGAGCTCGTAGACTAGAATGGCAGCTCTGGGCTTGATCCCTCCACTGGATAGGAAGCCGGAGGAGGTCAGTCAACATGGGCGGGAGATGCTGCCTCGTGCCAGCTCCCGAGATCGGTCGGGCGGCAGCGTTCTGCACGAGCCGCAAAGCATGACGCACCTTGAGCAGAATTACAGCAATCCAACGATGGCAATTTTAAGGCCTGGACCACCGATCGGAAGGCAGAGGGCTGCAGCAGAGGTTTTAGGTTAACGTAATAAAGATTAACTTGTAGAAGCTGGTTTTGACCATTGCTCTGGCCTGAGGTATGAAAGCTGATTTAGAATCCACCGGTCTTCCCAGACTTCTTGTATCATGGAGAGCTGTCAAGTTCTAATTGCCCACAAGAATGTGTGTAGGGAATTGGAAAGTATCTCTCTGCTGAGTTACTGCCACCTCAGTTTTACTTTCGTTGAGAGCCAGTTTATGATGTGTAAGCCAGGATTTTATTCTCTGCAGGCATGGAGCAATTAGCCGCAAAGTCTCAACCCAAGATGATCCCATAGCAATACAAAGCTAGATGACATCCACATCAATGCGGAATCCATCACATGCACCTGACAGCAATCTGCATATTGGGGACAGAGACTGCAGATGTTAAAAAGCCAGAATGAGAATTTAGAGCCCTGTGGCACGCCAATCTACATAGGGTATGACCTGGACCATGCGTTGTTTGACCTCTCCCTTTGTTTTCTGTCGGTAAGGTAAGATCGAAGCCAATTCAGTACTGAGCCTGCGATTCTGATCTCCTGTGATCAATGGAGTCAAATGCCGATGAGATGTAACCCCATTATGTCTTAGGGACACCACATAAATAGCACTACCATAGTGTCATTACTTGTGCAAAGCTATTTCACGATGATGCTTCACTTCCAGCAATGCTCTGATGACTCGTCTTCCCAACCTGAGCTCAAGACGAGTTACAAATTCAGGTTCACCTGGTGCAGGGTTTACACTCCCAAGTTGTACCAGAGACAATGGAAGGAGAAGTCCAAGGAGCTCCAGTGAGAGAAGTGAGGTTGGAAGCCTGGCTTCCCTGGTTCGCAGCCCGTTGCTGTAATTGCGAGGCTACTGCTCCACGCCACGCATTCCCTAACAGGCACGTTGACAGGGGTGCACAGGAAGACATTGTTTAAAGCACATTGCAAAAACTTGACTTTGGTCTAACCACTGTCCTTCTTGCTTTACAACTGTTGCACAATGGCAGTAAGATACCGTATCCCCCGCGCTGCAGTACAGTCCCTCACCCTTACTCAACGTGAAACTACAAGGGGGCACTCGCAGACAGCCGTCTCGTGATGCGTAATGCATTGCGTCGGCTTCTGCTAATCACCGGTTGTACCACTTAGACTGAAAGGTTTCTCCGATGCTAAAATATCAAATGAAAGTCAGGATGGAGTATGATGACTGTAAACCAGGATTAAATTGAAACGTTTCTGTTAATGTGGCCATTGCTGTATGTCAGGTTTGAACAGTTGCTGTCCAGTAACTCCCGGCTGTTCTGACATTGCAGAAAGTTGTCATAAAAATTGCACACTTGTGTATTTAGTTCAAAAAATGAGATGAAGGGAACAGGGTGCTGACAGACAACAAATCCACAACAAGATGAATGACTTACAAGAAAATCCTAGAGAGGGGCCTAAGTGCTCAGCATTCCCCCAGAGACTCGGGAGTACAGCTGGCCCTTGGGGTCATATCAGGCAGGTAATAGAACCGGACAACATGAAGGCAAAAACACTGAGAAATATAAACACAGCTAACAAAACACAGAAACAAACAGAGAAACATGAAAGACTGAAGGCCTATCGAGTCTGCCTATCCACCCAATTAATTCAGCTTTACAATCCCTACCACTCCCTCACAGACCCCTGTGCTTGAATTCAGACGCTGTCCTTGTCTCCACCACTTCCACTGGGAGTCTGTTCCATGCATCCACCACCCTCTCTGTAAAGAAATATTTCCTAGGATTACTCCTGAGTCTCCCCCTTTCACCCTCATCCCATGACCCCTCATACTAGAGCCTCCTTTCCATTGAAAGAGGCTCAGCTCCTGTGCATGGAAACCTCTGAGATATTTGAATGTCTCTATCATATCTTCCCTACCTTACCTTTCCTCCACAGGTTACAAGTTTAGATCTTTAAGTCTATCCCCCTATGCTTTAGAACAAGGACCACTGCCCATTTTAGTAGCCTCCCTCTGGAGCGACTCCATCCTGTTTATATCCTTTAGAACAAGGACCTCTGACCATTTTAGTAGCCTCCCTCTGGAGCGACTCCATCCTGTTTATATCCTTTAGAATGAGGACCACTGACCATTTTAGTAGCCTCCCTCTGGCCTGACTCCATCCTGTTTATATCCTTTAGAACAAGGACCACTGCCCATTTTAGTAGCCTCCCTCTGGCCTGACTCCATCCTGTTTATATCCTTTAGAATGAGGACCACTGCCCATTTTAGTAGCCTCCCTCTGGCCTGACTCCATCCTGTTTATATCCTTTAGAATGAGGACCACTGACCATTTTAGTAGCCTCCCTCTGGAGCGACTCCATCCTGTTTATATCCTTTAGAACAAGGACCTCTGACCATTTTAGTAGCCTCTCTCTGGCCTGACTCCATCCTGTTTATATCCTTTAGAATGAGGACCTCTGACCATTTTAGTAGCCTCTCTCTGGCCTGACTCCATCCTGTTTATATCCTTTAGAATGAGGAGCACTGACCATTTTAGTAGCTCCCTCTGGAGCGACTCCATCCTGTTTATATCCTTTAGAACGAGGACCACTGACCATTTTAGTAGCCTCCCTCTGGAGCGACTCCATCCTGTTTATATCCTTTAGAATGAGGACCACTGCCCATTTTAGTAGCCTCCCTCTGGAGCGACTCCATCCTGTTTATATCCTTTAGAACAAGGACCACTGACCATTTTAGTAGCCTCCCTCTGGCCTGACTCCATCCTGTTTATATCCTTTAGAATGAGGACCACTGACCATTTTAGTAGCCTCCCTCTGGAGCGACTCCATCCTGTTTATATCCTTTAGAACAAGGACCTCTGACCATTTTAGTAGCCTCCCTCTGGAGCGACTCCATCCTGTTTATATCCTTTAGAATGAGGACCACTGACCATTTTAGTAGCCTCCCTCTGGAGCGACTCCATCCTGTTTATATCCTTTAGAACAAGGACCTCTGACCATTTTAGTAGCCTCCCTCTGGAGCGACTCCATCCTGTTTATATCCTTTAGAACAAGGACCACTGACCATTTTAGTAGCCTCCCTCTGGAGCGACTCCATCCTGTTTATGTCCTTTAGAATGAGGACCTCTGACCATTTTAGTAGCCTCCCTCTGGAGCGACTCCATCCTGTTTATATCCTTTAGAATGAGGACCACTGCCCATTTTAGTAGCCTCCCTCTGGAGCGACTCCATCCTGTTTATATCCTTTAGAACAAGGACCTCTGACCATTTTAGTAGCCTCCCTCTGGCCTGACTCCATCCTGTTTATATCCTTTAGAACAAGGACCACTGCCCATTTTAGTAGCCTCCCTCTGGAGCGACTCCATCCTGTTTATATCCTTTAGAATGAGGACCTCTGACCATTTCAGTAGCCTCCCTCTGGCCTGACTCCATCCTGTTTATATCCTTTAGAACAAGGACCACTGCCCATTTTAGTAGCCTCCCTCTGGAGCGACTCCATCCTGTTTATATCCTTTAGAACGAGGACCACTGCCCATTTTAGTAGCCTCCCTCTGGAGCGACTCCATCCTGTTTATATCCTTTAGAACGAGGACCACTGCCCATTTTAGTAGCCTCCCTCTGGAGCGACTCCATCCTGTTTATATCCTTTAGAACGAGGACCACTGCCCATTTTAGTAGCCTCCCTCTGGACCGGCTCCATCCTGTTTATATCCTTTAGAACGAGGACCATTGACCATTTTAGTAGCCTCCCTCTGGAGCGACTCCATCCTGTTTATATCCTTTAGAACGAGGACCACTGACCATTTTAGTAGCCTCCCTCTGGAGCGACTCCATCCTGTTTATATCCTTTAGAATGAGGACCACTGACCATTTTAGTAGCCTCCCTCTGGAGCGACTCCATACTGTTTATATCCTTTAGAATGAGGACCACTGACCATTTTAGTAGCCTCCCTCTGGAGCGACTCCATCCTGTTTATATCCTTTAGAACGAGGACCACTGCCCATTTTAGTAGCCTCCCTCTGGAGCGACTCCATCCTGTTTATATCCTTTAGAATGAGGACCACTGCCCATTTTAGTAGCCTCCCTCTGGAGCGACTCCATCCTGTTTATATCCTTTAGAATGAGGACCACTGACCATTTTAGTAGCCTCCCTCTGGAGCGACTCCATCCTGTTTATATCCTTTAGAACGAGGACCACTGCCCATTTTAGTAGCCTCCCTCTGGAGCGACTCCATCCTGTTTATATCCTTTAGAACGAGGACCACTGCCCATTTTAGTAGCCTCCCTCTGGAGCGACTCCATCCTGTTTATATCCTTTAGAATGAGGACCACTGCCCATTTTAGTAGCCTCCCTCTGGAGCGACTCCATCCTGTTTATATCCTTTAGAATGAGGACCTCTGACCATTTTAGTAGCCTCCCTCTGGAGCGACTCCATCCTGTTTATATCCTTTAGAATGAGGACCACTGCCCATTTTAGTAGCCTCCCTCTGGAGCGACTCCATCCTGTTTATATCCTTTAGAATGAGGACCTCTGACCATTTTAGTAGCCTCCCTCTGGAGCGACTCCATCCTGTTTATATCCTTTAGAATGAGGACCACTGCCCATTTTCGTCTCCTCCCTCTGGAGCGACTCCATCCTGTTTATATCCTTTAGAATGAGGACCACTGACCATTTTAGTAGCCTCCCTCTGGAGCGACTCCATCCTGTTTATATCCTTTAGAACGAGGACCTCTGACCATTTTAGTAGCCTCCCTCTGGAGCGACTCCATCCTGTTTATATCCTTTAGAACAAGGACCACTGACCATTTTAGTAGCCTCCCTCTGGAGTGGCTCCATCCTGTTTATATCCTTTAGAACGAGGACCACTGACCATTTTAGTAGCCTCCCTCTGGAGCGACTCCATCCTGTTTATATCCTTTAGAATGAGGACCACTGCCCATTTTAGTAGCCTCCCTCTGGAGCGACTCCATCCTGTTTATATCCTTTAGAACAAGGACCACTGACCATTTTAGTAGCCTCCCTCTGGAGTGGCTCCATCCTGTTTATATCCTTTAGAACGAGGACCACTGACCATTTTAGTAGCCTCCCTCTGGAGCGACTCCATCCTGTTTATATCCTTTAGAATGAGGACCACTGACCATTTTAGTAGCCTCCCTCTGGAGCGACTCCATCCTGTTTATATCCTTTAGAACGAGGACCTCTGACCATTTTAGTAGCCTCCCTCTGGAGCGACTCCATCCTGTTTATATCCTTTAGAACAAGGACCTCTGACCATTTTAGCAGCCTCCCTCTGGAGCGACTCCATCCTGTTTATGTCCTTTAGAATGAGGACCACTGACCATTTTAGTAGCCTCCCTCTGGAGCGGCTCCATCCAGTTTATATCCTTTAGAACAAGGACCTCTGACCATTTTAGTAGCCTCCCTCTGGAGCGACTCCATCCTGTTTATGTCCTTTAGAATGAGGACCACTGACCATTTTAGTAGCCTCCCTCTGGAGCGGCTCCATCCTGTTTATATCCTTTAGAACAAGGACCTCTGACCATTTTAGTAGCCTCCCTCTGGAGCGACTCCATCCTGTTTATATCCTTTAGAATGAGGACCATTGACCATTTTAGTAGCCTCCCTCTGGGGCGACTCCATCCTGTTTATGTCCTTTAGAATGAGGACCACTGACCATTTTAGTAGCCTCCCTCTGGAGCGGCTCCATCCTGTTTATATCCTTTAGAACAAGGACCTCTGACCATTTTAGTAGCCTCCCTCTGGAGCGACTCCATCCTGTTTATATCCTTTAGAACAAGGACCACTGACCATTTTAGTAGCCTCCCTCTGGAGCGACTCCATCCTGTTTATATCCTTTAGAATGAGGACCATTGACCATTTTAGTAGCCTCCCTCTGGAGCGACTCCATCCTGTTTATATCCTTTAGAGCAAGGACCACTGACCATTTTAGTAGCCTCCCTCTGGAGTGACTCCATCCTGTTTATATCCTTTAGAACAAGGACCACTGCCCATTTTAGTAGCCTCCCTCTGGAGCGACTCCATCCTGTTTATATCCTTTAGAATGAGGACCATTGACCATTTTAGTAGCCTCCCTCTGGAGCGACTCCATCCTGTTTATATCCTTTAGAATGAGGACCATTGACCATTTTAGTAGCCTCCCTCTGGAGCGACTCCATCCTGTTTATATCCTTTAGAGCAAGGACCACTGACCATTTTAGTAGCCTCCCTCTGGAGCGACTCCATCCTGTTTATATCCTTTAGAATGAGGACCATTGACCATTTTAGTAGCCTCCCTCTGGAGCGACTCCATCCTGTTTATATCCTTTAGAGCAAGGACCACTGACCATTTTAGTAGCCTCCCTCTGGAGCGACTCCATCCTGTTTATATCCTTTAGAATGAGGACCTCTGACCATTTTAGTAGCCTCCCTCTGGCCTGACTCCATCCTGTTTAT
Organism: Rhinatrema bivittatum; assembly: GCF_901001135.1. Lineage (NCBI taxonomy): Eukaryota > Metazoa > Chordata > Amphibia > Gymnophiona > Rhinatrematidae > Rhinatrema > Rhinatrema bivittatum. The sequence continues at coordinate 3,945,394 of NC_042618.1, read as the reverse complement.
ATCCTTTAGAATGAGGACCACTGACCAGTTTAGTAGCCTCCCTCTGGAGTGACTCCATCCTGTTTATATCCTTTAGAACAAGGACCACTGCCCATTTTAGTAGCCTCCCTCTGGAGTGACTCCATCCTGTTTATATCCTTTAGAATGAGGACCATTGACCATTTTAGTAGCCTCCCTCTGGAGCGACTCCATCCTGTTTATATCCTTTAGAATGAGGACCATTGACCATTTTAGTAGCCTCCCTCTGGAGCGACTCCATCCTGTTTATATCCTTTAGAGCAAGGACCACTGACCATTTTAGTAGCCTCCCTCTGGAGTGACTCCATCCTGTTTATATCCTTTAGAACAAGGACCACTGCCCATTTTAGTAGCCTCCCTCTGGAGCGACTCCATCCTGTTTATATCCTTTAGAATGAGGACCATTGACCATTTTAGTAGCCTCCCTCTGGAGCGACTCCATCCTGTTTATATCCTTTAGAATGAGGACCATTGACCATTTTAGTAGCCTCCCTCTGGAGCGACTCCATCCTGTTTATATCCTTTAGAGCAAGGACCACTGACCATTTTAGTAGCCTCCCTCTGGAGCGACTCCATCCTGTTTATATCCTTTAGAATGAGGACCATTGACCATTTTAGTAGCCTCCCTCTGGAGCGACTCCATCCTGTTTATATCCTTTAGAGCAAGGACCACTGACCATTTTAGTAGCCTCCCTCTGGAGCGACTCCATCCTGTTTATATCCTTTAGAATGAGGACCTCTGACCATTTTAGTAGCCTCCCTCTGGCCTGACTCCATCCTGTTTATATCCTTTAGAATGAGGACCACTGACCAGTTTAGTAGCCTCCCTCTGGAGTGACTCCATCCTGTTTATATCCTTTAGAACAAGGACCACTGCCCATTTTAGTAGCCTCCCTCTGGAGTGACTCCATCCTGTTTATATCCTTTAGAATGAGGACCATTGACCATTTTAGTAGCCTCCCTCTGGAGCGACTCCATCCTGTTTATATCCTTTAGAATGAGGACCACTGACCATTTTAGTAGCCTCCCTCTGGAGCGACTCCATCCTGTTTATATCCTTTAGATCGAGGACCACTGCCCATTTTAGTAGCCTCCCTCTGGAGCGACTCCATCCTGTTTATATCCTTTAGAATGAGGACCACTGACCATTTTAGTAGCCTCCCTCTGGAGTGACTCCATCCTGTTTCTATCCTTTAGAACAAGGACCACTGCCCATTTTAGTAGCCTCCCTCTGGAGCGACTCCATCCTGTTTATATCCTTTAGAATGAGGACCTCTGACCATTTTAGTAGCCTCCCTCTGGAGCGACTCCATCCTGTTTATATCCTTTAGAACAAGGACCACTGCCCATTTTAGTAGCCTCCCTCTGGAGCGACTCCATCCTGTTTATATCCTTTAGAATGAGGACCATTGACCATTTTAGTAGCCTCCCTCTGGAGCGACTCCATCCTGTTTATATCCTTTAGAACAAGGACCACTGACCATTTTAGTAGCCTCCCTCTGGAGCGACTCCATCCTGTTTATATCCTTTAGAATGAGGACCTCTGACCATTTTAGTAGCCTCCCTCTGGAGCGACTCCATCCTGTTTATATCCTTTATAACGAGGACCACTGACCATTTTAGTAGCCTCCCTCTGGAGCGACTCCATCCTGTTTATATCCTTTAGAATGAGGACCATTGACCATTTTAGTAGCCTCCCTCTGGAGCGACTCCATCCTGTTTATATCCTTTAGAATGAGGACCACTGACCATTTTAGTAGCCTCCCTCTGGAGCGACTCCATCCTGTTTATATCCTTTATAACGAGGACCACTGACCATTTTAGTAGCCTCCCTCTGGAGCGACTCCATCCTGTTTATATCCTTTAGAATGAGGACCATTGACCATTTTAGTAGCCTCCCTCTGGAGCGACTCCATCCTGTTTATATCCTTTAGAACAAGGACCACTGACCATTTTAGTAGCCTCCCTCTGGAGCGACTCCATCCTGTTATATCCTTTAGAATGAGGACCTCTGACCATTTTAGTAGCCTCCCTCTGGAGCGACTCCATCCTGTTTATATCCTTTATAACGAGGACCACTGACCATTTTAGTAGCCTCCCTCTGGCCTGACTCCATCCTGTTTATATCCTTTAGAATGAGGACCACTGACCATTTTAGTAGCCTCCCTCTGGAGCGACTCCATCCTGTTTATATCCTTTAGAATGAGGACCACTGACCATTTTAGTAGCCTCCCTCTGGAGCGACTCCATCCTGTTTATATCCTTTAGAATGAGGACCACTGCCCATTTTAGTAGCCTCCCTCTGGAGCGACTCCATCCTGTTTATATCCTTTAGAATGAGGACCTCTGACCATTTTAGTAGCCTCCCTCTGGAGCGACTCCATCCTGTTTATATCCTTTAGAATGAGGACCATTGACCATTTTAGTAGCCTCCCTCTGGAGCGACTCCATCCTGTTTATATCCTTTAGAACAAGGACCACTGCCCATTTTAGTAGCCTCCCTCTGGAGCAACTCCATCCTGTTTATATCCTTTTGAAGAATGAGAACTGGTGTCCAAAACAAAAAAACTGACCAAGGATATGCAAGAATGAGAAAAGCTCTGTACAAGCAGCAGCCACGGGGTGCGTGTAGCCTGGAAGACTGTGCAGGAAGCCGCCAGGCGCCAGTTTCCAGAGGGGAAGCCTTCCTCAGGGGTCCGCGGAGTGAGCTAGGAAGGAGCCAACACTTTGTTGCTCTGTCTTTCATCCGAACAACCAAAAGAGAGCAAGAGACTAAAGCAGGCAGGCACGCAGCTTTAGTACAGGCAGGAAATGGAAAAGCCGCGGGAGCTGAGCATGTGGAAGAGGCAGCTGAAGCTGAGGGAGGGCGGGCGGATGCACTATTACCTTACAGCAGGAACAGGCATGCACCACGTCCTATGTATGCAGAGTTTTGTCATCAGGGCTATCCTGAAAACATGACTGGCTGGGGGTGGGGTGTCCAAGGACCGAACGGGTTAAACTCACTCAGGCCAACATTCGGAAAAGCATCTTACAGGTCTCCTCCTGAATATACGCAGAGAACTTTCAAAGCTCAGCAGCTCTGTTTGAATCCAGCCAGTTAGGTTTCCAGTCCCTGCCTAACTTCAATGGGTTACACTGAAAACACTGCCTGCTAAGGGTCAAGCAAAAAAAAACCCAACACCACTGTGGGCCTGTAGGCGCAATCGCCTGTAGCCCACCCTGCCAAACTGCTAAATGATTACAGTTAACATGGCTCATAGCACCCCCTCCCCCACGCCTTCCATAAGATTTAACCCACTGCAGGCCTATCAGCCCTAGATCACCCCCCCCCCCCTTCTCAAAGTCAGAATTATTCTGTGGCCTCACCCACTAGGCGATAGGACCTTCCCGCCCCACACTTCACCCTAACATCCTCTGTAAATGCTCTCCCAGTTTAGTCACACCATCGCCACAGCTCGCCTTGTAGTCATGAGAGCAGTCCTATATCCTGCCGTCATGAGAGCAGTCCTATATCCTGCCGTCATGAGAGCAGTCCTATAACCTGCCGTCATGAGAGCAGTCCTATAACCTGCCGTCATGAGAGCAGTCCTATATCCTGCCGTCATGAGAGCAGTCCTATAACCTGCCGTCATGAGAGCAGTCCTATATCCTGCCGTCATGAGAGCAGTCCTATATCCTGCCGGTCTGCAGTGCTATATCCTGCCATCATGAGAGCAGTCCTATATCCTGCCGTCATGAGAGCAGTCCTATAACCTGCCGTCATGAGAGCAGTCCTATAACCTGCCGTCATGAGAGCAGTCCTATATCCTGCCGGTCTGCAGTGCTATAACCTGCCGTCATGAGAGCAGTCCTATATCCTGCCGTCATGAGAGCAGTCCTATAACCTGCCGTCATGAGAGCAGTCCTATATCCTGCCGGTCTGCAGTGCTATATCCTGCCGTCATGAGAGCAGTCCTATATCCTGCCGGTCTGCAGTGCTATAACCTGCCGTCATGAGAGCAGTCCTATAACCTGCCGTCATGAGAGCAGTCCTATATCCTGCCGGTCTGCAGTGCTATATCCTGCCGTCATGAGAGCAGTCCTATATCCTGCCGGTCTGCAGTGCTATATCCTGCCGTCATGAGAGCAGTCCTATATCCTGCCGGTCTGCAGTGCTAGGCTAACGCAATGCAACATTTTCACTTTCTTATATGCCTTCACGATATGATGTGACTATTTATTATTTTACTATTCTGTTTCTCACTCTTTTCTTTTGGCGCTTTGCTAGCTTTAAGTTATGGGGTCTGGCTAAAGGCTCAGCCTCACACTGGTCAGTCGGTAGTTCACCTTTAGCCTGTCTAACTGACCAGCATCGGATTTTTCCAGCTAACGTCATGTTACTCTCTGTCTTTTGTGCTATATGTTCAACTTTATGTATGTTCATTGTTGTTACCTGCCTTGTACAATGCATGAGGCAGGATACATCATATTTCAACATAAATAAATTAGTGCGGTAGGGCGTCAGGCTCCCAGCAGTTTTGACAGCAATACAGGAAGCATAAGATATCAGCAGACAGCAATGCTGGTGACATAAGATATCAGTAGATGCCAACGCTAGTGAAATGAAATATCAGCAGACAATAATGCTGGTAATGTAAGATATCATTAGACGGTAATGCTGGTGAGATAAGATATCATCAGTCAGCAATGCTGGTGACATAAGATATCATCAGACAGCAATGCTGGTAACGTAAGATATCAGCAGACAGTAATGCTGGTGAGATAAGATATCAGCAGACAGTAATCCTGATGAGATAAGATATCAGCAGACAGCAATGCTGGTGACATAAGATATCAATAGACAGTAATGCTGGTGAGATAAGATATCAGCAGACAGTAATGCTGGTGATGTAAGATATCAGCTGACAGAAATGCTGGTAACGTAAGATATCAATAGACAGCAATGCTGGTGACATAAGATATCAATAGACAGCAATGCTGGTAACGTAAGATATCAATAGACAGTAATGATGGTGAGATAAGATATCAGCAGACAGCAATGCTGGTGATGTAAGATATCAGCAGACAGTAATGCTGGTGATGTAAGATATCAGCTGACAGTAATGCTGGTGAGATAAGATATCAGTAGACAGTATCGCAGGTGACATAAGATATCAGCAGATCGCAATGCTAGTGACATGAAATATCAGCAGACAGCAATGCTGGTAATGTAAGATATCATTAGACGGTAATGCTGGTGAGATAAGATATCAGCAGACAGCAATGCTGGTAATGTAAGATATCATTAGACGTTAATGCTGGTGAGATAAGATATCATCAGACAGCAATGCTGGTAATGTAAGATATCAGCAGACAGTAATGCTGGTGATGTAAGATATCAGTTGACAGAAATGCTGGTAACATATCTGTAGACGGTAATGCTGGTGGCGTAAGATATCAGCAGATAGTAACGCTGGTGACATAAGATATCAGTAGACAGTAATGTTGGTGATGTAAGATATCAGTAGACGGTAATGCTGGTGAGATATGTTATCAGCAGACAGTAATGCTGGTAACATAAGATATCGTAGACAGTAATACTGGTGAGATAAGATATCAGCAGACAGTAATGCTGGTGATGTAAGATATCAGTAGACGGTAACACAGGTGACATAAGATATCAGTAGATGGTAATGCTGGTAACGTAAGATATCAGTAGACGGTAATGCTGGTGATGTAAGATATCAGTAGATGGCAATGCTGGTGAGATAAGATATCAGTAGATAGTAATGCATGAGACATAAGATATCAGTAGACAGTAATGCTGATGACGTAAGATATCAGTAGATGGCAATGCTGGTGAGATAAGATATCAGTAGACAGAAACGCAGGTGACGTAAGATATCAGTAGATGGTAATGCTGGTGAAGTAAGATATCAGTAGATGGCAATGCTGGTGAGATAAGATATCAGTAGATGGTAATGCTGGTAATGTAAGATATCAGTAGATGGCAATGCTGGTGAGATATCAGTAGACAGTAACGCAGGTGACATAAGATATCAGTAGACGGTAAGGCTGGTGATATAAGATATCAGTAGATGGCAATGCTGGTGAGATAAGATATCAGTAGACAGTAACGCAGGTGACATAAGATATCAGTAGATGGTAATGCTGGTAATGTAAGATATCAGTAGATGGCAATGCTGGTGAGATATCAGTAGACAGTAACGCAGGTGACATAAGATATCAGTAGACGGTAAGGCTGGTAATGTAAGATATCAGTAGATGGCAATGCTGGTGAGATATCAGTAGACAGTAACGCAGGTGACATAAGATATCAGTAGACGGTAAGGCTGGTAATGTAAGATATCAGTAGATGGCAATGCTGGTGAGATATCAGTAGACGGTAACGCAGGTGACATAAGATATCAGTAGATGGTAATGCTGGTAATGTAAGATATCAGTAGACAGTAACGCAGGTGACGTAAGGTATCAGTAGATGGTAATGCTGGTGAGATATCAGTAGACAGTAACGCAGGTGACGTAAGATATCAGTAGATGGCAATGCTGGTGAGATAAGATATCAGTAGACAGTAACGCAGGTGACATAAGATATCAGTAGACGGTAAGGCTGGTGATGTAAGATATCAGTAGATGGCAATGCTGGTGAGATAAGATATCAGTAGACAGTAACGCAGGTGACATAAGATATCAGTAGACGGTAAGGCTGGTGATGTAAGATATCAGTAGATGGCAATGCTGGTGAGATAAGATATCAGTAGACGGTAACGCAGGTGACATAAGATATCAGTAGACGGTAAGGCTGGTGATGTAAGATATCAGTAGATGGCAATGCTGGTGAGATAAGATATCAGTAGACAGTAACGCAGGTGACATCAGATATCAGTAGATGGTAATGCTGGTAATGTAAGATATCAGTAGACGGTAATGCTGATGACGTAAGATATCAGTAGATAGTAATGCATGAGACATAAGATATCATCAGTAGATGGTAATGCTGGTGACATAAGATATCAGTAGATGGTAATGCTGGTAATGTAAGATATCAGTAGACAGTAACGCAGGTGACATAAGATATCAGTAGACGGTAAGGCTGGTGATGTAAGATATCAGTAGATGGCAATGCTGGTGAGATAAGATATCAGTAGATAGTAATGCATGAGACATAAGATATCATCAGTAGATGGTAATGCTGGTGACATAAGATATCAGTAGATGGTAATGCTGGTAATGTAAGATATCAGTAGACAGTAACACAGGTGACATAAGATATCAGTAGACGGTAAGGCTGGTGATGTAAGATATCAGTAGATGGCAATGCTGGTGAGATAAGATATCAGTAGACGGTAACGCAGGTGACATAAGATATCAGTAGATGGTAATGCTGGTAATGTAAGATATCAGTAGACGGTAATGCTGGATGATTCTACTGCACTGCCAGCAGCCTGGGGGTTTATGAGTGGAGTTGGCGAGGTTGCAGGTCACCTTGTGGGTGGGATTTCAGAGGGGGCCTGAAGGCCACTGACTAATTCTGAATGTGGAGGGAGGGATGGAAATCCTTGGGCTGCCAGGTCTGCGGTGTGTTAAATCTGAGGAGAGGGGAGGGGGCTATGTGCCATATTAGCTCTAATCCTTTAGGGGCAATAAAAGCACGGGGTAAACGGGCGCCCATGCTAAGCACCCGTCTTCCTAACACGCTCACGTCCACAGCCCCTGGGCGTCCCATGCAGTAGGTAAATGAGGCTGTGTGCGGGTTAGGGAAACGGACACTCTGACCCCCTCCTGCATCGGGGGCTCGTGTCTCACCCCTCATTAAGCTGGGCGCACTTTACTGCATCGGCCTGGTAGTGGGGCGAGGGTCGGGAGATCAGGCCTATAATGCGGGGAGAGGGTTTTTTTTTGTTTTTATTTGCTCAACACTTAGCCGGCTATATTTTCCCTAGAGCCGGTTAAGGTTACGCCGGACGTGTGCCCGGATAACCCTCACCTTTCTGGGAGGAATGTCCAGACTTAGCTGAATAACTTTTCCCAGCTGTGAATGCCGGAGTCAGCCAAGTAAGTTCTGCGACTAAGTGACCTGGCTGGATAAAATTTATCAATTAACGGAGCCAAATATTCAAACCTCTGTCCTGCTAACTGCAAAGCTGCCTGGAGAACCCCCCCTCACTGTGTATTTATTATCAGCGCGAGAGAGGCCGTTCCTGGGCCTTCTATTCCCAGATTTTCTCTGGAGATCCTTTGCCTGGGGGATGGGATTGCTCTGCAGGGGGGGTTCACAGCAGGCCTAACCATGCACCCGAGCAAGAAAGAAACCCACGAGGAAGAGCCGCAAAGAACCTGAAGATCCTGCGACTGTGCCATTCCCAGAGCCCGCACCCCGGCCACATGATCTGTTTCATGAGCACAAAACGCCCTGCCAGGATGCCCTGGACACGCCACAGGCTGTCCCTGCTGCAGGGCTGCGTCTGTGCCGAGCAGCTCCGGGTCCTGCATTTATTTGGCCCGAGTTCTGGCTGTTTTTTTCCATCTCTTCTGTGTGTGGTCGCAGCAATGCCTGCCTCTGGCTGGGGATCTTCTGCAGCTTTCTCTTTTTTTTTTATTGCTACTGAAGCTTCACAGAGCAGCTGAAGCCAGGCTGCAGGTCCTTCCCTGCCTTTTCACTTCGGATGGCTGAATTGTCACCGCTGTGGGCTCGGCATCTGCTGCCACACCGCATGGGGACAAGGGGGGGTCAATCTGCAGGGCCTGAATGTTGGTAGAAGCCAGGATGCCCTGGAGTCGCGTGATGGGGGGGGGGGGGGCGCATTCATCCCACTTCTCCTCTCCTTCTTTCTGCCCTTAAATCCTATGCAATTTTTAAAAAAATATTTGCAGGACAAAAATTCCGCAAGACAGAGGCAGAGCTGCTCGGTGCTGGGCAGGAGACCCTGGTCCCACCCTGAGCTCAGTCTCTGCTCCTCAGGGAGGGGATCTGAGCCGTCCCAGGACGGGAGAGGGAAGCCTCATCGTGGCCGGTTTCGATTTGAGCTGGAAACCCTAAAGGAGCAGAAAGCTCGGGGGCCAAAAGGACAAGGCCTGAGAGGATTGAAGCGCAGCCTGCGGACAGATCCGGTGGGGGGAAGGGTGAGGGAGGAGGTGACCCCAAAGCAGGGTCACTGGGTCGCAGAGCAGTGAAGGGAATGGCAGGTTCACTGGCCCAGTTCCCCTTTAATTAACCCTTCCATTCCACAAGCAGAGTTAACCTGGGCTCCCCGGCACCCACTCAAAAGCAAAAATCTCAACACCAAAATAAAATGTACGTTTAAGCTGTTATTGCAAATCTAATTTTGTTTCCAGGGCCTTCGCATGTAACCAGCCCTGAGTGACATTTTTTTTGCAGCGAATACGTCAAGTGCCAGACCAGCGAAACGCAGCCATGTTTAAACCTGTGCGGGGGAGGGGGTTGTGAAGATGGGAAATGAGTCACAGAAGCCTGGAGTTTATCAGCTCTCAGCCACACCTGGGTGCTGGCTCTCAGAGGGGGATTCTGGGAATTGTGGTCCGCCTGCATTTTCCAGCTCGTAGACCTCGGGACCCGGCTCCCTACGGTTTCCCAAGGTTTCTCTCCTAGGTTCGGTCAAGTTGGTGCCAGTAAGGGCCTGAGGCGTCACAGGTTTCCCCCCCCCATGGGTAAGGAATTGGGGTAAAGCCTGGGGGATGTTTTGCCTCCTTCGTCCCCACCTGAATTGTAAGAGCTGGAGACAGAGAGAGAGAGGGAGAGGGAGAGGGAAAGCTCCAGCCAAGCTGTAGGCCTTGGAGTCACCTCCAGCTCCCCCAGTAGATCTGAGAGTAATGGAGGATCACGAGGGAACAGCCCCATCGTGGCGCCTCAGAAACTGTAATCCACTGTGGGGAGGGAAGAGAAGGATCTAGGGGTGCGTGTGTGTCAGTGAGCACAAGGGAGGGGGACTAGAGGGTCGTTAGTGGAGGGCCACAAGGGTCTGTACTGGGACCTGCGCTCTTTAACATATTCACGAGTCATCTGGAAAACAGAACGACAAGCGAGGCGATCAGATCTGCAGATGATGCAAAATTATTCAAACAGCACAGGATTGCAAGGAACCGCGGAAGGACGTTGTGAAGTCAGGAGTGTGGGCAGCTGAATGGCAAATGAAATAATAAAATGGAAAGGTGCAAAACGTAGCAGGTAAAGAAATATAATCCCAAGTACAGGTGCACGATGCTGGGTTCTTATCAGGAGGCACCACCCAGGAAAAGGGCCTTGGAGTCTTTGTGGACAATACTTTGAAATCCTCAGCTCAGTGTGCAGCAGCGGCAACCAAAAAAAGCAAATCCAATGTTAGGAATGATCCAAAAATATCCTATTGCCTCTGCATCACGCCGTGGTGCGACCGCACCTTGAGTGCTATATTAAAACCATCTAGCATTTTCCTCTATTCTGCATCTATGTGAGTCAGGTGCTACTGTGCTGGTCCTCATCAGAAGCCCAGGCAAACAGCACAGGGACACCAGGTACAGCGTGAATAGGAACCTTAATAAGGGGCCCCGGTTGGAGTCAAAGGTAAAAATCTATGCAACAAACTGCATTAGGACAACAAGGAGGGCTATGAACAAGAGCACAAAAGAAGCCATCCGAGTCCAGAAAAAAGCCCGGGCTGATATTCTGACGAGTCCGTCTAGCATGGCCGCTGTCCTAGCACCTCCGGGCCGTAAACAACGTCACCTAGCAGGCAAAGATTTAGGAAGTTAGGACAGGGAACCACAGCCGCAGTCTGGGCCGTTTATAAGCGCCCCGGGAGCTGCGAGCCTGACACACGATTCTAATCCGAAAATTGAAGAGATAACAGCCCGACTCGGTCCCCCTTCAGCCTTTTCTCCCGCGCGCAGAAGACGAATGACTCGGGCCGAGTGCTGATCACACAGGCACATCATTCCAGCGGGGGCCTAAATCAGGGCAAAGCCCAACTCAACATTTCCATTACAGCGAAATTAAGCATCAGAGGGAGAGAGCAGCCAGCTCAGCAGAACGCGCCACCCCCGGCCTGCCACGTTAACATAAAACATGGCCCCCAGAACGAGCGGCGGCTCTAATCTCCCAGCACTCGCGGAATGACCTGTCCGCTCTGATGCATGGGAGAATCCCCCTCCCCCCAGCGCCAGATTGATGCTTCTGCAAAGAGAAACACACAATCGTCTGAGAAACGCTCGCCCACCCCGTCTGCCTTCCACAAAGCCGCACTCAGCGCACTTAGACGTCCGCCTGCCCTCCACCGCGTCGCGTGAAGGTCGAGAGAGAGAGCAGCAGGGAAACGGCGGGGCAGGGAGGGGGGGAGGGCGCCAGGTGCCCGCAGGTGAAACCCACAGCGCTATGGGAACACGAAGGCTGGCAAGACCCATGGGGTCACCGAGGCTCGGGGGATAATTCTTGTGCTGCTCCAGTTCGAGGTACTGCGGCCCACAGAGATGTTAAAGGTCCTGCAAGGATGGCTGAGCAAATCTTCACTGTCCGGAGTCAGGAACCCAGCTATTCCAGCTTTTCTCCTTCAATTTAAGAACATAAAAACATAAGAACATGCCATACTGGGTCAGACCAAGGGTCCATGAAGCCCAGCATCCTGTTTCCAACAGTGGCCAATCCAGGCCATAAGAACCTGGCAAATACCCAAACATTAAAGAGATCCCAAGCTACTAATGCTGGTAACAAGCACTGGCTATTCCTTATTGATTAATAGCCATTAATGGACTTCTCCTCCAGGAACTTATCCAAACCTTTTTTAAACACAACTACACTAACTGCACTAACCACATCCTCTGGCAACAAATTCCAGAGCTTTATTGTGCGTTGAGTGAAAAAGAATTTTCTCCGATTAGTCTTAAATGTGCTACTTACTAACCTCATGGAGTGCCTCTTACTCATAAGAACTTAAGAAATTGCAATACTGGGTCAGACCAAGGGTCCATCAAGCCCAGCATCCTGTTTCCAGCAGTGGCCAATCCAGGCTACAAGTATTTGGCAAGTACCCAAACACTAAGTAGATCCCATGCTACTGATGCCAGTAATAGCAGTGGCTATTCTCTAAGACAAACTTGATTAATGGAAGTTAATGGATTTCTCCTCCATGAACTTATCCAAACCTTTATAAACCCAGCTACACTAACTGTACTAACCACATCCTCTGGCAACAAATTCCAGAGCTTAATTGTGCGTTGAGTATGAGAATTTTCTCTGATTTGTTTTAAATGTGCTACTTGCTAACTTCAAGGAATGCCCCCTAGTCCTTTTATTATCCAAAAGAGTTAATAACCGATTCACATTTACCCGTTCTAGACCTCTCATGATTTTAAACACCTCTATCATATCCCCCTCAGCCGTCTCTTCTCCAAGCTGAACAGCCCTAACCTCTTTAGCCTTTCCTCATAGGGGAGCTGTTCCATGACCTTCAATAATGACAACTGCCTACCTTTGCAGTACAGTTCCAATTCTTATATGTACAGGAGTTGCCTTCTCCTAGAGTCAGGGGCCACGTGATTCCAGCTGGGCTCAGACTTATTCCCCTCCCAGCAGGGTCCCACCCACAGAGCTGTCTCTCCCTGTGGGATTTATGGTGGTCCAGGCTAAATGCCTGGTCCCACACAGGTATAAAGGGGAGGCATATGGTCACTTCATCACATAGCACCTCCCCCACCACCAGCTTCGACCTACACCCCCACCCCCCCGATACCATCCAGGGAAGTGCCTCACTTCCCAACTCCCCTTCATCTAGCCTCTGCCAGCTAAGCTCGTGATTAGGGCTCTAGGGTCATGCTTGCCCCCACCTATTAGGATTACTTCAGAAAGCATTAGTACCACCCTCTGTGCCCTCTGCCCACTATCCAGCCATAGTCCTTTATCTGAGTCCATCTGGAGCTCTGAGTTCCAATTTTCCTCCAGTAGAACTCTTCTGACTTTTCTTGGGTGCTGCTGTTGTGGCTTCTTTGCTACTCGTCTCACAGCTTTCCTTTCCTTCCTAGAGGCTCTTAGCTCCCAGTTCTCTCTTATACAACTGGCGGACTTAGCAACTTAAGCAAATCCTTTTCTTGCACCAGAAACGTCTCAGGGCCATTAATTTCCCTATGTCTTCACCAGCTGCAGCGCCTCCCTCTGGTTCCTCTGTAGCACCACGCATCGGCTCATCTGCACCCCCTCTCGTTGGGGTTTATATGGCACTTTTCTCTGGGCTCTCAATGGCCCTTCCTCCTGACCTATCAGCAGCACTCTCCCAGTGAGTCTGACGTCTGTGCCAGGCAAAATGAGACTTTCTATCATAAAGAACATATAGAAAGGCAGGGTTTAATGAGACATAGACAACAGGGATTTAGCTAAGGGAAGTCTGGCCTCACAAATTTGCTACATGTTTTGAGGGCGTAAATAGACACGTGGATAAAGATGAGCCAGCTGATATAGTGTATCTGGATTTCCAGAAAGCATTTGACAAAGTCCCTCATGAGAGACTTCTTAGGAAATTAGAAAGTCATGGGATAGGGGGCAGTGTCCTATAGTGCATTGGGATCTGGTTAAAAGATAGAAAACAGAGAATAAGACTGAATGGTAAATTTTCCCAATGGAGAAAGGTGAATGGTGGAGTGCCCCAGGGATCTGTTCTGGGACCAGTGCTTTTTAATATATTTATAAATGATCTGGAATTGGGAACAAGAAGTGAGCTAATCATATTTGCTGATGACAAAATTATTCAAAGTTGTTAAATCAGAAGAGGATTGTGAGAAATTGCAAGAGGGCATTGCAAAACTGGGAGACTGGGCATGCAAATAGCAAATGATATTTAATGTAGACAAATGCAAAGTGATGCACTTAGGGGTAGATTTTAAAAGAAGCGCGATCAGCCTACTTTTGCTTGCGCATCAGACTCAAGCAAAAGTACGCTGGATTTTAGTAGATACGCGCGGAGCCGCGCGTATCCACTAAAATCCTGGATCGGCGCGCGCAAGGCTATCGATTTTGTATAGCCTGCGCGCGCCGAGCCGCGCTGCCTCCCCCCGTTCCCTCCAAGGCCGCTCCGAAATCGGAGCGGCCTTGGAGGGAACTTTCCTTTGCCCTCCCCTCACCTTCCCCTCCCTTCCCCTACCTAACCCACCCGCCCGGCCCTGTCTACACCCCCCCCTTACCTTTGTCGGGGGATTTACGCCTCCCGGAGGGAGACGTAAATCCCCGCGCGCCAGCGGGCCTGCTGCGCGCCGGGCCGCGACCTGGGGGCGGGTACGGAGGGCGCGGCCACGCCCCCGGGCCGTAGCCACGCCCCGTACCCGCCCCCAAAACGCTGCCGACACGCCCCCGGAACGCTGCGACGACCGGGCCCGCCCCCGACACGCCCCCGACACGCCCCCCTCCGAGAACCCCGGGACTTACGCGAGTCCCGGGGCTCTGCGCGCGCCGGGAGGCCTATGTAAAATAGGCTTCCCGGCGCGCAGGGCCCTGCTCGCCTAAATCCGCCCGGTTTTGGGCGGATTTAGGCGAGCAGGGCTCTGAAAATCTACCCCTTAGGGAAGAGTAACCCAAATTATAGCTTCATAATGCAAGGTTCCACATTAGGAGTCACCACTCAGGAAAAGGATCTAGGGGTCATCATTGATAATACGTTGAAATCTTCTGCTCAGTGTGCAGCAGCAGCAGCCAAGAAAGCAAATAGAAAGCTGGGGATTATTAGGGAAGGAATGGAGAATAAAACAGAGAATATCATAATGCCTCTGTATCACTCCATGGTGCATCCTCATCTTGTGTTCATATATCATACACAAACAGAATGCTGGGGATTATTAGGAAAGGAATGGAGAATAAAACAGAGAATATCATAATGCCTCTGTATCACTCCATGGTGCATCCTCATCTTGTGTTCATATATCATACATAAACAGAATGCTGGGGATTATTAGGGAAGGAAAGGAGAATAAAACAGAGAATATCCTAATGCCTCTGTATCACTCCATGGTGCATCCTCATCTTGTGTTCATATATCATACACAAACAGAATGCTGGGGATTATTAGGAAAGGAATGAAGAATAAAACAGAGAATATCATAATGTCTCTGTATCACTCCATGGTGCATCCTCATCTTGTGTTCATATATCATACACAAACAGAATGCTGGGGATTATTAGGAAAGGAATGGAGAATAAAACAGAGAATATCATAATGCCTCTGTATCACTCCATGGTGCATCCTCATCTTGTGTTCATATATCATACACAAACAGAATACTGGGGATTATTAGGAAAGGAATGGAGAATAAAACAGAGAATATCATAATGCCTCTGTATCACTCCATGGTGCATCCTCATCTTGTGTTCATATATCATACACAAACAGAATGCTGGGGATTATTAGGAAAGGAAAGGAGAATAAAACAGAGAATATCATAATGCCTCTGTATCACTCCATGGTGCATCCTCATCTTGTGTTCATATATCATACACAAACAGAATGCTGGGGATTATTAGGAAAGGAATGGAGAATAAAATAGAGAATATCATAATGCCTCTGTATCACTCCATGGTGCATCCTCATCTTGTGTTCATATATCATACACAAACAGAATGCTGGGGATTATTAGGAAAGGAATGGAGAATAAAACAGAGAATATCATAATGCCTCTGTATCACTCCATGGTGCATCCTCATCTTGTGTTCATATATCATACACAAACAGAATGCTGGGGATTATTAGGAAAGGAATGGAGAATAAAACAGAGAATATCATAATCCCTCTGTATCACTCCATGGTGCATCCTCATCTTGTGTTCATATATCATACACAAACAGAATGCTGGGGATTATTAGGAAGGGAATGGAGAATAAAACAGAGAATATCATAATGTCTCTGTATCACTCCATGGTGCATCCTCATCTTGTGTTCATATATCATACACAAACAGAATGCTGGGGATTATTAGGAAAGGAATGGAGAATAAAACAGAGAATATCATAATGCCTCTGTATCACTCCATGGTGCATCCTCATCTTGTGTTCATATATCATACACAAACAGAATGCTGGGGATTATTAGGGAAAGGAATGGAGAATAAAACAGAGAATATCATAATGTCTCTGAATCACTCCATGGTGCATCCTCATCTTGTGTTCATATATCATACACAAACAGAATGCTGGGGATTATTAGGAAAAGAATGGAGAATAAAACAGAGAATATCCTAATGTCTCTGTATCACTCCATGGTGCAACCTCATCTTGGGTATTGTGTGCAGTTCTGGTCATCACATCCCAAGAAAGATATAGCAGAATTAGAAAAGGTACAGAGAAGGGCGACCAAGATGATAAAGGGGATGGAACGATTTCCCTATGAGGAAAGGCTGAAGAGGTTAGGACTCTTCAGCCTGGAGAAGAGACGGCTGAGGGGAGATATGAGAGAGGTTTATAAAATAATGAGTGGAATGGAACGAGTAAATGTTAATCACTTGTTTGCTCTTTTGAAAAGTACAAAGACCAGGGGACATTCAACAAAGTTCCTAGGTGATACATTTAAAACTAATAAGTGAAAATTTTTTTTACTCAATGTATAATTAAGCTCTGGAATTTGTTGCCAGAGGAAGTGGTGAAAGCTGTTAGTGTAACTGCATTTAAAAAAGGTTTGGACAGGTTCCTGGAGGAAAAGTCCATTAACAATTATTAAAGCAGAGTTGCAGAAATCCCCTGCTTATTCTTGGGATAAGCAGCTTGGGATCCTGCCAGGTATTTGTGACCTGGATTGGCCATTGTGGGAAACAGGATGCTGGGCTTGATGGACCTTTGGTCTGACCCAGTATGGCATGTTCTTATGTTCATGCTGTCTTCCTCTGGCAATCTGCATCCTGCATGCCTTCGATACTGCCCCCTACTGAGCGGTCTGGATTCCCTCTCCAGGACAGGCTATGAGCCTTCCTATATCTCATGCAGTGCAGGATCCTTCCTCTGGGACTCCTCCACGAGCACTTGCCGCTCAGGATCTGGCTTCAGTCCCTTTGCTGTTTTCGGCCCTCTCTGGAGTGGAGTCTCTCTGAAGTGTTGAGCAGCAGCCACTCAGTTGCTGTGCTCTCCGTGGCACCTCTCTTAGGGGTCTCCATGGCCCCTCTCTCTGGGATTTCCACGGCACCTGTTTCTTGGCTTCCGGCAGCGTCCCCCAACGGTAACACTGCCACCCGGTTCCTCAAGACCGCATTGCCACAGCTCACGTAGCGCTTGGTCAATCTCTGCGGCAATCGCCTTTATTTCAGCCACCGTCTGTAGCCATGGACCTCTCTGGGCAGCTGAGACATCCGGGAGTGGCCTCCCTGGCTGGATTCTCTAGCTGCCATACCTCCTGCCTGAGGTTTTCCCTCTCATCCAGCTTTCGAGAGTGGGAAACTCCTATTCATGCAGAAGTACATGGCTGCTCGCTTTTCCCAAGCAGTCTGGCTTCTCTTCCTTCCCCTGTAATGTAGCACAGACACTAGTTCCACTCCAGGTTTTCCAGGCTGTCTGGCAGCTGCAGTCTCCCTGTCTCTGCAGCTTCTTTATACCACTACTCTCTCGCTCTTTTTTTCAGTATAAAGGTAAAAAAAAACCCTCCTGCACGTCCAGCTCTAACGTCACTGAGAATAAATCCTAACTCCAGATGGAGCTTGTCTCCTTAACCTGCTGAAAAAACCTAAACCTGACTTTGTTCCAGGCCCCACAGACCACTTTCTGATTAAGCGCAGTTTCAGCTTTTTTTTTTTTTTTTATCTTGTGTGATCTTGTTTGAGTCAGCAAACCTTTAAATTTCAGTGCTCTGCAGTCCTAGCAGCATTTGTCTTCTGTTCCAGTCCCCTTCCTTAGGCAGGGTTTCCCCAAACTTTTTCTCTTTTCTGCTTTACTTTTGTGCTCTTGCACCATCTTCTAAGAGCACTGCTTTGCCTCCAACTTCTTGGCAAGACAAACACAAAGCAAACTTTTTTGCACTTTTCCTCCCTGGAAACTTTTTTTTTCTGTGCCAAGCATAGAAAAAATCCCACTTAAGACACCATATGTGAGGAGCAAATCTTCACTGACTGGAATCAGGAACCACGCTGACTCCAGCTTTCATTTTTGAAACTTACGTTTTATTAACATTAACAGCACTTCAATAATGAGGACTGCCTACCTTTGCAATACACTTCCAATTCCTTCAAGTTAGGTCAGATATTATTTACAGGAGCTGTCTTCTCCTGGAGACGTAGGGCCCTTCTGATTCCAGCTGGGCTCACAAACTTATTCCCCACCCACTCACAGAGCTCTCTCTTCCTGTATGATTTAAGGTGGACCAGACTAAATGCCTGGTCCTGCACAGGTGAAAAGGGGGAAAATAGGGTCACGTCATCACAGTCCAAACAAGGAATAACCATTTGCCAATTTCTTATCTGTAATTGCTTCATTATAAAAGGGAGGCTCCCTTCACTGCACCTGTGAAGCAATCGCCATATCAAAGATACCCCATTCTTATAAAAGGAGACTTTAAGTATGCTGTATGTCTGGCTAGGCCTGTCATGGTGAGCAGACAATCTCAGATTGCCTTACAGGAAGATTTCATGAAACTTCTGGAAGCTTCCAGCAAGTTTTTCCAATAGCTGGGCTCACGTCTCTTCTTCTGTTGGAAACCGTGGAAGACTTGTCTCCATTGGCTGCACTGCAGAGAGGAAGCACACCCTAGGCTTGCTGCAGAAGACAGGGCAAAGAAAGAGAAGGCTACAGGCCGGCTCCTGCTTCAGACAGAACTGACAACCAGACGGCCCAAAGCCTAACTGGTGGCCTCAGGGTGACCACGCTAGGGTCTTGAGGGGTGGGGACAGACTCTGCTCCCCCATCCCATCACAGAAGAACTATAATACCAATACTGTTTTAACTAATATTATTTTTTACTTTTACCCTATTTTATTCTATTTATTTTGTTTCATCTATTAACGTTGTTCAATGATTCATTCATTCCTATTTAATACTTTTGTTCTATTGTTCAGACACCTTATTTAATATTCAGACACCTTGTTTAATGTAATGCCTCAACCGCGACTGTTTTGTTATAATGGAAACCAATTTGATTTGATATTTGTATCGAGAATGTCGGTATATAAAAATTCTAAATAAATAAATAAATAAATAAATAAATAAATAAATACTGTTTGTTAAATAAAACAGCAGAATGCTATATCTCACTTTTACACACATGCTTTCAAACAATTTAGAACACATACAAACAACAAAGACTTTTTTAAAACTTTAAAAAAAATGCAGTTTTAATTAATGTTCTGATTGTGATAATTGTGTCTTTGTTATTTATTGAATCATGTACGTTTAATTTATACACTTTATATCAAATGAAATACACATAAACCTTGCTAAATGTTTCTTTTCCTCCTCCCTTTGGACCACCTTCTGTCTTCTTCACGTCACTTCTCTCCATCTGACTCTATAATCCTCCTCCCTCAGTCATCTCGTCACATTCCTTCCTATCCCTCTGTCTGCCTTTTCTCTCTTATTCTTCCATTACCCATTCCAACATCTGTCTCTCACCCTCCTTGCTCCTTCATCTCCCCCTCTGAGCTACTCCTCTATCCATTCATATCCCCCTCTCCACTTGGGCTCCTCCCCTATCTCTACCATTAAGGCTTATGATTCACCTTTGATGCAACTCCAACATTACTCTCTGCATCGATGGCAGGGGGTGGCAGGATATTCGAATCAAACAGTTACCAACAAGGGCCCTGAAGATAAGTCTGGGAAAATAAGTGTGGGAGCTTGCTGGGCAGACCGGATAGGCTGTTTGGTCTTTTTCTGCCGTCATTTCTATGTTTCTATGTTACATTACCCCCTCTTTGCCTGGCCGATGTTGTCCACTCTCTTTCTCCTGCTCTATGCCAAGCAAATCCCCCCAACCTTTGCTCTGCCTGGACTCCTCCCCCAATCCTTCTATCTCCCCTCTCTGCCTCACCCCTTTTCCAAGTCTTCATATCTTTTTCATAGTCATCTATACCCTCAATCTCCAGCTCTGTCATGTATACCAATTTCCAACCTCAATCTTCTAATATTCCAACTTCCATCAGCTTCTTTCTCCCCCTCTTAGTCTTCTACTCTTCCACTCTTCTCTCCCTCCTCTCAGCTCCTATCCCCCAGACCCCATACCAGTTATTCCCTTTCAGCCCCGATCCTTCTCTCAGCCTCTGTGTCTCCTTCATATCCCATCACCCTCCACCTTCATCTTTCCTTCTAAGTCTCCCCAAGTTCTCCATCTGTTCCATCAGCCAGCATCCTGTTCCCTTCCTGCCCAATCCTCAGGCCTCTCTTTTTTCACTCACTTCTAATGAGAGGCAGAGGCAGCATGTAGACTCGAACAAGCCTGAATCTCCCAGGCTTCCAGCAGCATCCACAGAGCTGAGAAGGAGGCACAGCACTGACAATCAAACTAGCATCAGAGCAGAAAGAGTGGCAGCAAGCAAGCCTCCTCTCCCCACTGGCATGGGCTTTAGGTTACACAGGAAGCAGCCCATGCATGTGCCATGTGTGTGTGTGTGGGGGGGGGGGGAGAGATAGAGAAACATAGAATAACACAGAAGATAGGGATCACAATACCCATCCAGTCTGCCTAGTTTACTGCCTGGTGAAACACCATACTCCCCAGTTGATCTCTTCTTTGCTGTTGAAAGCGGGCCATGGTTGGGCAGTACCATAATGTGCTCTTTCAGCACCCTGGTGTATGTGGTCCAAAGGCACTGCCTGCTGGCACCCTGCTAGTCTCTTGGCTCTCTGGCTCAACCCTGGGAGACTGCAGTTTGAGGGCAGGGAGTTGGGAGAAGAATAGACAGCCTGGAAATCTCCCAGATGATGGGCGAGACTTTGACTGTCTGTAGAAACTGAAAACTTTAAGCTTCTGAACCTCTCTGTGCTTCAGATTCTGCTCTTTTCATGCCTGAAGGACAGTCTGAGTCCCACTGCTTGCACAGACTTAAAGTGAGTCTTGGTTGGGTATGGGGGCCATATTGTTGCTTTGTTTGAATTTCCTATTATGAATTGTTTATGAACTGTTTTTTTTAATGACCTGTATTTAATGTGTATTTATACCTATATTTCTCATATGTTGCATTTTATTTGTTGTAACTACTATTTTTAATGTTGCAAGCCACGTTGGGTGGTCCTACAGGACCAATAAGGTGGGATAGAAATGTAAGAACAGAAGACCTGCTCTCCTTCAGGGAGTGGGAGTCCAGGTCCATAGACGCAAGGGGGCAAAACCAGGGCTGGCTCGGCCCCGTCCCCCATGAACAGAAGCCATGAAATGACTGCCTGAAACAGCCAGGATGGCCTACAAATAGGAGAACAGGAAGGCAATTAAAGCTAGAAAAATAGACTTCTGTCCTCTCTAAAATAGCAAAGGTGCAGCTCTGCACACAAAAGTGGCAGCTTGCACGCCTCGAGAGGGAACCTCGATCCGTCATTATCCATCTGCACTACAATGTGAGCTCTAACGCTGTTTTATGGCAATCTTTTAAAAAAATCAATCACAATGAGATATGGCTCGACAGGTCTGAAGTAAAATCCAGCCATGTAGAAAATAGACTTGCAGGCAGACTGCAGGGCCGAGAAAACTCCATCAGCCGGGCACAATCAGTTCTCTCGCTCCGAAAGAAAACCCCGCTTTCTGGAGTGGCAGTGGGGGGATGCTCTCTGGTGCAGCGGCTTCCAGGACATCCGGGCAATAATCTGACAGCTTTCTAACGACGCGTCCAGTCCTGCCTTTCTTTGAACAGAAAGAGGGATCAAGCCCTCTTCCAACCCCCGGGATTCGAGTTCAGATCCTACCCTGCCTCGGAACGGGCCTAAGCTGGCAAGCAGCCCATCTTAACAGGCAACAGCTGCTGAGTGCTGGGCAAGGAGATGAAAGGAAGGTAGAGGACCCGCATCAGTGTACTGCCACAATGTACTGGGGGGTGGGGGTGAGGAGGGGGTGTCAGTCCAAGCATTACCATTCCCATCCAGACAGGCAGAAAATTCATGTCCTTTTTTTTTCTGTTTTTCTCAACAAAACTGATGGGAACAGTGCCCCTGCACTACGTCAGCTGTCATCCATGCAGTCTTAACGACAATGTGCCCACTAGCCAAATTTTAAGGTTACGACGTCCCCGCTCACAAGCCCGGATTATGGGTAAGTGGCCCCCGTGATGTTACTGATTTCAAACACTTCTAACCCACTGGTGCTATAAAGACTTCATCCTAGTGGCATAAAAGTGAAACAAATGCACGATTGTTACGGCAGAACCCCCCTGAAGTGTATTCGCCAGTGAAGACAGCTCATCGCTGGCGAGAGGATAACAGTAAGCACCCCCCCCCCCCCCCCGTGATCAGCTGCAGCACACAGGCGAGAGGGGCTTCTGTCTGTGACATGGGCACTAACAGGGCCAGGGAGAGCCCCGCACGAGGTCCTTGTGTTCACTTGACCCTTTCTTGCTGTCACTGGCTGAGTGTGCACGTGCACGCTTCATTTCACTATTCTCCTAGTGTTATATTAACATCGATTTAGGTCTGCTTTACCACCTTTGACTAGCGGAAATTCTGCCTCTGCCGCCAGCAATTGGCCTTCAGTCGTACTATTTCGGAACATCAGAAGTGCCGGGCTGGGTCAGACCAAGGCCCATCGAGCCCAGCATCCCGCCTCCGACGGTGGCCAGCGCGGGTCACAGGTACCCGGCAGATCCCAAGTAATTGATCTATTTCACTCCCAGGGATAAGCGCTGGCTCTCCAATCCTCTTTTGGGCCCCACTATCAGGCCAATGCAATAAATCTGGGAGTTAATAAAATGTACGCTGGTTTCAGTGCACATTTTTAACACCCAGATCTTTTTTTTTTTCACTCCCAATGCAATAAGCGCATGGAGCCTGGAGCCTCCATATAATAGTGCACGGCACGGCCCCTGAGCCTGGAGCCTCCATATAATAGTGCACAGCACGGCCGCTGAGCCTGGAGCCTCCATATAATAGTGCACAGCATGGCCGCTAAGCCTGGAGCCTCCATATAATAGTGCACAGCACGGCCGCTGGGCCTGGAGCCTCCATATAATAGTGCAGAGCACGGCCGCTGGGCCTGGAGCCTCCATATAATAGTGCAGAGCACGGCGGCTGGGCCTGGAGCCTCCATATAATAGTGCAGAGCACGGCGGCTGGGCCTGGAGCCTCCATATAATAGTGCACAGCACGGCGGCTGGGCCTGGAGCCTCCATTTAATAGTGCACAGCACGGCCCCTGAGCCTGGAGCCTCCATATAATAGTGCACAGCACGGCCGCTGAGCCTGGAGCCTCCATATAATACTGCACAGCACGGCCCCTGAGCCTGGAGCCTCCATATAATAGTGCACAGCACGGCCCCTGAGCCTGGAGCCTCCATATAATAGTGCACAGCACGGCCCCTGAGCCTGGAGCCTCCATATAATAGTGCACAGCACGGCCGCTGGGCCTGGAGCCTCCATATAATAGTGCACAGCACGGCCGCTGGGCCTGGAGCCTCCATATAATAGTGCACAGCACGGCCGCTGGGCCTGGAGCCTCCATATAATAGTGCACAGCACGGCCGCTGGGCCTGGAGCCTCCATATAATAGTGCACAGCACGGCCGCTGAGCCTGGAGCCTCCATATAATAGTGCACAGCACGGCCGCTGGGCCTGGAGCCTCCATATAATAGTGCACAGCACGGCCGCTGAGCCTGGAGCCTCCATATAATAGTGCACAGCACGGCCCCTGAGCCTGGAGCCTCCATATAATAGTGCACAGCACGGCCGCTGAGCCTGGAGCCTCCATATAATAGTGCACAGCACGGCCCCTGAGCCTGGAGCCTCCATATAATAGTGCACAGCACGGCCGCTGAGCCTGGAGCCTCCATTTAATAGTGCACAGCACGGCCGCTGGGCCTGGAGCCTCCATATAATAGAGCACAGCACGGCCGCTGAGCCTGGAGCCTCCATATAATAGTGCACAGCATGGTCGCTGAGCCTGGAGCCTCCATATAATAGTGCACAGCACGGCCGCTGGGCCTGGAGCCTCCATATAATAGTGCACGGCACGGCCCCTGAGCCTGGAGCCTCCATATAATAGTGCACAGCACGGCCGCTGGGCCTGGAGCCTCCATATAATAGTGCACGGCACGGCCGCTGAGCCTGGAGCCTCCATATAATAGTGCACGGCATGGCCGCTGGGCCTGGAGCCTCCATATAATAGTGCACGGCATGGCCCCTGAGCCTGGAGCCTCCATATAATAGTGCACAGCACGGCCGCTGAGCCTGGAGCCTCCATATAATAGTGCACAGCACGGTCGCGGAGCCTGGAGCCTCCATATAATAGTGCACAGCACGGCCGCTGGGCCTGGAGCCTCCATATAATAGTGCACAGCACGGCCGCTGGGCCTGGAGCCTCCATATAATAGTGCACAGCACGGCCCCTGAGCCTGGAACCTCCATATAACAGTGCACAGCACGGCCGCTGAGCCTGGAGCCTCCATATAATAGTGCACAGCACGGCCGCTGGGCCTGGAGCCTCCATATAATAGTGCACAGCATGGTCGCGGAGCCTGGAGCCTCCATATAATAGTGCACAGCACGGACGCTGAGCCTGGAGCCTCCATATAATAGTGCACAGCACGGCCCCTGATCCTGGAGCCTCCATATAATAGTGCACAGCACGGCCGCTGAGCCTGGAGCCTCCATATAATAGTGCACAGCATGGCCGCTGAGCCTGGAGCCTCCATATAATAGTGCACAGCATGGACGCTGGGCCTGGAGCCTCCATATAATAGTGCACAGCATGGTCGCGGAGCCTGGAGCCTCCATATAATAGTGCACAGCACGGCCGCTGAGCCTGGAGCCTCCATTTAATAGTGCACAGCATGGCCGCTGAGCCTGGAGCCTCCATATAATAGTGCACAGCACGGCCGCTGGGCCTGGAGCCTCCATATAATAGTGCACAGCACGGTCGTGGAGCCTGGAGCCTCCATATAATAGTGCACAGCACGGCCGCTGAGCCTGGAGCCTCCATATAATAGTGCACAGCACGGCCCCTGATCCTGGAGCCTCCATATAATAGTGCACAGCACGGCCGCTGAGCCTGGAGCCTCCATATAATAGTGCACAGCATGGCCGCTGAGCCTGGAGCCTCCATATAATAGTGCACAGCATGGACGCTGGGCCTGGAGCCTCCATATAATAGTGCACAGCATGGTCGCGGAGCCTGGAGCCTCCATATAATAGTGCACAGCACGGCCGCTGAGCCTGGAGCCTCCATATAATAGTGCACAGCACGGCTGCTGGGCCTGGAGCCTCCATATAATAGTGCACAGCACGGCCACTGAGCCTGGAGCCTCCATATAATAGTGCACAGCACGGCCGCTGGGCCTGGAGCCTCCATATAATAGTGCACAGCATGGCCGCTGAGCCTGGAGCCTCCATATAATAGTGCACAGCACGGCCGCTGGGCCTGGAGCCTCCATATAATAGTGCACAGCACGGTCGCGGAGCCTGAAGCCTCCATATAATAGTGCACAGTACGGCCGCTGGGCCTGGAGCCTCCATATAATAGTGCACAGCACAGCCGCTGGGCCTGCAGCCTCCATATAATAGTGCACAGCATGTCCGCTGAGCCTGGAGCCTCCATATAATAGTGCACAGCACGGCCGCTGAGCCTGGAGCCTCCATATAATAGTGCACAGCACGGCTGCTGGGCCTGGAGCCTCCATATAATAGTGCACAGCACGGCCGCTGAGCCTGGAGCCTCCATATAATGGTGCACAGGACGGCCGCTGAGCCTGGAGCCTCCATATAATAGTGCACAGCACGGCCGCTGAGCCTGGAGCCTCCATATAATAGTGCACAGCACGGTCGCGGAGCCTGGAGCCTCCATATAATAGTGCACAGCACGGCCGCTGGGCCTGGAGCCTCCATATAATAGTGCACAGCACGGCCCCTGAGCCTGGAGCCTCCATATAATAGTGCACAGCACGGCCGCTGAGCCTGGAGCCTCCATATAATAGTGCACAGCACGGCCGCTGAGCCTGGAGCCTCCATATAATAGTGCAAAGCATGGCCGCTGGGCCTGGAGCCTCCATATAATAGTGCACAGCACGGCCGCTGGGCCTGGAGCCTCCATATAATAGTGCACAGCACGGCCGCTGGGCCTGGAGCCTCCATATAATAGTGCACAGCACGGCCGCTGAGCCTGGAGCCTCCATATAATAGTGCACAGCACGGCCGCTGGGCCTGGAGCCTCCATATAATAGTGCACAGCACGGCCCCTGAGCCTGAAGCCTCCATATAATAGTGCACAGCACGGCCGCTGGGCCTGGAGCCTCCATATAATAGTGCACAGCACGGCCCCTGAGCCTGAAGCCTCCATATAATAGTGCACAGCACGGCCGCTGAGCCTGGAGCCTCCATATAATAGTGCACAGCACGGCCCCTGAGCCTGGAGCCTCCATATAATAGTGCACAGCACGGCCCCTGAGCCTGGAGCCTCCATATAATAGTGCACAGCACGGCCCCTGAGCCTGGAACCTCCATATAATAGTGCACAGCACGGCCGCTGAGCCTGGAGCCTCCATTTAATAGTGCACAGCATGGCCGCTGAGCCTGGAGCCTCCATATAATAGTGCACAGCACGGCCGCTGGGCCTGGAGCCTCCATATAATAGTGCACAGCACGGCCCCTGAGCCTGAAGCCTCCATATAATAGTGCACAGCACGGCCGCTGAGCCTGGAGCCTCCATATAATAGTGCACAGCACGGCCCCTGAGCCTGGAGCCTCCATATAATAGTGCACAGCACGGCCCCTGAGCCTGGAGCCTCCATATAATAGTGCACAGCACGGCCCCTGAGCCTGGAGCCTCCATATAATAGTGCACAGCACGGCCGCTGAGCCTGGAGCCTCCATTTAATAGTGCACAGCATGGCCGCTGAGCCTGGAGCCTCCATATAATAGTGCACAGCACGGCCGCTGGGCCTGGAACCTCCATATAATAGTGCACAGCACGGCCCCTGAGCCTGGAGCCTCCATATAATAGTGCACAGCACGGCCCCTGAGCCTGGAACCTCCATATAATAGTGCACAGCACGGACGCTGGGCTGGTCCCCGAGTCTAAGCTTTTCTGAATATGTGAATTCTCCTGCTTGACATAAATCCCTTGCAATTTAATAGGACCAATTAGAGGAAAGATGTCTTAGTTTGGGGAGGCACAAACAACTATTTTTAAGACATATTTTGAGCACTATTGGGTAAGTATACGTTAGGGTAAAAGAGTTAGAAAGTCAGGAAACATTCATCAGTCCTATGCAAAACGTGACTGACGGTGACGGTGCTTTTCTCCTTATCTACATCTGCACTTAAAGCAGGCAGAGAAGCACTGCGCAGGACTGCTGGGGGTTTTGCATGCTATTATCATGGGCTTTTTGGGGACGAGGAGGAGCTTTTGGGGAACAATAAGATGCAGAGAGGACTTTGGTAAGTGATTATGTTGGCCTGTTCCCCAGTCCTGTTCCCCAGTTTGTTCCTGAGTGTGCCTGCCAGGCTGGGGGCGCCCAGGAGCTGTGCTGGGAAGTCCAGCGAGCTCCTGCCAGGATGGAAGGAATGAGCTGAGGGGACGGAGGGACAGGAGTAGCCTGGAATTTGAAGGGGAAGAGATTGGCTGGAGATGGGATAAAATCCCGACTCTCCCTGCCGCCAGCCCTGTGGGAAGGTAACATTCCTGCAGGGCGGGGACGAGGCCTTGCTGGGACCTTATAAAGGAGGAGGCGCTCCTCCATTCTCTTCTGTATGAAGGTGCATGGGCTGCCCGCCAAACGAGGAGGAGGAGTAAAGTGCTGAAAGGAATGAGCTTTAATGCCTGCCTTTCCTCTAAGAGTCGGGTGAACCTCGACCTCAACAATAAAGAAAAGTCCTTGGGCAGAACAGGTGCCTTTTTCTTTTCTCGGCACAGAAAGAGTTAAGATGAAAGGTTTCCCCACCAGAGAACCAAATCAGGGAAGTTTGCAACCACTTAAGCAGAACCGGGTAGGTCCTCGGATCCAAAAGAAAGCAGGCGACCCTTACTGAGGGCAACTTCCGAAAGCATTCACCTGGGCAAATACCGATCTACGCCCAGAAATCGACTAAACATGCGTGGGCTGTGCCACAATGTGCGCCCCCTAACTGAGACAGCGACGGCGTTCCCGCGGCATTTGGGTCAGATGAGGGTCGGCGGGTACTGCAGCTTTGTGGGTGAAAGTATGCGCTCACCTGCTCTCTGAAATTGATAGAAAGTGTGCAGGTTGTCCCGGTGAGGACACTGCCCCCCCCCCCCCCCCCATCCCATGCACTGCTATTGTAACTCGCATATAGGTACCGACATATAGGTCTCTCTCTTTCATACACACATGCAGGCTCACTCTCATGCAAATATTCAGGCTCTTTCTCTTTTATAAACACATGTAGGCTCTCCCTTCTCTCTCATGGACACATGCAGGCTCTCATTCTCTCATGCACACATGCAAGTATTCTCATACAGACATATAGGCACACTCTCTCTCTCATACACACATGCAGGCACTCTCTCTTTCATACACTCACGCAGGCTCACTCTCATGCAAATATTCAGGCTCTCTTTTATAAACACATGTAGGCTCTCCCTTCTTTTTTTCCCACTTTCTCTTTCTCAGTCTTTTCCCAATTCCTTTTACAGGTCTCTCTCTTTTTTTTTTTTTGAGTGTGTGTGGAAAAGGACGAGACTTGAGAGTGTCTGCATGTGTGTGAGAGTCTGGGCAGTGAATAAAAGGAATGAGAGTATGTGTGTATGTGTGTTTGTGAGAGAATGAGTGTGTATATGTGAGAAAGAGCATCAGAGTGAATATGCAAGTGTGTCAGTGTGTGTGTGTGTGTGTGTGTGTGTGTGCATATGTGCCAGTGTTTGTGTGCACGCTGCTCCAATGTTCCCTCTAAGGACTGGGTTGCTGTGAGCATTAAATTGATAGGCTTTTTGCACCAAAGAAAGTAGTGCTCACAGGGTAATGAAACCAAAAATGTTTGTTCAGGAGCAACCCAGTCCTTAGAGGGAACATTGCATGTGAGCACAGTGCAGAGGAACAGAGTTCACCCAATGCTCTCGGTGCCAGCACTAAGACCAGGCCATCCTCAGATTTAGGTTCTGTCCCACTTTCTATCTCCCAGCCCAACCCCTTTCTGATCCTTTGTGGGATGAGCCCTGAGGGAGGTTAATACAGCAAGCAGTCCATATTCAGTCAGTGGCTGGATTGCAAAGCATCCGGCTGACTTTGGAGAGATATTCAGTAGTGCAGCTGCCCCGTCTTGAAGATAACTGGATAGCTTTATCCGGCTAACGTTAGGACAGCTTTTTGGCTTTTTGGATAACAGTAATATCATCTTGGTAGGATAATGTACCAGAAATAGACTCCTTGTCCTGTCTATCTCCCTCGCCGCCACAGAAATTCAGCTGCTCACCCCAGAAAAAGCGAAGAGAGGAAAGGATCGGATCCCAGCCCGTGAAACGAGCAGCATCAGAGTGCACCTCTGTGCTCTCCCTTTCCCTCCCATGACCCCACATCACTGAGCTTTGGACTGACCTCAGTAACAGGTCAAGCAAAAATACCTGGAAGCGACACCGAGAAGCAGCCAAGAGAGGAAGAAGCTGAAAGCAGGAGGAAAGGAGACGCAGAGTAAGTCAGGTAAGAGGGATGGGACCTGGTGCTTCTCGCATGTCTTCTGTGGCCCTGCTGGCAAGGTGCAGAGCAGAACCCAGCCTGACTCGGACCCCTCTTAGCTGAGGTCCAGTTGGTGTGGGTCGGGTGTTACCCTCTGGATGGATCGTGTAGCCTGACTATCATCTAGCAAAGCCAGCCGGCTGCATTCTCAAAGAAGTAGCCTCCTCATTCTTGATTTTAAAGATTTCCTGAGTTGAATGTCTGGTCACGGCAAGGACAATTTTAAAGCTGTTAACATGTGTAAACAGCAATTACAATAAATGCAATTATACGTTATTTAAGTGGCACACAGATCAATAGAAATACTACTACTACTATTTATCACTTCTAAAGCGCTACTAGACGTGCCCAGCACGGTCCTGATACGTACACCAGACAGTCCCTGCTCCGTGGAGCTTACACTCTATGGGGAGGGTATTGAGGATGCTGCGGTCAGCCAGGAGTCTCACATGCATAGGGGGCAGGGGAATCTGTTGAGGGGGTTGTTTCCCACGGAAGGGGGTCCAAGAGAGAGAGAGCGGGCGCACACAGAGAGGAGAAAGTGCCCGAGGGGAGCAGATCAGGATCGGAAACACTGGGAATGGGGAGAGGCACGAGCAGATGGAGCGAGCCATGAGTTCCCTCGTACGTCAGGGTAAGGAGCTGCAAAATCTCTCAGGACTGCTGGGTCCCTCAGGTTCCTCGTGTCTATGCGGGCAGGCGTAAGCGCATCCGTGCACGCGATGTACGATTTTACCTGCATTTCCCTGGGGCTGAGGTTAGGTCAGGGGAGGGCAGCAGCGTAGGTAGGTTCGCATGCTCACAACCTATGCACGCTGCTTTTCAGAGGAAAGAGGAGAAGATCTCTCTGTGGGTACTTTCTCCCAGGATAATTTTGGATTTTAGATTTCACTATTCAGCTTTCTGAATGGATGCTCAGGGCAAGTTACAAATTCAGGCACAGTCGGTAGGACCCTGCCCTAGAGGGCTCACAATGTAAGCTGCTCCTGAGGCAACGGAAGGAGAAGTGACTTGCCCAAGGTTGCAAGGATCGGCCGTGGGAGCAGCATCTCCCCGCCCTAACCACTCCAGTGCTGCAATTACCTGAGGGTACAAGGACTGGTGGACCCTTGCGTGAAAGCGCAGAGCTTCCCTGCCTGAGTCTCTGCAGGCCTTGCCTTCCTGTAAGCTGGGATTCCCACAGCACAGTGCAAATGAATTCACTTTTACCAGATGGACCCCTCCCCCCCCAGCCCCGTAAACTTGGATCTGAGTTCATTTTCCTGCCCTTGTCAGCACATTCATAACATCTCCGGCACAGCCTCTGGTCTGAGGCAGCCCCCATCTCCCCTGGGCAAACGTGGCTCTGACATGGCTGCACTGATAAGCCGGCAGCCACGTCTGTGAAAATGAAGCGGGGAGAGTAAAGGAAGGACAGCCACGTCGCCCACTGTGGGCCTGGACGTTTCACAGAAACAGCGAGTGTGAGAGCAGCCGGGCCCGTTCTCTGAATGAAGGCTGGAAGAGATCAGTAAAGATCACCAGCCCGTCTGATCTTCTGCCAAGAGGTTTCCTCTCCCTCCGTCCCCATTGAGCCTCCCATCCTGACTGTCTTACCCCGTCTCCCTCCTGTAGGGGAGGAAAACCTAGGATCTTAACGCTCAGTTTATAGGGGCTTTTGCTGCAGGCCTGCTACCATTTTTCCGACCTGCCTCTGCTCCGTTCTCGTTCACCTCGGTTTATTTGATTTGATGAATTGCCTGTCGTTGCAATTAATCCTGTCCTCCCGGAGAACTGGACACAGTTACTCCAGCCTCTCCTTTCGAGACACCGTTTTGCTTTGGAGGAAGGTTTAGCCTCCCGCCCTTAACCTTTTGCTGCTTTTGGAAGCCTGGGTTTTTATTTTTCATCCAGCAACTAAATTCAGCAGGAGCCTCTCATTCAGGGAGCGCCAAGGACCCTTCAAAGGTCGGCAGAAGGGATGGATTTCCATGCATTCCCGAAGGGAGGATCGAAGTCTGAGAGGGCTGTGATTTTTCCCAAAATAGTCAGGGAAAAATCCACTTAAGGCCCCTAACTCAGCCAGGACGTAATTAAAAAAAAAGCTATTAGAAAATAAACTGAAAGGCAGGCTGCAAGTACACTTCCTTTATTAATCAGATATAGCATGCAAATCTGACAGGCCAGGCTGTCAGCCCAAAATGAGGAAGCAAGGTTCTGCGAGTGGCAGTAGAACATAAGAACATGCCATACTGGGTCAGACCAAGGGTCCATCAAGCCCAGCATCCTGTTTCCAACAGAGGCCAAATCAGGCCATAAGAACCTGGCAAGTACCCAAACACTAAGTCTATTCCATGTAACCATTGCTAATGGCAGTGGCTATTTTCTAAGTGACCTTAATAGCAGGTAATGAACTTCTCCTCCAAGAACTTATCCAATCCTTTTTTAAACCCAGCTATACTAACTGCACGAACCACATTCTCTGGCAACAAATTCCAGAGTTTAATTGTGCGTTGAGTAAAAAAGAACTTTCTCCGATTAGTCTTAAATGTGCCCCATGCTAACTTCATGGAGTGCCTCCCTAATCCTTCTATTATCCGAAAGAGTAAATAACCGATTCACATCTACCCGTTCTAGACCTCTCATGATTTTAAACACCTCTATCATATCCCCCCTCAGTCGTCTCTTCTCCAAGCTGAAAAGTCCTAACCTCTTTAGTCTTTCCTCATAGGGGAGCTGTTCCATTCCCCTTATCATTTTGGTCACCCTTCTCTGTACCTTCTCCATCGCAATTATATCTTTTTTGAGATGCGGCGACCAGAATTGTACACAGTATTCAAGGTGCGGTCTCACCATGGAGCGATACAGAGGCATTATGAAATTTTCCGTTTTATTCACCATTCCCTTTCTAATAATTCCCAACATTCTGTTTGCTTTTTTGACTGCCGCAGCACACTGAACAGACGATTTCAATGTGTTATCCACTATGACGCCTAGATCTCTTTCTTGGGTTGTAGCACCTAATATGGAACCCAACATCGTGTAATTATAGCATGGGTTATTTTTCCCTATATGCATCACCTTGTACTTATCCACATTAAATTTCATCTGCCATTTGGATGCCCAATTTTCCAGTCTCACAAGGTCTTCCTGCAATTTATCACAATCTGCTTGTGATTTAACTACTCTGAACAATTTTGTGTCATCTGTAAATTTGATTATCTCACTCGTCGTATTTCTTTCCAGATCATTTATAAATATATTGAACAGTAAGGGTCCCAATACAGATCCCTGAGGCACTCCACTGCCCACTCCCTTCCATTGAGAAAATTGTCCATTTAATCCTACTCTCTGTTTCCTGTCTTTTAGCCAGTTTGCAATCCACGAAAGGACATCGCCACCTATCCCATGACTTTTTACTTTTCCTAGAAGCCTCTCATGAGGAACTTTGTCGAACGCCTTCTGAAAATCCAAGTATACTATATCTACCGGTTCACCTTTATCCACATGTTTATTAACTCCTTCAAAAAAGTGAAGCAGATTTGTGAGGCAAGACTTGCCTGGGTAAAGCCATGCTGACTTTGTTCCATTAAACCATGTCTTTCTATATGTTCTGTAATTTTGATGTTTAGAACACTTTCCACTATTTTTCCTGGCACTGAAGTCAGGCTAACCGGTCTGTAGTTTCCCGGATCGCCCCTGGAGCCCTTTTTAAATATTGGGGTTACATTTGCTATCCTCCAGTCTTCAGGTACAATGGATGATTTTAATGATAAGTTACAAATTTTTACTAATAGGTCTGAAATTTCATTTTTTAGTTCCTTCAGAACTCTGGGGTGTATACCATCCGGTCCAGGTGATTTACTACTCTTCAGTTTGTCAATCAGGCCTACCACATCTTCTAGGTTCACCGTGATTTGGTTCAGTCCTTCTGAATCATTGCCCATGAAAACCTTCTCCATTATGGGTACCTCCCGTATATGTGGCAGCCGTCCCAGGCCTGGCCACTAGATGGCACTATCCCGGTCCTTAGAACACAGGAGCCGTCCACCCCGGAGGCTCTGGATTGGCTGGCTCAGTGCTATTTAGCGGCTGCAGAGTAAGGATGCCTTTCTTCCACACTCTGGTAGGGCCTCCCGGCCTTGCCCTAGGAAAGTTTCTTTCAGAGGGGATACCTCATCGTGCACTCCCTGCCAGAGGCTCAGATACATGGCTGAGCCTGATACAAGTCCTATTTTTCCCCTGCTTTCTGTGGGGGAGGTCATCCTCGCTGACCACACTCAAGGGACAGGGGCTGAAGGCCAGTGAGCCCAGTCACGCCCTGAGTGTGGCAGGCGCCTGTGACAGCATGAATCCCAGTTTAGGAAGAAATATCCAGTTAAGCTTTCTGGACGTCGAGTTAGTGGGGAGATTTTTGGATCCCCCTTCCTTGCTGGGATGGCCTGATCTCCCCGATTTTTCCCACAAGAGAAATCCCTGAAGTAACAGGGAGCATCCCTATGGTGCACACACACTGGCGACCTTCTTTCATCGTCTGGGCCATAAGCGAGATTTATTTATTTATTTATTTATTTATTTATTTATTTAACATTTTTATATACCGAGGTTCTAGAGATAAAATCACTAAGCACTTCGGTTTACAGACAACAGATGAAATGACTGACGAGAGTCTTACAAAGAGATCTTCCCCCCATAAAAATAATTCCCTCCCCCCTCCCCATGGGATAAAATGGTGAGCTGGAGCAGCCCCAGAAGGAATAAAGTAGATTGTGTGACCCACGTAAGGGTTACACATATGTACGAGTGCTTCAGGTTATCTTATTCTCCTTGTCCAAGAGAAAATGAAGAACCCCCTTCTACCTCTGTCCCTACAATGAATATGCACAGCTCTGCCACTGACTCATAAGGCCTGCTCTGCACGTGTAACCCATCGCTAGGAATAGGAAAACCTCTTTATCCACTCCTGGAGTGCCCTGTTTTTCTAGCACAGAGGAAGAGATGCTCCGCTACCTCATCTTGCCTTAAGCTTGGTTCTGCCGTCCTTCTCGGCTCTAACGCACGGTCTCTATTCTTTTACAGCTGTCAGCATCACTGACAAAAGCAAATTACCACAGGAGGAGGAGAAGAGTGGCGCTTGTCTGATGGGAACCGCCGAAGTATCATCGGGATAGACTGGGGAGGGGGGGAGGGAAGCAGTCATCTGACTCAGGCGAAAGCAAGCGGGACTGCCTTGTATGTTATCTGCATGTAGTGAAACATCCTATTCCACCAATTCTGGGAGGGAGCTCCAAAACTATCCCTGCAACTGGGGCGGATACCTTCATCACTAATAAAGCGAGACAGATCTATTGAGCCTGAAACCTGTCATGGACATTATTCAACGAGGACTGGTACATTCTTATTCACTTCTACTTAAAATCAATTATCGAGGAGCGGGGGAACCTGCATGGAGCAGCAGTTACTACCATTAGAAACCTGCTGGGCAGACGGGATGGACCAGTTGGGGTTTTTTTTCCCTGCCCTCGTCATTCTGTTACCATGTTAAGGCAGCACGCACCATGCGTGGGGACTGAGCCGCAGAAACCGCAGTGTCCCTGCCTCCTCTGAGCACCGCACCATGGGCTCGCTCAGTCCCCATGTGAGCAGCTTTGAGGTTGACAGGGGTAGGAAGGAATCAGGATGGAGGGAGAGGGTGGGATTTCAATCAGCTTGGAAGGCAGTAGGGGGGATGAAGGTGGGATTGGAGGGCGACAGGGGTCAGGAACTTGCCACCCCTGGAACGTTTCCTCCCTAGGCAGAAGCCCCAGTGTGGCTGTGTGTAAACCCAGGCCCGATCTCACAGCTGAGATGCGGGAGGTGCACGGTTACCCTCCTCCCAGTTCCACGTGGCAGCTCTTCTTCTGCCTCGTTCCCACCCCTCACTTGCTAGCACCCTGATATCTGCCTTTCAGAAAACATCTGGATACAGAATGTGTCATTATCTCTTCTCGTCACAACCCCCGATATTTTATTCCTCTCATTGTGCTCTCGGGTAAACCTCTGCTATTAACTCACAGTTAAGGCCAACAAAATTAGCTCACTGAATCATTCTATGCAGGGCGCATGGCGCTCTCTTCTACATGAGAAGAGACGAGTCACGCGTAATTAGGAAGGCACAGGGAATAACTTGGTGAGCTAATTCTCTACTTTTCCAGATTGGGACTTGGTGCATCCTCAGGCTCACTTCGGCATTACACTGTACAGTCAATTTCCCAGACTGGAGCCCTGAAACCAGTAAGTGAGCTTCAGACATCTTGTTGGTGGGGCACAGGATAATGCTCAAACTGCACTTCCTCAACCAGCAAAACCAGGAGTCTAGGCCGGAGTGAGCCAGAGAGAGCTGCTACCTCTGCATTAACCTACTAGGACTACGCATCACTTCTATAGCGCTACTAAACAATATGCTACACTGCATACCTCTCCACGGAGCCTGGAATCTGTTCACGAGAGACAATTAGGCAGCTTCATGTATGGAAAATGGGTGTGATCAGGTGAACCAGGGCTTAAAATGGGCTTTCAGGCTGGATTTGAATAAGGCCTGAGAGGAAGCAGCATGACCAGTCAACTCGGGAGGTCTATTCCAGGCATACAGAGTGACAAGGTGGAAAGCACGGGGTCTGGAGTTGGCAATGGAGAAGGGTACGGATGAGACTGATGAGCGGAGTTCACAAGGAGGGGTGTAGGAACGTATCAGGAAGGAGAGGCAGTGTATGTGTAAGTGGCTAACAGGAAAGGATAGGGAGCCAAGGGAGTGACTTGAGAAGAGTGGAGTGACCTTGACGGGAGAAGATAAGTTGTGCAGCTGAATTTTGGAGAGATTGTGGTGGAGAGAGAGGGTTCGCAGGGAGTCCTCCGAGGAGCAGAGGGTTATGAGAGTGTGGATAAGGTTTTAGTAGTGACTTCAGGAAGCAAGGGATGGATTTTGGTGATGTTATAGAGAAAGAAACCTTCAAAAAAAATCACTACTCACTTCATTGTTTATGGATCATTAATTTTATCTTATTCTTTTTTTATTCTTCTATTTTTTTATGGTTAATATTTACCGCAGCAGCAAGCCTGACGACGTGCTTTGTCTGAACCAAAGCCGGGCTGACTGTTCAGTCATCTGCGGTTATATCAGTCAGCAAGTGCTCTCTGAATATTTCACGTCAAAATCATTTTTTCAAAGAAGTCTGTCTCCTCCCGTTGATGGCTCGACAGCGGCCGGCGTTTCGCAACTATGTAGCTTCATCAGGAGCCATTCTAGGAAGAAGGACATTGTGCCCAGACGTGTTGCAACAATGTATATAATGAGCCTGCCGGGGAGAACAAACATTTGTACAGAAAGGAAGCTTGCTACTTATCTTGCTGATGTCTCAATATTTTACTGACGGGACAGAGACCGCATGCTGCTTCATCATAGTTTAAACAGCCGCAGCTATCACTGGACATCTGATGCAGACGTTCAGATGACGCAAAAGCGTTGGCAGACGTCTCCTGGGAGGATTCCTGTCTACGGAAGAGAGGGATTTCTTCCTTGAGCTGATCAGGACATTGTGAGGAATGCAACCTGGGAATGGAAAGCAAAAGAGGCCCAGGGTAGGCCAAAAAGAGACGGTGTAAGGAGAAAAAAGCATTGCGCTGCGAAGAGTGAAAAGCTGATTAGGAGCTCGGATTTTCTCTAGATGTTGTTATGTTTTAAGATGTTCAGTTATGTTTTATTCTGAAGCTACAGCAGTAACCTATTTCTATGTTGAAGCACACATTTGGATTTGACATTGCTTTTATTTCCTACGGCATGTCCAGGGTCCAGTACTGGCCCTGCAGGTTATCCTGCCCCCAGCCCACCCAGGAGTGGGCCTAGACTAGAGGCTCCCCAAGGCAGGGAAGGTGACCCTGAGTGGAAATGGGGTGGGATAAATACTGTGGATCCATAAAGTCTAGAGGATGTGAATGAAGAGAAGAGGTATGGGGGTGGCTTACAGGAATGACAGCTACTACCTGGAGATTAATACCCTTATTCAATAAACATTCTCACTGTCAATGCGACTCCTGCATTGCTCTATGCTTCAATGGCAAGAGGAAATTTGGTAAAAAGGATTTGCATTCACAAAAAACTGGGGAGTAGTTTGCTTGTTGCGGCGGTTACTACCCCAAACCAAATAAGTCTGATACTTCACTTTCAATGCATATTCAGTGTTGCTCTCTGCTTCAACGGCAGGGGGGGGGAGAGGAAAAGAGGATTTAAATTCAGGCAACAACCAACAAGGACTGA
Source organism: Rhinatrema bivittatum (assembly GCF_901001135.1). Classification (NCBI taxonomy): domain Eukaryota; kingdom Metazoa; phylum Chordata; class Amphibia; order Gymnophiona; family Rhinatrematidae; genus Rhinatrema; species Rhinatrema bivittatum. Next base: position 3,907,342 of record NC_042618.1, on the reverse strand, counting down.
ATTACATAGTCTGGGTAAACACATAATTATGGATGTAGCTTGCTTGTTACGGCGGTTACTACCCTGAATCAATTAAGTCTGATACTTCACTTTGAATACATATCCAGCGCAGCTCACTGCTTCAACAGCAGGGGGAATAAAGAAAAGAGGATTTATATTCAGACAACAACCAACAAGGACTAAATTGCACAGGATGGGTAAACAAATAAGCGTGGGAGTAGCTTGCTTATTGCGGCGGTTACTACCCCTAACCAATTAGGCTTGTTATTTCACTTACATGCAGCTCCAGCACTGCTCTCTATATCAATGGCAGGGTTGGAAGGTAGCTAGAACCAAAAAGTTACTAATAAGGGCCAAGAGTAACAGATAAGTATGAGAAAAAAATAAGTGCTAAAGCTTGCTGGGCAGACTGGATGGGCCGTTTGGTCTTCTTCTGCCGTCATTTCTATGTTTCTATGTTACTACACACACAGACAAGGGAGGGAGTGCCCACTTGTACAGTCCGGATCATTACCTCCTCCTCCTGGACTACTCTCTTGAAATGTCCGATCTGAAGAGCCAGAATGGGAGTTGTAAAGGCAGCTGAGAAAAAAAAAAAATGTCCTTCACGTTTCAGCTCATTGTGTGGGAGGAAAGCACTTACGTACTTTCTCTGGCACAGTCCTTGGCAACATAAATCCTGAAAGCAGCTTGCTCCAGTCCCAATGCCTGCACATTTATTTATTTATTTAAAGCTTTTCTATACCGACATTCATGACATTCCCAGGCTCCTGTGAACTAAAGGGGCTAGCATGACACCTCTTAGCCCTGGGTCCCCTTCTAAGCTTGGAGGCAAGCCACTCTGGCTCCTGCTAGCCGCACGGTGCTAGTGGTGTCTGGGCAAGACTAGACGAAGCCCCAGCAAAGGCGGGAGCTGCGCTCTGCACCACCTGTAGAGCAAATCATGAGAAGACGCCAGGAGTGGCTGTAACCGGATGGCTTAGCAACCAGAAACTTAAATTCGGAACGCCTCTGGATCAGCTGCCAATTCCTGCCCCACCTGTTGCATCCCAAGCAATCAGTACAAAGCCTAGGGGTCCAACTCGATCAGAAGCTCAGCATGGAAACACATCCTTAAGGTGGTGAGAGCCCCTTTCATGCAACCACA